>NC_140504.1:30244873-30567373 GCF_964339955.1 Pipistrellus hanaki
AACTGATGGATAGAGAATGACGTAAAGTCCACCTGCAGCCAGACATCCTTGAGCACTGAACCACCAATCAGCACCTGCCAAATACCCTAAGCCCCCAGTTCCTAAGTCCCTAGGTCCCTAATCATATGCCTTACATGAAACGACCAATCAACCTGTGCTGAGTGCCCTAAGTCTTGCCCTCTCTCTTTCCTCCCCTTAAAAGGTGCCTGCACCCCTGCCCTCACTCTTTCTCCTCTGGAAAGCAGCCAGCAGTGGTACTTTTCTCTTCAATAAAGCCTGTATCCTGGTCCCGATCTCCGGCCTCTGTTTCATCTTTCAGTTTGTAATTAACACAAAGCATATTTTAAAAAATATATATTTTATTGATTTTTTACAGAGAGGAAGGGAGAGGGATAGAGAGCTAGAAACATCGATGAGAGAGAAACATCGACCAGCTGCCTTCTGCACACCCCCCACTGGAGATGTGCCCGCAACCAAGGTACATGCCCTTGACCGGAATCGAACCTGGGACCCTTCAGTCTGCAGGCTGACACTCTATCCACTGAGCTAAACCGGTTTTGGCAACACAAAGCATTTTTGAAATTAAATGATTCATCTCACAGTGCTTTTGCAGGGTGGGAGTAGGGCAAGGCTAAGGACTGACACAGAGTTGGATTGCCTCTGTAACACTTGGTCTCTCATGGTCTTTCAGAATAAAGAGTCCTATCCCAGAACCACTCCCTTTAAAACAAGTTGATGTTTTCATTATCTGAAGCTTTTCTGGGAGACTGGAAATGAATTGGCAACATTTTAAAAAAGCCCAGAGCAGAAGATAAAAACTCACAGCTGGAAGAAGTGAATGACTACTATACCCAGCTGTTTCCCAAGAATCTAAAAGTATGTTGGGGATGTCAAGATGTTGCCGTAGACGTGGCTGGAAATTCCTCATTATCCCTCTGGCTCTGTGGGTTAAAATGGAAAACAATTTCAGAAGAACAAATAAATGATTTTCCAACCCAACTTTTTGGTTAAATGAGACCCACCACATTTTATTAGATGTAAAAGTTAGTCAAGAGGTGTACCACAGTTGATACACATTTAAGATTGTTATTTGATAAACTGGCTTTAAAAAAGTCATCATAAAATGTCCTTTCTCTGTATGTATTTTAGGCATTGCTTCCTTAATTTCGCTTCATTTGTCAAGGCTCTTCTATCTGCTTTTTGTAATATATATATATTTTTTTTTTTGGGGGGGATTTCTTGTGTGTTAATGGTTCTCATAATGTCTTCATTGTTATAGCTTTAGAAGTAAGTTTGTTAGGGGGCATTGCTGGTCCTTGGGGTAAAACTGAAGTTTTTAATGAATGGTGCTGGACAACTAACAGCCGTAGGGAGTGCAAGAGGAAGAGCATGGTTGAAAGACAGAAGGACTACTAGCTTGACTTCAGACATACCGTGCATAATGTGTGGTGAATATTTAGGTGGAGATGTCCATCTGGAAGTTAGATGCTGAGCCTGAGGCTCCAGTCAGGTCAGAACAAGAATTGAGATTTAGGTATCTCAGCTCACCAACTGCAGTTAAAACCATTGGTGAGAAGCAAATAACACCCGAAGAAAATGTGCAAGCTGAATATGGGAGCATCCATATTTAAGACACGTGCAGATAAAGAGAAGCTCACAAAGGAGATATAAATGGGATGACCAGAGAGGCAGGAGGACAACCAAGAGTGAGATATTGCCCAAACTGATTTTGCTTAGTGGATAGAGCATTGGCCTGTGTACTCAAGGGTCCCAGGTTTGATCCAGGTCAGAGGCATATACGTTAGTTGCAGGCACATCCCTAGTGGGGAGTGTGCAGGAGGTGGCTGATCGATGTTTCTCATTGATGTTTCTAACTTTCTATCTCTCTCCCTTCCTCTCTGTAAAAAATCAATAATATATTAAAAAAGATTGAGATATCACAGAAATAAAAAATGAGAGTGTTGGAAGAAGACGGGAGAAATCACCTGTGGCAAATCTATTAAGACTAGAGGCCCTGTGCACAATATTCGTGCACTGGAGGTGAGGGGTTCCCTCAGCCAGGCCTATGTCCTCTCATAGTCCAGGACCCCTTGGGGGATGTCAGCCTGCTGGCTTAGGCCCTGGGGAGTGGGCCTAAGCCTGCAGGCAGACAGCCCCTGAGGGGTCCTTAGCACTGCTGCAGAGGCAGGAGAGGCCCCTGCCACCACCGCTGCACTCGCCAGCCATGAGCCCAGCTTCTGGTTGAGCAGCAGTCCCCTTGTGGGAGTACACTGACCACCAGGGAGCAGCTCCTGCATTGAGCATCTGCCCCCTGGTGGTCAGTGCACATCATAGCTACCAGTCATTTTGCCATTTGGTTGATTTGCATAGTAGGGTTTTATTATGTAGGATGAGTACTGGGAAGTATTCACTGAATTGGAAATTAAGAGGTCTCTGAGTTTGGACTCCCATATTGAGAAGGTTAGAAGGAAGTTATAGATCACCTCTTGTGTGAGTGCATTGTTACACTCATGGGGCTACTTGAGAGAGATCATAAATCCCCATTCTGCCAATCACCATCCAATAAAAAGGCTGAACTTTAAAACATTTCCTGTTAGCTCTCTACCTATAAAAGATGATTCTATATTTCTTGACCATGTACATGTGTCTGTGCTCTTTTAAAATGGTAGATTAGTTCTACAATTGCTGACCATATGAAATACATTTCCCATCACTAATCTCATATATATTCAACTATCGTACCTTTCCCCAAACAGCCAGAGATTTATTCATTATATTGAATTGCAATCTCACCCTTTCTCTCTGGTCTTTTGTAAACAGGAAGATAATATTTCGGCAGTTTTTGCAACGCCTCAGCCTCGAGGGAGTGTAAATATAAGCATAATTGATTTTCTGAACTTGCTTCCCCCTCCCCACATCCCAGTGCTTTCTGCATTATAGGCGGAATGACTGACAAATCAGTCCTGATTGCGGATTAGAAAGCAGGCTATATGGAAAGCATAGCACATACATCCAGTTTGCTCTCAGCACAAACTCTGACACTTCTCAAAGCTCCAGTGCTTGCTGTCTAATTACCTGCTCCTTTGCTTTGTCTTCCCCATTCAGGAATTCCGCTGGCTGTGTCTGGCAGGTCAGGGGTGATTGCTAATTAAACGGCGGAATTCACTTTGCTTCACCTTGACTCATCTTTTCTTTCCCTTCTTCCCTCGGAAGTGACACTTTTCCTCAAAAAGCATTTCTTCCCTTCAAGTCTTGGCCAGATAATGAAGGCTGGCGCTCTTATCCCTGTATGAAGCCCACATTCTCAAGGTAATTTTACTTCAAGGGTTGGTGAAATAGGAATTCCGTCCTCCCCTCTTTCTAACTTTGGTATAAAGAGGTCTTTTTGTGCCAGTGCCCTTAATGACAAGGCAAGGCCCCCAGGGTTCCTATTCTTCTGTGCATCAACTCAGCAATCAGCTAGTGGGCCTGAAAGGAGAGGCCATCTTTGCCTTTGTGTTTGAAATGAGAGTTCACTACTCGCACCAGGAAATTTGTGGGCACCTGCAGCCGGAAAAGTAAGAATTGATTTTCTTCACCCTCCCACTAATCAGAATGTCACCTCCAAAGTGCTCAGGATTTAATTGATCTGTGACAACTTCACGGCAACTCTATGAAATGATTAAGACCCTATGGGAGGATTATGAATAGTTAGGAGGTTGGAGGCGCTAGAGACACTGAGGGTAGTGGGATCTGCTTCTCTCCCTAGGACCTGGTTAGCAAGCATTTGAATACAGCTTGATTCTTACAAGTGCTTTACACTAGTTTCTCTTTATTTGAAGGTGGCTTGGGAGCATCATAGGGCACTGAACTGAGTAAAATTGTCCATATCTGCATGTTTTCCAATTTCAAAGATGGCATTTTCATTGGGCTCAGCTTAATATTAGCTACTGTCACATATGTGAAAGATTGAGCCCAGATAGACGAAATAAATTCTGAGTTCCTATCCCAAATTTTTGTTCTTATCACTAATGGATTAGCAGTGTCACTCATTTATTCATTAACAAAACGTTCATTGCATATTTATTCTTGTACTGAGCATTGAGGCAAGGATGTCAATGGTTGGGTAAGTACTGGCACTGCTTAATTACCCAGTAGGCAGATTAGGCATGCATGTAAGGCCCTGCAAAATAGGGCAATATATTGTCTGTAATTTAGTTTAAAATCATTCAGCAGGGAAAGTGTAAGACATATGTGTGTGTTTAGCTAGTTTAAACCTACCTCCAGGGGCAGCTTGCTAATATTTGAAGTACCTTAGTCAGAAATCCACATTCCAGGGAGCTAAGTTAGCATTTGAAAGACTTTAATCAGGTAGCTACTGTGAATGTTTAACTCTTACCATCGTCATTAGCACTAGAGGGTTTATTAACTAGCCTGAGGAATGCTAGCAATCATTTTAAATTAGTGGAATAAGTCGTATTCCAGATAAGCATATTGGCTGGGAATATGGCGCAGGCACTACTGCCTTGCTGGAATGAAGTGTAAGAATGTAGGGTGGTATTGACCCAGGGTTCTGACTCCCATTAGAAGATTGGCTGGATTCCTGTTACAAGCAAATGGTTGTATTTACCTTGAGTAGGCCTTTTGTGGAAGGTCTTGTTTCAGTGCTGATAGAGAGAAAGGGGAAACGCATGGGACTTATAATATTGGGTACACAATAGAACATGATTGGATTTGTTTTCAGAAGAAACATTCTGAGAGCAGTGTAGAGGATGCATGGGGGTGTTCGGGGGCTGGAGAGGGAGGGAAGAGAATGAGACCAATTAGTCGGCTATGGAAGTTACATAATGGTGAAAGCCTGAACTAAGGTTGTGGCAGTATGAGTGGATGGAGAGGACAGACTTAAATTAAATAGACTTAATGAATAATTGGATAGAAAGAGGGGGCATGCGGGTAAGAGAGAGTCATAAGGACAACCTCCAGGGTAACTGATTTGCATGATGCCATTTACTAAAATATAGAACCAAAGGTAAAGAAGAGGTTGGGGGCCAGTTGAGAATAAGCTACTTAAAAATATATATTTTTATTGATTTCAGAGAGGAAGAGAGAGAAAGAAATAGAAACATCAGTGATGAGAGAGAATAATTGATTGGCTGCCTCCTGCATGCCCCCTACTTGGGCTCGAGCCCTGACCGGAAATCGAACCTTGACTTCCTGGTTTATGAGTTGATGCTCAACCTCCGAGCCACACTGACTGGGCTTATTACTCATTTTTTATGCTCCAGGCCAAGATTGGTGTAATCCTGGCTCTCATAATTATAATACTTGGCAGACATAGTATAATGAGAACATTTGAGGTCTTAAGGATGAGGTCACCTAAGGAGAGTGTAGTTAAAAGTGCAGTAGAAGGGTTCTGAATGAGTAGTTCAGTTGGTTAGATATGCCAAGATTGCGGGTTCCATCTGTGATCAGGGCACATATATTAATCAACCAATGAATGCATCAATAAGTGGAACAACAAACAATATTTCTCTCTCTAAAGTCAATCAATCAATAAAAAATGTTAAAGTGCAGAAGTAGGATCTCATAAATAATTAACATTTAAGATGAAAGAGGCAGAAAAGGATGGATGATTTGATAGTGTACGAATGAAAATGGGAAAGAGGACTGGCCAGATAGAAGGAAATGAGAACGGAATGATACCAAGAACATCAAGGGATATAAAAGTTTCCAGGAGAGAATGTCAGATGGTATCAACTATTGCAGAGATCAAATAAATAAGGAGTGGAATCATCCACTTCACGTGAGTCTTTGGTGGCAACTGAAGGAGAAAATGAGAAGTGATAGAGTGGAAATGAATTTTTAAAAAGGTTGTTCCTAGCCCTTGCTGGTTTGGCTCAGTGGATGGAGTGTTAGCCTGCAGACTGAGGGGGTCCCGGTTTAATTTCCACAAAGGGTAAATGCCAGGGTTTCTCTCTCTCCCTCTCCCTTCCTCTTTGAAATCAATAACATTTTTTTTTAAAAGCTTGTTCTTATAGAAACTCTAGAAATTATTGGATAGGAGGTTTTGGAGAGCTTCCTGCTTAATATGATTCAGGGGCAGAACTCTATAAGAGCGATTTGCACAGAAAGGAAACAGCATACAATAATCCAAACAATGAAATGCCAAAATAGTAAAGGAGACAAAACTAGGTATGAATTCCAAACTTTGTTCATTATAAAGAAAACAAATATCCTGGTAGCTACATATTATGGGATGCAACCTGAGAAGTCTGGCTTCTCTGACACAAACCTGTCCTGTGAACATCCTGTGACAGTGTCCCATGAGCACTGGCTGCAGTAGGGGGGAGGTGCCATGATCAGAGAGGCCCTTTCTCATCTGTTGGAGCTCGGACAGGCCACTTTACGTGGGACATGGTTCCAGGAATGATATTCCATTACAAGAGAGTCAGCATTTCTGGGGCTGTCACAGTTTTACTGGAAATAAGTGCCACGTTCTCTTTTGGAGCAATTACTTTGAAGAAATATGATGGGAAAAAATGTCAAAGCTCTGACCTCTCCAAATTTACTCTTTTTTAAAGATTCTCTGTAGAGTTGTTTCTAGTTGAGAATTGTTTTCATTAGAAAGTTACCAATTAAAAGCAACCAAATCTAGCCCCAGGACCAAAGGGGGAGACACTGCCTTGTAGTCCGGAACCCACAACATGGCTTTAAGGTCACATGGGCTGTATAGTTGGGATAATAAAAACAACTTTACAGAAAAGTTGTAAAATAATGTACATTGTTTTGAAGAGGTGGTTTGTTTAATAGTATCTATATATCTATCTATCTATCTATCTATCTATCTATCTATATATATATATATATATACACTACTCTATTTATATTTGGTATATGAATCTGATCGGCATCTTTGGTTAAAATGAACAACATTTGTTCAGTCTCTATGTATGATAAGCAAAGTACTCTGTCACATACACTGCAAATCCTGGTAAATAACTCCCCCCCACCCCCATTTATACCAATACATCAAGAAAGAATGTAGAGAAATTGATGCAGGAGGGATTTAGATGAAGGTGCAGCAGAATGCAATTTCAAACCACAGTGAAATGCCACCATGCCATTATAGAAAAGTCAATAAGAAACCTTGAATGGAGATTTAAAAGAAAAAGGTGGTAATTGTTACTTTGAGATGATTTAAGTGCTAGAAAATGATGTCGTTTCCATGGTTTCATGCTATCTTTATCATCTTATACTCTCAGAAAGGGCTTGGCCATTTCCACATTTTGAGGCACAAATGGGGAAATGCTAAAATAGGGTTAAAATTGTGGGATATAAAAATAATTTATATATATATATATATATATATATATATATGCATATGTATATATGTTTGTATCTATCTAGTTATAATCAATTAATTTATTTTTTAAATCCTCACTTGGGGATATGTTTTTATTTATTTTAGAAAGAGAGGAAGGGGGACAGACACAGAGATAGAGAAACATTGATCTATTGCTTCCTATATTCATCCCAACTAGGGATAAAACCTGAAACCAGGATATGTGCTCTGACAGGGAATCGAACTTGAAACCTCTTAGTGTATGGGACAATACTCCAACCAACTGAGCCACCCGGCCAGGGCCAATTGCATCTTTTTAAAAAACATATATTTTTTTTATTGATTTCACAGAGGAAGGGAGAGGGTGAAAGAGATAAGAACATCAATGATGAGAGAGAATCATTGATTGGCTGCCTCCTGCAGGTCCCTCACTGGGGACCGAGCCCACAACCTGGGCATGTGCCCTGACCAGGAATCGAACCGTGACATTCCGGTTCATAGGTTGATGCTCAACCACTGAGCAAACACTGGCTGGGCCAATTAAATGTTTTAACACAAAAATATGATGCAACATAAACAGGCTTTTCATAAGATATCACATGACTTATAAAAACTTATTCCAAAGTCCAAAATATGAAGAACATCTTCAGTCTTGCCTGTGTTTCCTTGGGAAGATATTACAGCCTACACTGGCCTGCATGTGTGTGAGATTTGAGCCTTATACAAGCATGCAGGCCATAAACTCTTGGCAATGGACTCTAAGCAGTACCTCTGAAAGCTCATCTCTGGCATGACAAAGATGCTCAAGAAAAGTTTGTTGAATTAGTCAGTGAGCTCCTTTACACTGATTATCACCTAGGAAGCTTGCTAAAGATCTTTCAGCCCAGCCAGTGTGGCTCAATGCCACAGTTTGATCCCTGGTCAGGGCACATGCCTGGGTTGTGGGCTCAATCCCCAGTGGGGGCGGGCAAGAGGCAGCCAATTGATGATTCTTTCTCATCACTGATGCTTCTATCTCTCTCTACCCCTTCCTCTCTGAAATCAATAAAAATATATTTTTAAAAAAGATCTTTCAAACGGGTGTGTTGCTAGATTGGGTAAAAGCTTGAGATTCCATTTATTTTACAAAAGGAGAGAATGCATTACCTTTGCTGGACGTTTGCACTTTTTTTATGGGTTAGTTCCTCTTAATTGGAGAGTGCTTGGTGCTGAGCAGAAGACAGTGAGGGATGTGGACAAAAAATGCTCCATCAGCTTCAGTTTGCTTGGGCTGTTACTGTTCAGACCACTGAAGGATTCTGGATTTTACAAAGCACAAATGGCACCATCTCAACCTTACAGCATGCTATTAGAAGTCAGTTCTGTCAGCAGCAGCATCTGGACAGTCCTCATTTTCCTAGAAATTAAGAGAAAAACCATATGTTTTTAAATACAAGGCTTCTTTCTAATCTTTAATCCCTGTTTTTAATAATTCAAAGGTGTGCTAACTTCAGATACACAGATCCATCTTCAGACTAGGCATCTAGGATAGACCAGGCCACCTGACCTTATGCAAATGCTTGCTCTCATTGTTTGGCCTCCTTCTCATCTCCATGTGATTCACTTCTGACAAAGAGAAAGCAGGGTAGAACATTTAAATCCTCCTCAAATTGATGCGGCTTAGCAGGCTCAGTTTTGGAGCCCTCTGAGTCCCGAGGGCCTGGTGTTTCCATTCTAGATGAGCTAATGCTTCTGTTCATTTCCCCCAAGTAGGTAATTAATTCTTGCTGGTGTCCTGGAGAGAAGGGGAAGGCAGGTTGCTTTAGTTTTGAGTCTTTAAAAGACTCTAATTTTCTTTATCCATGGGATCTTCCAGCATTCCCAGGCACCAGAGGTAGAGATAGCAGTACTAGCAATAATATTGATAATAATAATAATAATAATAATAATACCAAGACCGTATAATTTTGTATTTAAAAGTTGCCCATCTACAAAAATCTGTGGGTTGTAAAAAGCATGGCTAACCTACACATCAGCCTCCCTAAAAGCGAAAGAAGAAAGCAGACTCACGTCACTGAGGACGTTTAATTTGGTGACCATTTATTGCATGTTCAGTGCATGTTTGATTCTACAATATATTAAGTATGTTGGCTGGAAGAACAGAAATATGATTGTCGATGATGGTCTTTGTTCTTAGGCCCCTAAACTAAAAGTGGAGGCAAACTTCCCAAAGTCCCATGTCCTGTCGTCTTGCTGCATCTCTGTCTCTCCTTTTTCTCCTCCCCTCATCCCTGCCTTCAACCACCATTCCCTGAGAGCCTATTTTGTGTCACGCCTAAGGCCACGTGCTGGGGAGTTGGTTTGTAACTCCACGAATTTCCCAGGTGAAACTAGCTCCTGTACACAGAAGGCACGGAGAGACCACTCCAGATTTCATAAGCAAGGAAGCTTATAGATGAGCGTTGTCTTGGACAACCAAAAGATAAGTAGATCTCCCCACCAGCCCACCAAAATCTTAAGGGTTTTTATAGAAACCTTAATTAGGTTCAACTGCATATTTAGTTCAGATGGTCTCAACAATACATTACTTGTTCAAGACTGCATTTTTAAAAATGGCTCTGGCTTTGAGAACCATTATTCTACTCTCTGCTACTATGAGTTTGTTGAATACTTTAGATTCTCTATATAAATAATATCATACAGTATTTGTCTTTCAGTATCTGGTTGATTTCAGTTAGCATAATGTCCTTAAGATTCATCCATGATCTTGCAAATGGCAGGATCTGTCTCTTTTATATAGCTGAATAATATTGCACTGTATATCTATTTTATTTATCCATTAACCCATTAATGGATACTTATGTTATTTCAACATCTTAACTATTATGAATAATGTTGTAATGAAAATGGGAGTACAGGTATCTTTCAAGATACTGATTTCATTTCTTAGGATATATGGCCAGTAGTGGGATTGCTGAATTATATGGTAGTTTCTATTGGGTCGGCAGCTAAGTAATTGCGGATTTTTTAAAGAAAATCAAAGACAATTTTTTCATGGAACTAAATAACTTTATTCTGTAATGTATTGCCCATTTTGATCAATGACCTTTTGCCATCTTTCAGGCAGCATCATAATCCCACGTTCAAAAAACTTCTGGTTTTTATTAGCAAAAAACTGAATCAGGTACGATTTGACATCATCATCATTATTGAAATTTTTACCATTCAAGGAGTTTTGTAAAGATCGAAACAAAAAGTAATCAGATGGTGCAAGGTCAGGACTATATGGTGGATGTGGCAAAACATCCCAACCAAGCTCCATTAATTTTTGCCGAGTGACCAAAGATGTGTGTGGCCTTGCATTGTCATGATGGAATACAACACCTTTTCGATTTGTCAATTCGGGCCGCTTTTCTTCAACTGCATTGTTTAATTTCGTTAGTTGTTCAATGTAGACATCAGAATTGATCGTTCGGTTGGGTGGTAAGAGTTCAAAGTAGACAATTCCTTTGTAATCCCACCAAACTGATAACAAAACCTTCTTTTGATGAATATCAGCTTTTGATGTTGTTTGAGTTGGTTCACCTGGCCTGCTCCACGATCTTTTCCGCTTGATATTGTTGTAAACAACCCATTTTTCATTGCCAGTTATCAGTCGTTTTAAAAATGGATCATTTTCATTACGTTTCTTTAGCAAATCGCAGCTGCTAATGTGTTGCGTTAACTGTGATTCTTTCAGTTCGTGAGGAACCCATGTATCGAGTTTTTGAACATAGCCAAGTTGTTTTAAGTGATTTTCAATGCATGTATGTGATACATGAAGCTTCTCTGCAATCTCACGTGTTGTACTGTGACAGTCCGAATTGATTATTGCTTTGATTAGGGCGTCATCAACTTCAACTGGACGACCAGAGCGTCTTTCATCTTTGAGTGAAAAATCACCAGAACGAAATTTGGCAAACCAATTTTGACACTGCCGTTCTTTTAAGGCTTCGTCACCATAAACAGCACATAACTTTTTATGAGCTTGCGATGCGTTTTTCCCTTTGCGGAAATAAAAAAGCAAAATATGACGAAAATGTTCCTTTTGATTTTCCATTTTTCAACGAACGCCAAACAAAAACTACAAAACAGATCAAAAAACTTTTTTTTACTGATTAACAGCTGAATAGCCAACTATCAAATACAAAATGTGTTTTACATTTGTACTACGTCTGCAAACCTAAAAATTCAACTGAAGCCATATATGTGTGAAACCCGCAATTACTTGGTTGCCGACCCAATATGATGGTATGAAGGAAAAATGAATGATCAGGAGAGATAAAATTTAGTCTTAAAAAAAGATTCTTATTCAGAATCTATAAGATGCAATATTTATATAATCTCCTTCATATTCCGAGTGGCATGGAAAAGTTAAAAGTAAAATCTAATTAATCTTTAATGTACTAATCTAAGATTATTGTATCAATTTTAAATGAACCAAAGTGAATCAGGGAGGGCAAATGTTTGGCCCAAGGCAGTTGCGTGAGTGGCACAGGCAAGGTTTAAATGGAACTTGCTCCAGTTCTCTTTTGGAAGGGCTGGTTTTTTCTTGTTTTCCACCAGCCATCCAGATGAAACTCAAAGTGAAGCTTTAAGATACAAATGGAAAGTGGCAAAAGCTGAATCTAAAAATAGATTTGAAGGTTTCCATAAATTTATAGAAGACAGACCCATAATGGTAACCAAGGGAGATAAGGATGCCTGAGGAGCATCTTTAACTATTGTACACAGTAGCAGCACCAAGAATGGCTCATGAGGGGGCCACTGACAGAGTGAGAGAACTAGGTCAGGGATGGGGGTGTGTTTCCTATCACAGTGAGTCATCCTAAAGTTTTACTATGGGTCTTCTTCCCTTATCCATTCCCTGTTCCTTCATTCTTTCTTTTCATTATTTATTTTAAATTTTCACACAGATATAAGCTATTGCTGAAAACAAAAAGGAACTGGGGCTGTATTTCCAAATACCTCAGAACTACAGAATGAATGATGGAGAGCTCTGTACCTGTCTATTTCTTGGAACATTTGTGCTGGTCCTTGCTCTTACAGTTGGGGTCTTCTTATTGGGTTGTAAAAGTAGGAAGGGCAGGCCTACTGAAATCTCAGTTTCAATTCCAGCTTTCATTTTTTCCCCCTTCATTGATTGATTGCTTTATTGATTGAGTCATTCATGCACTAGAAGTAGCACATAATTTCTGGGTAAAATATTTGACTAGGGTCTATAAAAACACATAAATCATGATTCCTAGTCTAAAAGAGTTATATACTGACAATGATGATGACAGGCTAATAAAAATAATAACAACAACGCCATATATTGAAGGCTTTATGTCAGTCTTTGAAATAATTATATTACACTCGGATATTAGAATCCTACTCACAATGCTTCTGTGAGATAGTTGTTATTATCTCTTTTTGTAGACCTAGGAACTGGAGCCTAGAGAGGGGAGGTGACTTTCTCACTACAAGGTTAATAAGAGAGGAAGGGGATGAGACATACAGACTATAAACAAGTAAGAAAGTAAGGAGGACTGAAAGAGGAGCACACTCTGAACTGAAGGGAGTTCAGACATCAAAGGAAAGATTGGCAGAGTTTTGGTAGGTTGGAATGAGCATTCCAGGCAGATATAGAGTATTGTAGATATTTGTGGCTTTCGGTTGCCCCACCTCTGCTGTTTGTTCTTTGGGTACTAAAATTCTGATTTACTTTTGGAGAATTGTCTTCTCCATTTGGACAAAGTTTAAGAAATTGTCTACTAAGGTGCTCTTATTTTCTCTAGCCAAAGCCAGGTCAGTTGCATACTCTGGAACTGGAATCTGGGTAGTCTGGCAAAAATCAAACAGAAACAAAAGTCTCAAAAATCTTGAGCTCATTTATTTACTTTAGCTGTCTCCTGAAAAGACTGTCCAAAAGTTCCTGCTATTGAGCACACCACTACCCCACAGCTCTGACTTCTGTTCTTTCTGTGCATTGCCCTTTAGCTTCTGTGAACTTTGAACATATACCCTAAGGTAGCCAAATTCAGTTTTTGTGATTTGCAACAAAGAACTCAAAGTGGCAAGAATTAAGGCACATGTAGGGGTACACTGCCGAGTGCCAAACTATCCAGAGTGTCAGTGGTGCAGAATGCATGGAAGAGGGCAGTGAGTGATACATCTGAAAATGTAATTTGAAGTCAGGTTGTATGCGGTTGAGTGCCAGGTTAAGGAGGTTGAACTTCATTTGGTGAAAAATGAAGATCCATTGGAGCATCTAAGCTGGGGCAATATTATATCTCTCCTTCAATACTAATCTGGCAGCAATGTGATTATATAAATTGGAGAATGTGAGTATTAGGGACAGGGTGACTAGTTAGGAAGTCACTGGTCTAGGTAGGGGGTCACGGAGGCCTGCCCTTGGTGTAGACATGGCAATGAAAAGGTGCACATGGATGAAAGAGCTTCTTATTCTGCTGGATGGAAGCCAAGGGGAGACAGTACTAATTTGTAACAGAGTTGGTAGGGAGCACATCCCGTAAGTATAGAGAGCTGATGAATTCTGCTGCTTTGTACCTTAAGCACCCCAGAGAAGGAGGTTGGGTGCATAAAGAGAAATGCAGAAATTCAGTCTGGAGAGCAAGTTGGTTGAATTTGGACCAAATTAATATCTCGCATTATTGATGCCAAAGCTTTGACCACTCCCCTGACAATTTTTTTTGGTTGAGGCAGCAGGCAAGAGATGTTCCCATTTGGAAGATTTGGTAATTTCTGTGGTTTCTCCTCCTGAAAAAATTAAAACACAAGCCCCATTTTTTTCTTAGTAGCTCGTAAAAAGTTGCAAAAGGGAAAACATTATTGAGCAATAAAGGGTGTGTTTATGTGTATTCATAAGAAGTGGGCTAGGGGCCAAGTCCCATAAACGTGTTCACTTGTATCTTGGGTACTGAACAATTGCAAGAGTGCTTTAAGCTCTTATTTCACTCAGAGGATGTACTAGAGGCAGCCTTTGCAGCCCTTCGAGGCTAATCAACTTGATAGACTGAAGTGGGGAGCCTGCACCTTTTAGTGTTGATAGTAAACAAAATTGTGATATTAGCAAAGATGGTCTTTGGAGCCCAGTTCTCTCTATTTTCCTCCCCGGCTTGGAAGACACCTGTGTCTACATGCATCCCCTTTGGTTTCCAGCCAGTCTTGCTGGCTCCGAGCCTATCTCATTTGGAAACATCCAATGACATCAGGTTTGGGGACACCACTTTCAAGGGACATTTGTGTTCAGGCACTATAGCAAGTTGTTTTCCATTGTGAAAACTGGACTCTCTGATCCAAAGATATAAGATTTCCCTACAGAAAGCAGGGATATTGCCCTATTCAACTGTGATATTACTTCCCCAGTTTTCAAGGCCCAGTGGGAGGCTGGAGGGACATTTTGGGGGGAAGCAGATTGGGGACCTTATTCTTCCCCGTGAAATCACTACAGAGGCAACGGCTCATTTCATGTAAAAGCAAGACCAGCTCTGCCTTCCACAAGGAATGATCACGTAAAACATACAAGGGCCTGGGAGGCCAACCATTTGCCTTATAGTTGATTTACTCCTCTTTAATCCTCATCATTTCGAACTGTTTTGTTTGTTTGTTTGTTTTTTGTCAAACAGGATTGAAGACTTTCTTGAAGGCAGAAGCTATCAGGAAGAAAATGTCTCACTATTAAACTCCTCATCAATAGTTGAGTTTTTATTTCTTATCACTTCTGTCACAAGTTTCTATAAACTTGGTGGCTTCAAACCACACAAACTTCTTATCTTACAGTTCTGAGATCAGAAGTGCATTGAATAAAAGCAGGAAATCAATAGGAGAATGTTCTTGCCTATTCCACATTCTACTGGCTGCTCGCATTCCTTGATCTATGGCCCATTTCCATCTTCAAAGCCAGCAATGGCTAGTAATCTTTCTCATGTACCATCACTGACTCGTTTTCTGCTTCCAGCTCTTACTTCCAAGGATGTTTGTGATTCTATCAACCCAAATAATCAAGGGAAAAATGTCCCCATTTAAAGTCAACTGCTTAGCAACCTTGATTCCCCCCCTTGCTGTGTAACACAACATATCCATGGATTCCGGAGATCAGGACTTGGACATTTTTGGGAATATTATCATTCTGTCTGTCATATCGAGGAAAGATGAAAAGAAAAAAATCTGCCCCCTTCTCTTTTGTGTCCTGTTTCCTTGTAACACTTAAAAAAAAAAAGTCCTAAAATATGTTGAAACTAGTTCACAGTCTTCAGAAGTAGCACACCAACATTTTTCTCTCAAATGACTTCAGGGCACAAGTCCCTGTGCTAGGAACTATGGGAGGTACAAAGGAGAGTTTACACACTCTCTGAGTGGATGAGACAGACATGCACAGATGACACAGCAGGGCAAGACTTGATAAATGTCACGGGCTGCTCTAGCCAATTGGTGCCTCGGGAGTTCAGAAGAGGGAGCGTCGCTCTGAATCCCATTGACTGAACGTTTCCCCTCCCGACCTACAGTCACTCCTACCAGCGGAGCATTTCAATAAGGCTTCGTGGGAGCAAATTTTCTCCATTATTTTTTATTGCAGCAGGTATCCTCCGGCACGGGGGAGTGGGGAGGAGGAAGGAAAGAACAAATGCCAAGTATCGGTGCAAGCTGGCCCCAGACAGCTATAACTTACACGAGCCTCCCTTGATACTAACTAACGCTGGAGAGATTTCTTCCCTCCCTTCTAAAGCAGCCAGTTCCTTCAGACAGGCGACAAGAGTCAGCTGCCATCCGAGAGGGCTGTTCCTCGGCACAGCAGCCATGGGAAACAAAGAGAGAGGATCACTTCCTGAAAGGAAAGGTGGGAAAGAAGGAGAAACCCGTGAGCATTTTCAGACGTGACCATTGGAAAGCAGTAAGCAGCTATCAATAATTTCTACCCCAAATGCTTTGGGGGGCTTTTCAGTTGCTTTTGTCATTGAGTATCTTCTGGGACTTTCTGTGGTTGGTGAGGAGATATTTGAAGAGGGGATGGAGTGAATAGAAGTGTCTTTGGGGGTAGCTCCTATAACCACTCTACAAT
Organism: Pipistrellus hanaki; assembly: GCF_964339955.1. Taxonomy (NCBI): domain Eukaryota; kingdom Metazoa; phylum Chordata; class Mammalia; order Chiroptera; family Vespertilionidae; genus Pipistrellus; species Pipistrellus hanaki. The sequence continues at coordinate 30,261,277 of NC_140504.1, forward strand.
GGAGTCTTTGGAACTTGTTTCTTGTTGGAGACAGGGTGTAAGCTGACAAGGTCCTTGCATTCGAGGGGGCTAGCAGGCCTGGCCCTTTACCCAAACAGTTTTCCCCAGACTTGTTTGGATGGCTACTATCAGTAGAATGAGAGCAACCTTTCATGGCTTGCCAAGAAGTCTGTAATTATTTTTTTATTTTTATTTTTTTAATTTTAATTTTTATTTTTTAAATCCATCTTTATTGTTCATATTGTTACAAAGGTTCCTCATTTCTTCCCCCCTCCACCAGGTTCCCACCCCACCCTCCGCCCCCTCCTCATCCCCCATTAGAAGTCTGTAATTATTTACTGAGATTTGCTATACCAAGAATTTGTCCTTCTGCTCTGTCCCTTAGAGATTAAGAGGAACAAAGAATACATTCTTCTTGACAGAGTGTTTTGTATAAAAAGCATTGCGCAGTTAATAAACTTGCTACAGTGGGTCAATGGCTACCTGTAGTCCTCCCGACCCAGCTTTCCTGTCTTTCTTTTCTCAATTCCCACCTCCCTACCTCAGCCCAGTTCAACCTGTCAGGCTGGCCCTGGCAGCTTCTGTTCCCTCTTTATTTGTAGAACAGTAGTCCTAGCAATACCAGAAGAGGCCTAAGGTCACTGTTGTGGTTTACTGATGTGGTGGCGGGAGCAAGGACATGCCTTGCTCCCAAACCTGCTCTTCTTGGACAGGTCTCTGCAGGAAGACCTTGCCCAGTGTAACAGGATGCATGAATGCTCCTCTTCCTTAATCTACCCAAAGTAACACCCCCTGGGAACGAAAGTATGAAAACATGCAGGCATTTCAACCCTCTTAACAAACACCATATGGATGTACACATGTGGCTTTAGTTCAACATTAAACATATTTTACACTGTGTATTTTTTTAAACGATATATTTTTATTGATTTCAGAGAGAAAAGGAGAGGGAGAGTTAGCAACATCGATGATGAGAGAGAGAATTATTGATGGGCTGCCTCTTGCACACGCCCTCCTAGGGATTGAGCCCGCAACCCTGGCATGTGCCCTTGACTGGAATCGAACCCAGGACCCTCCAGTCCACAGGCTGACGCTCTAACCACTGAGCAAAACCAGCTAGGGCCACACCATGTCAGTGTAATATGAAAATATAGTGAATTTTGAAAATGTGACCATTGGACAGCAGAAATTCTCTTTCATCCAAAGTGCTTCCTCAGTGTGAGAATTTTCCCGGTCCTAGTAAACACACTGCCAAAGGATGAAAAGGCATTCTTCAAGACCTGACCTCTGGCACTGCTGAGGGGAGTCAATACGAACAAAGCGAGCAGAAGAGGCAATCTCAGGACTGGCCCCCTTCCTAGTGAATGAATGGCCAAGGCCGAAGGGCTGCCCTGATGGACGCCTGTGGTCCAGAGGGAGAGCCCGCTTGTAGGTCTGCTGGAAAATGCAGTCAGCCGCAGGTCAGATTGCTGTTCCCGTGGCTGCCTTTGAATCTTCCGTGACTTCTTCCCATGGAACTGCCCCAGAGATGCTGGAAGCCAAAAATCTATTTCCTTCATTATTCAGAATGGCAGTGAACTGGATGAAGGAAGTCAGGTGCATTACCCATAACCACAGAGGTACTGATTTTCCTTTCTGCCACTAGCAGTGCTGTCTGCATTCGGAAATGTCCTACTCATCCCTCAAAATCCAACTCAAGTACTATCTCTGTGAAACTGCCCTGTTTCGGTCTTCTCACATAGAATTTCATGTACTGTATACTGAAATCCCACTGCTTACAAACAAATAGTACTGGTAATGTATCTGTTTATATTTCTTTTTTTTTCTTTTCACTAAACCATCATATACTTCTTGAGGATAGGGACTTTCTTTTTATCATTTTTATATATCCCATGACTGTTACCCTCTCACACTGTCTCCTGCATAGTAGATATAGAATTAATGCTTATGGAATATATATATGAATGGACGAACAAATGAGTTAATTTATTGTCAGAGAAGAGTAGTGATTGGTAAGTGGTTGACAACACTTCGTTTTTCTAACACTGCTGGCCAAAATTACATGCAAATGAAGACAGAGTGTATATACGTTTACATTTGTATAATGACCAAAGTTAGAATAACAAACAACAGGAGGCTGTTTATAAATTCGGTTAGAATTCCTGAGGCTTCCACATCCATCATAAAACACTGTGTAGAAATGCTTTAATGAGCTTCGAGATTTGGTGTAAAATATCCCAAGCTTTGCAGCCTCCAATGGGTAACTCCTTGTAGGTTACAAATGTCACGGGTGTATAAGCCACCCAAGGGCAGTTGGAGGATAGATAAGTGATGGAGATAGGAATGTAATTCTATAAAACCAGCTGAGCTGTGGGTATGGTACCAGTTTCTTATGCTCAATATATTTTCTGTGCTATAAAAGGCTAGGCACTCTAACTGGATCAAGTGGAAAAAATAACACTGAGAAGAAAGAGTTATTTTTCCCTTTTTAATTTATTTAGAAATTGCTGGGTTTTGATGTCATCCTAGCCTTTATCCAACGGTGGGATTTTAATAACACCTGAAAAAATACAACATAATTTATGTCTTCTTTTTTTATTTTTCTTGCATCGGTGCAGCTATAGTGTTCCAGTTGGTTGCGTATATAGCACAGTAACACAGGTAGGTGCACACCGCTCCGGTCCTACTTTAGGCCGTAACAGTTAAAAGCCAGGCTGGAGCCCAGAGGCACTGCACCCAAGACTTTTGCATTGTGTCTTTGCATACGAGCTTTGATATCTTCAAACTGCATTTCATAAACGGTAGATTTCTAGAAAAAAAAAAATAGAGAATTTTGGTTGTTCTAAAGCTTCTTATAAATTTTATAGACGTTCTTTTACTACAGGGGAAAACAGACTGAGCTGGAGAAGTCCCAGGGAAGGAATAGGGACTTTCTGTTGTCGGAGGGTGTTGTGGGGAAGGTGGGGGGGGGTGGGTGGGTAGAAATTTCCCCAAGGCTTATGGATGCATAAACGACATAGGACCTGAAAGCATTAGGAGAAGAATGTCACTTTAAAACAATCCAGGGCGAGCCTCGCTTTGTGCCATTTCTCATGATTATAGGCTGGGAACCTGGAACAAGATGTCAGAATTTAATACCCGAGTTAGTTTATGAAAAGTACTAAGCGGCAGACTATTGCATTACTTTAACCTTTTTTTAATATTCTGGAAGGTAATTGTCCACACCAGCTCCCCCTTCCGGCTTAATGAGGTGGCGAACAGCCCACAATAGAAAAACGACGGCCTCAATCAAATGATGATAAACAGCGAAGAGAGAAAGAATGAAAAAGAACGAAAGAAAAAGAGGAAGGAAGTAGAAAAGCCCACGGGAAGGTCTGAAGTTATACAGGGTTTTTATTATCTCCCATTCTGTTGTCTCCTGGTGATGGATTGCAAAAAGCATCAGAAAAGGCACAACATGAATCTGCTCTCAGGACAATGATTGTAATCAAAAATAAGGAAATGGTACCGGCACAAGCCATTCTCCTTGCAGTTTAAAGATTATAAATCCCTTATTCATCTGTTATGATCCAGGGCCTACTTGTGGTTTTTATGGTTCTTTTTTTTTACGCTCGGAATTTTAAAACTGTGATGGGAAGGGGCTACAGCTGTTCGCTTTCGGAGTGGGATGTTTAATCCCCGCTCGGAGCGTTGCGCCCCGGTCTCCCCTCCCTCTGCCCATCTGCAGCCTGAGCCAGCGCCTGGCACACGCGGCCTCCTCCCCTCCGAGGGATGAAACTCAGCACCAACCACTCCGAGGAGCGCTTGCCAAAGGGGCTGCTCTTTCTCGGAGAACCAAGCCACTCTCATAACCACGATGCAATTTCCAGTGGTAGGGGCAGATGCCGTAGCTTTGGACCGGGAAGACTTGGGATTTTTACCTGCAATGTGTCTCTTTTTGTAGGAGTATGACCTTCCATCCCTGAGCCTTCGTTTGCTCATCCGGAGAAGGATTGCGCCGCCTGCCATGGGAGGCTGTGTGTGCAAGATCAAAGGAGCTAAGGTGTTGGCAACTAAGACCAGCTCTTCCAGTGTCGAGTGTTGTCAAGTGTTGACAGCCGGCAGTGAGGTGGAAAGCCAACAGGGAGAGGCTGGCAGTGGTGATCTGTGGCCTTGTCAGTTTCCCAAGTGCATGGTAAAGCACTTAGGTGTTCCCTGCGTATGAGAGACTTAGCCAGGCCCTTGGGAGAGCCAGGCCCTTGGGAGAACTAGTCCTTCTAGGACAGTGGTCGGCAAACTCATTAGTCAACACAGCCAAATATCAACAGTACAACCATTGCCATGTCTTTTTTCTCTCTCATTTTTTTTTTTTTATTGTTTGAAGGATTACAAATAGTAGTACACATGTCTCTTTTTTTCCTCCTTAACCTCCCCTGCTCCCTCCCATGTCTTGTATAGAAATTTCTTTGGAGAGCCAAATTTTTTAAACTTAAGCTTCTTCTAACGCCACTTCTTCAAGATAGACTCGCCCAGGCTGTGGTATTTTGTGGGAGAGCCACACTCAAGGGGCCAAAGACCTGCAAGTGGCTCGCAAGCCACGGTTTGCCCACCACTGTTCTAGGCCATTGGGAGACAGTGGGTCTAAGAGAACGGATTTCCTTAGCTGTGTCCCAGGGAACAATGAAAGTGATGTGCTTTCCGAGGGCCTCAGCTTATACTCTGGAAGGAAACTTGTTTGTTGAGTATTTTGTTCCCACATACATTTTTTCTTTCTTTTTTCTTTTTTTAAACTGAAATTCCTCAAAGAATATCAAGATAAATATTCACAACATTCCCCACCCCAATATCTACAAGTGCAGTGTATGCAGCTCTATGCATATTATCTCAGTGCTTCTCAATGGGAAATGTTTTCTACTCATCACTAGTAGTGTTTTGAAAACTTGATCATTGACACTAACTCACCACAGTATCCTCTTCCTATTCTTTGTGGAGCCCACTTTTGTCTGGCTTGACCATCCTTTAAACGTGACTATATTTTAGCTTTCTGGAGCACCATCTCCTGGCCTGTCCCCTGTGGCAAGAAATTTATGTTTAGGGCGGTGCTGTGATGCCACAATCCTTGCTTTCTAGTCCCGCATTGCTCCTTCCCTCGCAGTCCTGCCTTCCTCCCTAAGCCAGGTGGTCTCTCTATGTGTGTGGAGCTTCTCACTTCCCATGCTCACCGCTGACCAAGACCCAGCACTCTTTTTTTAAAAAAATATATATTTTATTGATTTTTCTTACAGAGAGGAAGGGAGAGATATAGAGAGATAGAAATGTCGATGAGAGAGAAACATCGACTGGTTGCCTCTTGCACACCCCCTACTGGGGATGTGCCCGCAACTCAGGTACATGCCCTTGACCAGAATCGAACCTGGGACCTTTCAGCCCGCAGACCGACGCTCTACCACTGAGCCAAACCGGTTTTGGCAAGACCCAGCACTCTTCACTGTGGGCGTCTTAGAGTCCCGAAACTTCCCCAGTTGGGAGCACATTTTATCCTGTGCCTATCTTGGTTTTGAATCTTCTAATTTTATTCACTTCAGTGTTTCACTTCTAATTTCTATGGAGGCAAAAATAGTTTTATGCCTGCCTTTTACCAGGTGGTCTCGTGATTTTAAAGAATCTCCACACATTAAAATTCCATTTTTATGTAATATCATTTTAATAGAAATGCTCATTTTATGGAGGGAAAATGACTGATAAAAATTTGAGTGATTCTTAGGAGCCTCTTATACCCTTTTTATTGCCTTTTGATGAGGCTTAATTCATTAATAAAGAAGGATGAGTTGGAACAGTGACATGTTTCGTCTCCTATTATTATTCAACAAAAGGGAGTATTTTTTTTCAGTGAAAATTATGGAGCCAATTTCTAATTTTGCTTTTCTGAAAAATACTTTAAAAAATGGAATGACCTTGGAATCAATTCAAAATTGAAGTTTTACAGGTACTCTTTTAGTTCATTTACTCTTATAATAGTCCCAGGGAGGTAAGATTTATTATTATTATTATTATTATTATTATTATTATTATTATTTCTATTTTACAGACGGGTGAGTGACATTCAGAGAGACAATGTGGGCTGCCTTTGATCACAGCAACTTCATTTCTAGGAACTAGGCTAAAAACCAATTGTGCTAAATTTTAAACTCAATTGCTAAACATCTTCCTTCACTTTTACCATCCTATTTTTCTTCTTTTCTATAAATATTTCCAGAAAATTCACACTCAAAGAGGAAGGGAGAGGAAGAGAGGAACATTAATGATGACAGAGAATCATTGATTGGCTGCTTTTTGCATGCCGTCTACTGGGGATGGAGCCACATCCCCAGGCATATGTTCTGACTGGGAATCAAACTGTGACCTGGTTCAAAGGTTAATGCTCAACCACTGAGCCACACTGGGTGGCATAAGTGAATTTTTTCCTCTTTTCTTTTTTTTCCGTTTAATTCTTCCACCCCAGCCCCACCCCCAAAACAGCTGTCAGCATGCTCTTTATCTCTGATTCTGTCTCTATTTTTAAATATTTATATATTTTATTGATTTTTTACAGAGAGGAAGGGAAAGGGATAGTTAGAAACATTGATGAGAGAGAAACATAGATCAGCTGCTTCCTGCACACTCCCTACTTGGTATGTGCCCGCAACCAAGGTACATACCCTTGACTGGAATCAAACCTGGGACCTTTGAGTTCGCAAGCCAATGCTCTATCCACTGAGCCAAACCAGGTAGGGCTGATTCTGTCTCTATTTTGAGCTGAGGCTCTGAAGGCTGAGTAGAGAAGAAGGGAAAGGGTGTAGGGAAGAGTGAGAATAAGTTAAGGAAGGCAGGGGATTGTCAGGGTGTGATATCATGCCAAGTGTCAGTGAAAAAATGGGGTAGTCCGGGATAGGACTACTCACGGGATGGACAGGAAATTTAGCAAGACTGGGTCTTAAAGTCTCAGTGCATCCTAAGTGGTCTGGCCTGATCTGCAGAAATGGGTGCTGCTGATGGTGTGAAAAGCAGGGCAGTGACTGAAAGTTGTGGGATTCTGAAAGATTGCTCTGGTCACAGTGTGGCTGAGGGTTTAGAGGGAAGAGAAACTGGGAGAATGAGGTCCCTCAGGAATAATTACAACTCATAGAGGATGATGTAAAGCTTGAGCTAAGGCAGTGACCATAGGAATCAGTGGGGTGAACGCATTTGAGATTTTGAGAGAGACTAGAGAAAAGAAAAGACTCCTCATTGCAAAGTATAAGGGAGAAGGCAAGTTTCTATTTTACAAAGATCTAGAATCCTGGCAAAACACAACATATTTAATTTATAATTGTAATTATGTGAAACAGAGCTCATTAAATACCTCAAATAATTGGTTTTTCTTTGCTGAATGTTTGTGAGGAACGCAAATGGCAAGAAAACAAGCTGAAGCTGAGTATAATTTTCTTTTCAAAGAAGCAATTCCTACAGTCCCCCCCCTTCCCCCTTCCCATCAGCTCAATTTCTTACATGTTCTGTGCCACATGGCTGCCTCCTCTTCCCTCTGAATGTCTCCTTCTGGTCGTCCTGCACTCACACACACTGGCAGCCGGGGCCCCTCCTCCCTTCCTGCCCTTGCAGAGGGACAGTTCACCACTGGCTGCAGCCCTGTCCTCCGCTATCATGTCTTTCACTCTCATCTCTCAGAGGGAGGGCACTGAGATTTTATTCAAGTGTCTTATATGTACCATACACTGTACGGACAATTAACACACATGATCAACTTAAGGCTCCCCATACACAATTGAGGATTATTGTTATTGCTTCACAGATGAGGAGTCTGAGACCCAGTTCACAATGAAAACGCCAGTGCTTTTTACATTAATTCACATTACTGTCCTGTGTCTTTTTTACATCCTCGCATACAGTTGGGTGCTCTCAGTAGACGTTTAATTGAAATATACAGAGGTAGATCTTCTCAACAACAGATAGCTTTCTGTCATGCTTGCTGGTGGATAGGAAGTCCCTTGTCCCTGGAATACATGAATAGCATTGTGTTTTGGTTTTTATTCTGAGTTAAATGCAGTATTGTGAGTTATCACAAGACTTCCACTTTGCTGCCACTTACATTTTTATGGGCTAATGTGACTCAAGGGACTAACAGTGGTTACAGATGTAACTAGCATGCCCTTGGCTTCTCCTGTGGTAGTGTACCAATAAGATCACAAATCTCAGTTTTTAAAAAAATATATTTTATTGACTTTTTACAGAGAGAGAGAGAGAGAGAGAGAGAGAGAGAGAGAGAGAGAGAGAGAGAGAGAGAGAAGAGAGCTAGAAACATCGATGATGAGAGAAACATCGACCAGCTGCCTCCTGCACAACCCCTACTGGGGGTGTGCCTGCAACCAATGTACATGCCCTTGACAGGAATTGAACCTGGGACCTTTCAGTCCCCAGACCGACGCTCTATCCACTGAGCCAAACTGGTTTCGGCCTCAGTGTTTTTTTTTTTTTTTGAGTGTCTACCTTCCTATTAGCAGGACATTTAGTCTTTCCTAGGGTCCTTCTCTCTGAGTATCCCCAGAGCCCCTATTGTGCAATGTGGGTCCCTTTGTGGTCACCATCTGACCTGAATCAAGGCAAATTCCACAGCTCTAGGGGCTAAAAAAGCTCTTTTTTAAAAAGGAAATTTAAAGCAAAGTTCAGCAAGGCGTGGTGGACATAATGTCCGCAGAAAGGTGTGCTGGGAGCAGAATACTGTGCTGAACGCAGCAGGAGGTGTATGTTTCAGGAAAGCACCTGCCTCCTTGTTGATTGCTCATCTTATAGAGCAAGCAAGAGAGCAAACTCCTCCAGGGGGATATGAACAGACTCCAGGGATTGCATAGTCAATTGTGTGGGAAAGCCAATTGCCTGGCCTCTGGGGTCCTTGGGGTCCATGGTAACTTACAACCAGGGTCAGAAGGCCAAGTTCCTGTTAGCTCTGCCTGCCAGGGAGAAGGGAGAGCTCCCAGGGCCTGCTGATGTGTTTCCAGGCCAGTGCTGCTCAACAGAAATATAATGCAAACCACAAATGCAGTGTTGAGTGTTTTAATAAGTACAGTAAAAAGGTAACAAGAAACAGGTGAAATGAATTTTTTTTAACAAATGTATTTTCTTTGAAAGACTATATTTAAAATATCATTTTGACATGTAATCAATTTAAAAATTGTTATTGAACCAATACCGGTTTGGCTCAGTGGATAGAGTGTCGGCCTGCGGACTGAGAGGTTCCGGGTTTGATTCCGGTCAAGGGCATATACCTTGGTTGCGGGCACATTCCCAGTGAGGGGTGCGCAGGAGGCAGCTGGTTGATGTTCTTCTCTCATCGATGTTTCTAGCTCTCTATCCCTCTCCCTTTCTCTCTTAAAAATCAATAAAATATATTAAAAAAATAAAAATTGTTATTGAAACATTTTACATTAAAAATACTCTTTACATTATCTCTCAATTTGGGGTAGTAAATTTTCTTTGGAAATACTTGATTTATACTTAAATATCATAAAAATTGTACTTAAAAAGTAGGTTTTCATACCTGAGTTTTCCAAATATACTTTAAAGTTTTCCAATAACTGAATTGAATATCAGTTTTTAAATTTAACTTAAAAAGTTAAGTTAAAAATTTAAAGTTTAAATTAATTTAGGTCTTTGGTTGTCCTAGGCATATTTTGGCGGCTCAATAGTCCTACCTGAATGGTGGCTACTGTATTGGACACAGAAGTGAGATCCAGGAGTAATTTTTGGGTAATCCCAAGAACGTATAAAGCTAATGTTATCTGAGACCCACAAGGTCTTAAAAACAGGAATACATTGATGAAACGCAGAGAGTAAGTACCAACTCCCAACACTGGATTTGAATGTCAGCTTTCCTACTTTCTAGTTATGAGAAGCTACTTTACCTCCTGGGCCTCCAGTTATCTGTAAAAGGAGTTATATTTCCCTTCTCAGCTTTGTAGCGAGGACTAAATAAACCAATGCTTAGCTTATAATGAGTTGTCATTAAAGATAAGGTGTTGCCTGGTTGGTGAGGCTCAGCGCTTGAGAATCGACCCATGAATCGGGAGGTCACAGTTTGATTTTCCTTCTGGGTAGATGCCCAGCTGTGGGTTCGATCCCCAGAAGTGGGCGAGCAGGAGGCAGCCGATCAATGATTCTCTTTCATCATTGATGTTTCTATCCCTCTCTCCCTCTCCAGAGCTTCCTTTCTCTGAAATCAATAAAAAACAAAACAAAAACCATATACATAAAAAAAGTAAGGTGTTTTCACCTTAGAATTTAAAAATTATTTCATATTTCAGTATCTTTTTTTCTCCTTACCGGAACCTCCTTAGGTAGGGAAAGAAGTATTATCCCATTTTACAAAAGAGCTAGGACTTAAACTCAAGTCTTCAAAATCTAAGCTCATTTTGCTTTCCATTTTATGCTTACCATCATCATAAACGAACTTGAATAGAACAGTACTTGTGAGAGGTCTTGTTCTTAGGGCTTTACATTGACTACGCCAGTTTTCCCCTTCTGGTTCTAAGGAAGCAAGGCCTGCCACAGCTACTTACCACTGTAAACCTGCTGTGCAAGGCTCAGAGAAAAGGCTGGCTTCCTATCAGTATCAGAGATGCAATCTCGCCATTGCTCATTAAATATTTGCCTTTCCACTTGCCCAAACATTTATTTAAAAAGAAAGGGAAAGTCTTGATTATTAATGCATATGAGTTTTGCACATTGCCTTGGCCAAATGGATCACACAAAAAGAGCATATCAAATATTTAGTTTTCAAGTTCCCATACCATTCACTAAAGAAGGTAAGTGGAGAGTGATTTTGAGTTCTAATTATCTCACGCAGACTGTTTCTGGCTTCTTTTCTTTAAGGCACAAGCAGAATATGCTTATATTGGTAACTTTTGGGATGTGTTTTTCAGACTGTTTTCTGACTTTTCCTACCTTTGATGGCTTGTCAAAAAACAGGTGCCAGCCCCCAGGTGTCATTACATTCCATCTTGACAATCTGCTACTTGTCAAGGCAGTACAATAGTCCATTGTATCCACGTCCCAGGAGACCAGGGAACTGCTGAGTGGATCAGGCAACTTGTGAAATATCTGATTGAACTTGGACTCCATCACACTATCTCAATGAATCAAGCCACTGTAAATCAAAGCTTTGTTCTGCCAGTGGTCTCTCAACTTTCAATACATTTTGATTTAGGGGACTTTGGTCTGTGATCATCTCGTATTTTATGAGATGATATCCCATGTGTACAGGGAAAGAATGAAAAAAAACAACCAGAGGAGAAAGTTATGAGGAACAAAAGCAAGGGGGATAGAAACAAACTGAATATAGTATCATGTTATTTATAAAGGCAGATAAAACACCCTAATTGGTGTTCTGTATAATAGTTACTTAAGTGACCTTTTGGGCTGCATGTCCCGGGATGTTTGGTGGAGGTGGTCATAAAAATTTTATGCCATAAATAATTCTTTAACAAAATATATTTTATTGTTTTTTTTTTTTTACAGAGAAGGGAGAAGGATAGTTAGAAACATCAATGGAAAAGAAACATTGATCAGCTGCCTCTTGCACCCCCCCTAACTGGGGATGTGCCTGAAACTTAGGTACAGGCCCTTGACTGAAATTGTACCTGTGACCCTTGAGTCCGCAGGCCGATGCTCTATCCACTGAGCCAAACCAGTTAGGGCTATGCCATAAATAATTCTGTAAACAAATGTTTCTCCTGGCCTCTACCTATGCAATATTAATTATCTGTGATGCAAGAATCAGAATCTATATATTAATATATAAAAGGCTAATTGATTGTCCGACTGTTTGATCAGCTGATTGTCCAGTAGGTATGATGCCCACTGACCACCAGGGGGCAGATGCTCAACTCAGGAGCTGCCCAGTGACAGCAACTGTCCCCCTCTGGGACCCCTTGGGGGATGTTGGAGAGCTGGTTTCTGCCTGATCCCTGCAGGCCAGTCCAGGAGACCCCACTTGCCAGAGGGACCCCTCTCACTCACAAAATGCCCTTTGAGCCACTGCACCGCCTCAGATGTGGCTGGCTAGGGAGAGGCCACAGGAGGTTGGCCATAGGGCATGTCCAGTCCATCTCACCCAGTCCCATCCCCCTGCCCACTTTCTAATTAATTTCCTTTCAATGGAAATTAATCTGTGCACTAGGCCACTAATATATATTAAGAAAAGCTCATATGAATTGGTATTTTGCTACAATGTGATAATAAATAAGAATATTTTAAAGGATTTTTTCTAATTTATCAAGGAACATATACTTATGGCATAATATTAAGAAAAAGATAATAAAATCACCCATAACCGTCTCCACTAAAGATAATCCATTCTTAATATCTTATTGTATTCCCTTCTAGTCTTTTATATGCATATATTTTAAAACCTAGTTATAATTGTGCTGTATATAATTTTATATCTTTTTCTTTTAACATCATAAAATTTTTATGTTATTAGGTTAAGCATTGGTTAGAGATTGTCATAAGTCATTTAGTCTATTACCTATGTTGGAAAATTTTGGTTGAGTTCATTTTATTTTTCTATTTAAAATAACGTGGTGCTGAGTACCTTTTAATTTTATTTTTTAGTACATATTTGATTATTTCTTTAGCATAGTTTCCCCAAAGTAAAATTATTGGGTAAAATATATGAACACTTTTAGGGCTCATAACTAACAACAGATTGCTTTCTAGACTTAAAAAAATTTATTTCATTTTCTGTCCCATAAGATGCATAGAAATTTTTTTTTTAGAGAAACATACTGCCATGTAAATACCAAGGTACATGTGGCTCTCTTCAGAGGAGTCACCTCAGTAAGCTGTATTTGTTTTGTTGCAGTTGCCTTTGTGTGTGTCTTTACTTCAGAGATACACATGATCCTGGACACAGAATAGCATTTATTCAGGTGAGCATTTGCTCTAGTCACCAATTTGAGTTTTGAGAAGTTTCTGGCTGTTTTTTTAAAATTGCATAATCTGATCTCAAAGAATAAGGATGTGCCACCTTTGCAACTATACCAAAGTATGAATTTGCAGCTCTGAGACTATATCTTGCCTTTGCTATTTGCTTTTTCTTCTTCATGGATCCTGCCCCTGCTGACTGCTGTTGTGACCATCAAAGAAAGGCCACAGAAAGGCCAGCTGTGAAAAGGAGGAGGGGGGCAGGGTGGTGTATGCCAGCTAGAGCCTCTTCTCCCAGCAGTTTCCAAGTTATTGTGGTCACTTGGCTAATTTGATGCAGAGAACAAATTTAGACTTGCACATTGGGGATTAGCATAGTACTCATGATAAGGTAATTTCATTAAAATATACAATTTGTTTTTTTTTCTATTGAGTGTGTTATAAAGGACTTGATGAGAGAGAGAGAGAGAGAGAGAGAGAGAGAGAGAGAGAGAGAGAGAACAATGAGGCAAGATGTTAATAATCAGGGAAATTTTTATGAAGGGCATATGTATTACATTGTAGTATTCTTGCCACTTTTCCATGGATTTGAAGAGTTGGGGAGGTAAAATAATTTTTCTTCTATCCTTTAGGAATGTATGTGTCTGAGACACCCCTGTAACGGAGGGTATCTTTCATATGGGAGATTTATTTTCAGCTTTAAGAGGAAGGAATAAAGATCAGCCTGTTCTCCTTGCCTAGACTGTTTCTCAAGTAATTTTAATTAAAAAAAATAATCAACATGCCAAATATGGCATATTTTAGGGTGACATATTCTGAACCTCTACACATGCCAGCAAACACCACCAAAATGCCCTGAAGAATGCTCAGGAATGATTGAGAATGATCAAATGCCTGGCATTTATGCAGACATGGATCAGAACACATTATTGTCGCAGGGTAATGGGTGGCCTCCTTTGGGATCCCTCCTTTGGGAAGGCAGGGCTTCTGAATTTGAACTATTTCTTACAGAAGAAATACATATCGACAGTCCCTCAGTACACATTTTATAAACAGACTTTATCAGCCCAATGTAGACAAGTTGGGAAGAATCTGTTTATATAGTTTGAAAGCCAAGGTGTCCCTAGCATTTGAGATCAGCAGAGCTCTGTGCCCCTCCAGATGTGTCAGCCAATGATGGAAGGACATAGGAAGCAGTGGAAGACAAAGGAAGTGAGATTACAGAAGCCGTCTGATCATAAAGTGTATATCACTTCTTCTTTTCAGCCAACATGCCTTTCTTTTGTTGCACTTAGTGTTTCAAAAATACTACAGAATAAAATCCCACATACCTTCAAGACTACGGCAGAAAAAAGAGCTGACATCCTATTATTACTGAACTTTTAATTTTTTTGTGTGCATAAACCTTTGTGGAAATGATATTTGGATATATTCGTTTGGACCCAAACCTAATAGTAGCTACATCATCAGTTTCTAAGTCAGGTTAATTTTGAGCTGACAGGAAAATATTTTCCAATATGGGAAAGAAGCAATTCTCAAACTTTAACATGAATATAAATCACCCAGAGATCTCATTAAAAATACAGTAGATCTGGGGATGAGATTAAAATTCTGCATTTCTCACTAATTCCCAAGTGATGCTGATGTAGCTGGACCACATTTCAAATAGCAAGAGGAGGTCAGAACAAGTCTTGGAGTCAAGCAAGTTCTTTACCTTCTTTCTGCAATTGCAAAATGGAGAAAATGCATACATGAAATTCTTGAGAGGCTGATATAAAATAACCATTCTGAAAGCACTTTGTAAACTTTCCTTTCCCTAGTATTGATTTTTTCTAATACCATATTGCTTTATTAATCATTTGTAGAAATCTTATATAATAAAAGCCTAATATGCTAAATGTCCAGTCATCTGGTAGTCTATTCAACCAATCAAAGCATAATATGCTAATAACTAGAGGCCCATTGTATGAAGATTCGTGCAATAGGCCTTCCTTCCCCTGGCTGCTGGCACCGGTTTTTCTCTGGCACCCAGGAACCAGGCCTTTGCTCTGGCTGCCACCTTCCATCTTCACTTTGGCCAGAGCCTTCAGTCTTTGCTCTAGCCGGAGAGCTGCTCCTTTGGCTCCTTCTACCCCCCCCCCCCCCTTTCCCTTATAGCAGGCGTCCCACCCTGCCTGGCTGCTCCACACCTGCATGCATACTCCCCAGAGGCTAGGAGTGGCTGGTTGGCAGGACCACCATCATCTTTGTTGGATTAATTTGCATACTCAGACCTCACTGGCTGGTGGGCATTGTGAAGTGATGGTCAATTTGCATATTTCTCTTTTATTAGTGTAGATATGCTAAGATTGCTTAACTGCTCTCTGTGATGTGCACTGACCACCTACTATTAGGTTTGGGTCCAACTGGTAGGTTAGCTTGCTGCTGGCGTCTGGCTGATCAGGACTGAGCAAGATGGGCCAGACACTCCCTGGAGTCCTCCCTCAGTCTGTCCTTGGCTGGCCAACCTCCCATGTCCCTTTCTGGCCCTGATCATGCACTGGAGGGGTCCTTTGGCCTAGCATGTACCCTCTCACAATCCAGGACCCTTCAGGAGATGTTGGACAGCTGGTTTCAGGTAGAGGGACCCGATTGGTGCATGAATTTGTGCACTGGGCCTCTAGTTTAAAAATAAACAAGGGCCCTAGCTGGTTTGGTTTAGTGGACAAAATATTGGCCTGTGGACTGAAGGGTCCCAGGTTTGATTCTGATCAAGGGCACATGGCTGGGTTGCTGGCTCAAGTCTCAGTAGAAGAGAGCATGAGGCAGCTGATCAATGATTCCCTCTCTTCATTGATGTTTCTATCTCTCACTCCCTCTTCCTCTTCTCTGAAATCAATTAAAATATACCAAATAAACATAAGGGATGGGAGACCAGGTGCAGTAAATTTTGCAGTATTATTGCTCCTTAAGGAGCTTGAAACTAATGTGGAAACCACAGCAAAATTCATTCCTATGGACATTCCTATTGCACCTATTAAGAATTCTAAAGATTTGATATTTTTTTGAAGATCTACGAATGTTGATTAATTGTGTTTTTTTTCCTATAAACAAACAGGCAGTGCTAAGATTCCAACCCAATTAAAAAACAAAACAAAACACCTGTTACTCACAGAACATAAAAATCTTTTTGTAAAATAAAATTGTAAAACTAAAGTTACAATTCAAATCTGATTCATTTCCTAGAGACATTCTGAGGATTTTTTTAAAATAATGGGAAATTCCTGGGCAATGATCAGAAGTGATAACAGCCTCAATGGTCAGATAGGAGGCTTAGCCATTCACTAGACTCCCAGATTTGGCTAGATAAAAGTATCCATACAAAGAAATGATTTTTCCAGTATGTATGAGAACAGAACTGAGAAGCCAAGCTGGTATGAGTTTAGAAATAAAAAGAAGCTTTAAAAAATTCTACTGCCTTTAACTGAGTACAAGGGTATTAATAACTAACCCGAGGGAAGCTGGTGGCAATGATGGTATTCTCTGGGTGGAGCTGAATAGAAAAGAGGAGACTATTTGATAAAGGTAAGATTAAGCAAATTTTCCCCAGGGGAACCAAGATCCTGTTTTATTCCAAGATTTTAAAATATTTATATCTTGCATAATTATGATCATACAAACCTAAAATATATTAAGACTAAATTATTGATTCTTTTACAATTGTATAAAGAATCATTCAACACTAAGTATTTTATTACTTTACTTTTCATATTGTTTATTACCAATGCACTTTGAGATTCTGTTCATTTTTCCTCCAATACCTTTAAAAATTATGTTTTCTTATTTATTCCTCTGTATCTGACTTTCTCCTTCTCATTCTCTTCAAACCCCTTTTTGATGTCAGCTGAGGTCTTGAATGATGGTTCTTGGCTCATTACCTTGTCAAATATATGCATTGTGTTGAGTCATTTAAGGGGAGGAAATATAAAGAATACAGAGAACAGAACCAAGATTTTAGTGAGATAATTTAACAGATAGCATCAGCTATACTACATATGACTATCTCTATAAGAATCAAGAAAGTCTATAATCAGTTTCCCCCCCCATTTTTTTATTAAGGTATTATATGTGTACATATTTTACCATTGCCTCCCCCCCCAATCAGTTTTATAATTTAAAAAAATTGCATTTATATTCTCTGTCCACAGATCTCCACATCTTAATAACTGCACATGACTGTGTGCATACACTGTAAGCACACTTAGGTAGTCCTGGTATACCTTAGTAAATTTTAAAAATATATTTTTACTGATTTTAGAGAGGAAGGGAGAGGGAGAGAGAGAGAAATATCAGTGATGAGAGATAATCATTGATTGGCTCCCTCCTGCATGTCTCCTACCCGGGCATGTGCCCTGACTGGGAATCGCACTGTGACCTCCTGGGTCATAGGTAGATGCTCAGCCACTGAGCCACCCTGGCTGGGCTCTTAGAGTCAATTTTGAAAGAACAAGGCAAGTGAAAGAGGCAGCAATGGTGATTTTATAAACTATTTAACTAAAATAAGATGAAGTTAAACAAGAATCAAGTCAAATTTGCTGAGAACATTTATTGCTGCCAGTTGAGATTAATGAAGTATAGACCTTCTTTGCTAAAGATGAGCCAAGGGAACCACCACCTCATTCCCTTGGCAACAGGCCTTGGTCATGAGCTGTCACTGTCAGGCTGGTGGGATGCCATCATCCCTTCCTCCGGGATATCTGGTGGCAGCGCCTGCTCCTCAGTGACTAGCTTTGCTGCACGGTCTGAAGCCGCTTCATTTTTGTCTTCTGCCTTCGAGCATTTCTCAGTTTTTTAGTTTTTAAGAAATTATCTTCTAATTGGTATAGAAAGTCTTCAACTCGTCCAACCTAGGAGAAATAGATACAAGATTTGTTGTTGTTTTCCCAGGTTTTGTATATGTAGGAAAATGGTGATGTATTTAAAATTAAACAACACATATAGGTCCATGTTGGGACAGAACTGGTAGAGACAGAAACGACTAAACATAAAAGGCTTCTTCTGTCTCTATTTTGGGTTCCCCTGTGCTAAGAATGTGAAGCAGGCAGGAGGGCATTTGCTTTACCACTCAGTCCTCCCCACTGGGTGTGAGAATCACTGGCTGTCTTTAATGGTCAGTAAAACCAGGGATTTCAAATGGAAGTGAATGGTGAAAAATTAATCTATTATCAAAATGATTGAAAGAAACAAATCTACTAATCTCAAATCGGAGATTCTTGCATTTGTGTGCCCCTGGCCAATTTGGGAGGAAAATGAGTATTCCACATTGTCTTAGGAAGAACTACTTCTTTTAAATAAAAAGGAAATTTGGAAAAATAAACAAACATTTTCTTAAAAAATTGCCACACTCCAGGGAATAAGATAAAATAATGGATACAAATAAATAATTCTTAAAAATAAAGTATTCATCTTTCTTCAAAGAAAATTTCTAATTATTCAGTGATGGTTGAATGTGTTATGTGACTTGTCAAAAAAAAACACAAAAAACACACACTATAGAATAAAACCATTTACATATATTCTGAGTTGGGCCCCCAGAAGTCTGTAGATACAACAATTCATACTTAACCCTGATTGCCAGGACCCATTTATTTTATTAGCCTAAAGCCATTTGTTGAAAACCTTATTGTCATCAAGTTAGCTTAAGGTGCATGAGCAATATCACCTACTTAAGATAAAAAGCACTTACAACTTCAATTTCCCAGTTTTGAGTTCTACTTTTAAATCACTTGATTTATTATTCATTGTGATATCAAAGAGAGTTCAGATTGCCAAAAGAGAATGATAGATGGCAGCACTAATTTATCTGCTATTTTTAGGTCTTATATCACCCAGGTGATGTAAGCTGTCCATTGATTTAAAAAAAAAAAAAAAGAAGAAAATAAGATAACTTATTCATACGAAAACAGTTCATTTTGAAAATTTAAAATTACTTCAGCTAAGTTTCTCCAAAGACACATTGTAGTTTATGATGTCCGATAATTGCAGCAATCATCAAGATAATTTGACAGAATATTTTTAGATCTTGTCATGAAATCAATACACTACTTTATGTACTCCACACATTTATACTAACCATTGTATACCAAAACCATGAGTAAAAAATTAACATAGAGCACAATCACAACAAATATAATAGATGGCTTTTTATTGTAACTTCAATAGATGAGTTGATGCACTAATAATTTATCATTTAAATCAAAGCTCTTTACAATTAGAATGTTTGTAATTAGCTCAAATACAACTTAAAACCACAATCCTAAATGCAACTGTTACGCCCAGACTTCGTGATCCCCAAGGACCACCAGGGAGCCGAGTCCGATGCAATGAACAAAAGAGCCTTTTCCATGCTAGCATGGGCTCTGTCCCACTCACAACGGCAGCATGGCAGAAGAGAGAGTGAATTTCGCCCAGTCCAGGGGTTTTACTCCAGTCGGTGGTGATGTCACTGCCTCGGCTAACCCTGATTGGTTGGGTGAGGGCTAGGGTTCAGTTACAGAATGGAGGATAACTCCGCCCTGCCCCACAGTGGAGTCAGGAGCCCATCCTCGCCCCGCCCTGCCCTCTCACAACAAAAAGCTTTCTTCAATGATACAGAAAGATAATTGTTTTATACTACCCATTAGGTGATGGCGGTCATTTATTTATTTATTTATTTACTTATTTCAGTTGTGTTTATTAACAACAATGTTGCCTGGTGGACATGGCTCAGGGATTGAGCTTTGATCTATGAACCAGAAGGTAACAGTTTGAATTCCAGTCAGGGCATATGCCCAGGTTGCAGGCTCAATCTCCAGGGAGGTGAGGGGCATGCACGAAGCAGGCAATCAATGATTTTCTCTCATCATTTATGTTTCTCTCTCTCTCTCCCTCTCCATTCCTCTATCAAATCAATAAAATCAATCAATCAATAAAAAAGAATAGTGTTGACTAACTTTGTTGCTTCTCATTATAAACATTACAGACAAAAAAGAAGCACAGATGTGTTGTTGGAATAGAGTACTGCCTAATTGAGCTGGAAGGTCTAGTGTGCAAACTATGTGCATGTCTCACCTGGCCTGTGTTCACCTCCTACCTGGTCGTTTACATGCTGACATTCCAACTCATTCTAATGGTACTGGACTGATCTTTGGAAAATGTAATCCCAATCGCATTATTCTTTTGCTTTACATACTTAATTAGACTCCCACACCCTAAACATGGCTTACACTGCTCTGGGTGATCTGGATCATTTATTTCACTTTCTGTGCCTCAGTCATGGTTCATCTTTCAGTTATCTGAGCACAGCTGTGCAATGTTCTCTGCACCCTTGATCCTCCTAATGCTCTGCCCTCTGATGGAATTCTTCCATCTGAACCCTTACACATCCTTTGAATTTCAAATTCAATATCAGTGTCTCAGAGAAGTCTTTCTGGAGAGCCCAGACCAGATTGGGTCTCTCAGTAACATATTCCCATAGCAACCCATTCATTTCTTGGCATATTGTAACTTTTTTACTTAATTGTTTATAATGATTTATTTAATGTCCTCCCATCTGGGATTTAATCTCCATAAGGCAAGAAATAGGTCCATATTGTCCACTATTTCCAGCACCTAGGATATAGTAGACCCTCATTAATCCTCCTCTCTGATAATAGAGCTGACACCAATGTGTTTTCCCAAACTCAAAGTGATGCCTGGTATGGAGCAAATTAGAAGGCTTTCTTTTCTCTTACAAGTTAAATAATCACTACTTTCATATGCCATAATTCTGTTAGTATTGTTTAGCTTTGAGACTCTTAAGACAAGGTAATAACAAGGTGTGGTCTCCACACTTGAAACTAGCCAGAGGTAGAAAGGGTATCTCATAAGGAGTAGGAGTTGTTGAGTTCTGCTCTTGGCCTGTCTTATAACCCTGATCTGTTGGCATCACAGAAGTGATTTGGTCTTTCTGAGCATCAGTTTGGTGAGGAATGAGTTAGCCTGGAAATTTCCAAGGACACACCGAGCCAAAAAATGCCATGACTTATATTAATAGACCAGTTAGTCCAGTCTTCAGATGAGCCCTCACATTTTCCAGATCGGAGATTATTCTTTTAGAGCACACCATTAGATGAATGACCCAGTAAGCAGTAAAGTAAGCCCATTTTAGCTTCTATACTTACTGAAGTGTAGGAGAGTTGCAGCATGTTTTTACTAAAGCTGGTTCTTTATTTTATTTTATTTTTTTAAGACAAAGAAAGAAAAATGCTGGTTGAAGAGAAAATAGATTCATATAACTAAGACGAACAGATTGCAAATGATAGAAATTTCTATAAAGCCCTTAGGGAAATGAAACACTAAGAAATATGTAAGCATGTAAAGAAGGAAATGAGCCAGGTTTTGGAGCAGGGGCCTAATTAGACTTTCTTTTTGGTACAGAATCTACTTGCTAAACTATGTCAGATCGTCTACTTGGTCATTCTGGGTCTAATGTTCCCATTTGCAAAATGGGCAGATACCACTTCCCTGGAAAGGCAGAGATATGGGAAGCTGACCAAGTGAGCTTGCAGAGAATTTTGGGCTGTCAGATGATTGAGGGGAACTAAAGGTCTCAGTAGGAAAGCAGATTCTCAGCTCTTGTATGGCTATCAGTTATATTCACATAAAAAAGCAAGGGTTATTCACTAGTTTCTCAGGACCTTTCCATTCTTATACACAAAAATCTGTCAGAAGAAAGATGACTATGGAACTCTAAAACAGAAGACAGCCTGAGAATATAGGAGATCCCAAAATTCGAACACTACAAAAACAATATCAATTAGGAAGAAATGTGCAGGTTGACCATATTATAGAAAAATATCTAGCCAGCCCAGATTTTAAAGAAAGTACATTCATACTTTCATGCAAATATTTTTTATCTACTATATACAATATTTGGTACTGTACTAGGGCAATAAGCAAGTATGTCAAGATGTTTGTTTATGAAGAACTCATATTCATGTAGGAGAGGCAGTTAATTATTACTGTTACAATAATGCATAACTATTTATATGTGAACAATGTACAAAAAGCTCTGTTAGCAAAAATGTCATAACAGGGAATGTTATTGTAGGAATGTGGAGGTTACAGGAGCCAGGACTTTGCTAGGACAAGAAACACATTCCAGCCCAGCAGGTGTGGCTCAGTGGTTGAACTTTGGCCTAAGAACCAGGAGGTCAGGGTTCAATTCCTGGGTGGGGCACATGCCTAGGTTTTGGGCTTGATCCCCAGTAGGGGGCGTGCAGGAAGCAGCTGATCAATGATTCTTTCTCATCATTGATGTTTCTATCTCTCCCACGTTCTCCCTCCATCTCTGAAATCAATAGAAATATATTTTAAAAAATAGAAAAAGAAAAAAAAAAGAAACACATTCCAAACAGAGGAAAAGCTATCCACCCAAACAAGTTTTGAGAGAACCTGGGCCATTTGATAGGGATTAGTTGCTTATAGCATATATAGAGGCACAAAGAGGCTGGGAGTAGAGACATATACAGTAGGAACTATAGACTGGGTCAGCTTGTAAAACGTTGAACATATTTAGCTCTATGGTTAGAAAGATAAATCTGGTGTCATTGTGTGGAGTGAAATGCAATAAGGGAAACTATCAATAGAAACAGGTGGATCAATTAGGAGGCCAGTGCAATAGGATATGAAAAACACAACAAAGGCCTCATTCAAGGATTTAAGAGACATTTAGAAAGTAAGAACTATAGATTTAATGAAAAATTCTTGGTTAGAATAAGAAGGGAGGCAGAATTAGAAATGACTGTGAAATTTCTAACTTGAGATCATGATCATATCTTAATGAGGTAAAGAATACAACGCAATGAGTAGTTTTAGGGCAAAAGAATGAGTTTAATCAGTGACAAATACACAGTATGGAAAAAAGCCTACATAATTCGGAATGTTTTTATAAAAGTGGGATTATATAATAGCTTAGCCATTGGCTAAAAGCCAAAGTGGTGTAAAACTCCAATTGGAAAAGAAAAAAAACAACTCACTGTTTTATAGTTTACCACGTGAGAGTGAGAAGCATTGTAGAATGCTAAGAAAATTCTAAGTACTAAGAAAAACAAACAAAAGGATGCTTTCAGTTATTCAAAACCAAAAGGTGCTCATGATGGAGACATGACCTATTGCTGAAGACAGATACATCTAAGTGGAAATCCCAGCTCCAGCATGTTCTTGGCATGTGACTTAGGGAAAACTTAATTGAACTTCTTGGAACCTAAGTTTATCAATCTATCCATTGATTCAAAGGTCCTGGTCAGATTAAATTAAAACAATTTACATGACATGTTTGCATAGGCCTGGATTACTATTATTATGTAGTAGTACTAATACTAGAATCTGGAAGTATAAACCCCGTAAATGGGAAAAGCACAAACCCATGGAAAAATGCATAGTAAAGTGAAGTAAAATAAAAAGCTGAACAATGTCATCTAATAGTTACTGTTTTTGGTCTCTCTTCTGGGATGGATGCTGCCTCATAACCGTGCTAAGTGTAGGTGTTTGACATACGTTAGTCTTGTACTTAGATCTCAAAGTTTCACTATATAAAAGGCAGAATTAGGAGGGGGTCAAAGGAGGGGAGAGAAGTAAGTTTCTGATAGTACATATTAGCCACAAGTTCAATATAAATCAACAGAATTTCCTGGTTACCTCATCCAGAGCTGATCGGAGTATAGACTAGTGTTTACTAGTAAAATGTATCTGTCTCAAAGGAGGCAATGGTTTTCACTTTCTCTGCTCAGGTTATATCACAACTGGGTTATCATGCTGAGTCCTGGATGGGTCCAGAGTCTGGACTCCAGATTGTATAAAGGAAGTGAAGGATCTGGAAGTGCTTAATATGAAAAAAGAGAAATATAGCAGGTATCTGTGGTGTTCTGAGTTATATCAAAGTTGTTATATGGAAGAGGTGCTAGATCTGTCTTGTGTCAGCACACACATTGGAAAGAGAGTGTTATTTAGATGTAGAGGATGCACTTGACTCACAGTTCTTTGACTAGTCACATGACTTCACTTTAATTTTCTCATATCTATTATAAATAAAAATTAATAATAAACATAGTCTAGTTTACTGTTTTTTTTTTGTGAGGGTTTAATGGCTCGATGTTTGTGCAAAGCTCTTCATAAATGGCTAAACCTTCTACAGAGATTATGATAGTACCTTTTGTGGTGCTTGGAGGTTTCATAAATAGGTTTTCAATAAAACTTTGAGAACTGATGCCAACACCTGTTTGGCTCAGTGGTAGAGCGTCGGTCTGTGGACTGAAAGGTCCCGGATTCGATTCCGGTCAAGGGCATGTACCTTGGTTGTGGGCACATCCCCGGTAGGTGGTGTGCAAGAGGCAGCTGGTCAATGTTTCTCTCTCATCGACGTTTCTAGCTTTCTATCTCTCTCCCTTCCTCCCTGTAAAAAAATCAATAAAATATATTTAAAAAAACCAAAACTTTGAGAACTGAATGATTAGCAAATGAGTAAAAAAGCAGACATATCAACATTAGGTACAACTGCTTTCCACAGCTGTTTTAACATGGAAGGGACTTCAGGGTGAGGCATGGCAATCCTCATCACCAGAGGTTGGAAATAAAACATGATTGGAAATAATTTTACTGGGCATGAAGTATTCATGAGTCATGTGTGAGCTGAAGCAACTTCTAAAATCCATTCCAACTTTAAAGTACTAATTTTATGATGTTTACTTTGGCCTGGATTCACGCTACAGAAATGTGTTTAGTGGAAAGAGGACACATTGCAATTTGCCTTGTACCACATGGTGAAGTGCAGCATGGAAAAGAGAGGGACCCAGCCACTTCTGCTGTTGTGGTTTTTGTCTATAATGAACGGTACTGACCTGGTTAATAGAAACACCCCCCGGCTACCGGGATTCTTGGGCCTCCCTCATATCCTATATATCAGACGTTTATCTTGCATCCAAAGGGTCCCTCTAATGGATCAGCTTAACACCAGAATGTAGTTAACAGCCCACTTTATTTCCTTCTCATCCTATATCTGCATCACATCACTTACTGGTACTAAAATATTTTTCAACTCATGATTTTATATTTTTGGGCATATCAAAATTTAGGATTTTCTACTGGATCCTGGGATAAAAACAATAACATTGTTACAGATTGAAATAATATACCTTCCCCACATACAACCGCTTCATAAGTCACTTTTGGTATGGGTAAGCCAAAAAGTTTTTGAAATTTTCTCCAGTAATCTTTTACCATAAAATGGGATTTTATATTATATATTCAGTTTTATATGTGGGTGGAAAATCTAGTGATGGCCTGGGGTCAGGTGACCCGCTGTGCACCTGAGAGCTTCCTAGTGAAGAAGGATTGCTATTAGGTTCATTGGTGTATAGATCCAACTTATTTTCACTTGATGATTGAAGGCATGGGAGCCAGTGGTGAAAGCAACTTTGATTATTGTGTGAAGGCTGGCCATGACACCAACGACATCACTGAGGAAGAAACTGGATTTCAGGGCAAAGAGAGTTAGGAATGGGAGCATTCTAAGGAAAGAAATGACAAGAAGCTCAACATGAGCAAAGCCGGTGAGAGATGGTGACATTCAGGGGCAGCACAGCCTACCAGAGCTTTGAAAGGGGTGTCATTCCAACGAGGCGGTTGGGAAGGAGAGTCACTGTAAAGATCTGGGCAGCTCTTTTTCCTAAAGTCATTTAACATCAAACATTACTGTGATAAGTTGAATTTTATTTTCCCCAAATTTGTATGTCGAGATCTTAACTCCCAGTCTTTCCGAATGGAGTCTCTAAGGAGGTAATAAAATAAAAATGAGAGCATTAGCGTGGGCCCTAATCCAAAATGCTGGGAACCTCATAGAAAGGGGTACTTTGGACACACACAAAGGGTGATTGCATGTGAAGATGAAAGCAGAGTTACGATGAAGATTGTCAGCAGACCGTCAGCAGTTATGGGAGAGGCTGGGGACTGATTTTCCTCATGGCCCTCAGAAGAAATCAACCCTGAAGACACTGGCTTCTAGAACTGTGAGACAATACATTTTTTGTTGTTCCAGTCATTCAGCGTGTGGTACTTTATTGCAGCACCCCTAGTAAACTAATGTTGCTACTAAGCCATAAAATAAGAGGAAGTCCAATTAAGTTCTAATTTCCCCCTTAAGCATGACTGGTACTTTTTAGAATTCACTTTCTTGCTGTCTGATGCTCTCTACTTGCTGGGTGCCCACTGCACAGGCTAAGAGTGTACCTTGGGAATCAGAGTGATTTCTTTCCAGGAATGGCAGTGAGAGGAAGTTGACCTCAAACACAAATATGGGTAGGTTACCCTGAGGCGAAAGGCACTGGGTTTGAATTGGGACTTCCTCTTGGATTTCATCTAGTCTGGATCAAGGAGAGAAGATAAGGTTTGTTTACACATGTTCGAGCCTCAGGGGTTGGGTCCTCAAAGGGTTTTTCTTTTTAGTAAAGCTTTTAAAGAGGTCTCTTAAGAAAAATGATGCATGGAATAAGAATCAGATTCTTCAGGGATAAATATCAGGTTTATATGACTGCAGTGGTGGTTTGGTGGTTACAGAATGAGGGCGTGTTTCTAGCGATCAGCAGCAGTGTGGACCAAAACCCTTCATCACAGTGGATTTGATAACATTCGTTTCTCTGCTCTGTTCCAGATTAGTTTCCAGGCCAAATGCTTTTAAATATTTATCATCCAAAATGGTTTGAATTTTAATTCTAATTAGAATTACAATTGTTTTCAAACAGGCTTGAAATTAATTTCTAAAGTAAAGTTAGTTTCTGCTATTCACAATATAATATTTTTCTTTAGCTTTTGGCTACCATTCAAACAGACAAACAAGCTCCAGATTTCCTCTTTTTTTATGTAGAGAATTTGGTATGATATTGTGTTATAGTCATAAAAGAACAACACAAAATCTGAGGCACCTACTGCTGAGTTGTTACAAAGTTTGCAAAAAACTTCTTGCATTACCAACTCAATTGAAAATGCCCATAATGGTAGCACTTTTTATTATGTTTAGTATACAGTTAAAGAACATTACAAAACCTTGCTATCACTCTGTCTGGGAAAACATGTGTTATGACTATTGAAAAATTTTTGAAGTTGAGCCCTAGCTGGGTTGGCTCAGTGGATAGAGTGTCTGCCTGTGGACTGAAGAGTCTCAGGTTCCTTTCCGGTCAAGGGCACATGCCTGGTTTGTAGGCTCAGTCCCCAGTAGGAAGCATGCAGGAGGCAGCCAGTCAATTATTCTTTCTCCTCATTGATGCTTCTATCTCTCTCTTCCTTCCTCTCTGAAATCAATAAAAAAATACACACGTTAAACAAATAATTTTCAACATTTAATAGCATAACTTATTTGAAGGTTTGAATGTATTTTTTAACTTTTTACTTGGACATAATTGTAGATTCACATGCATCAGTAAGTAGTATAGGAAGAATCTTTTTACTTTAAAAAAAATTATTGAATTTTTTTGGAGAAAGGAAGAGAGAGGGATAGAGAGATAGAAACATCAATGAGAGGGAAATATCATTAATTGGCTGCCTATTGCATGCCCCCTACTGGGAATTGAGCACACAACCTGGGCATGTGTCCTGATCAGAAAACAAACTTGTGACCTCTTGGTTCATAGGTCAACACTCAACCACTGAGCAACACTAGCCAGGTGAATATTTTTACTCTCAATGTAGTTTGCCCCAGTGTAACATTTTGTAAAATCCTATATAATAAAGAGGTATTTTGCAAATTGACCATCACTCCAACATACAAGTTGGCCACCCCCATATGGTCAAAGATGGCCACCCCTCTGTAAACACAAGATGGCCACCATAAGATGGCCAACAGGGGAGGACAGTTGTGGGTGATCAGGCCAGCAGGGGAGGGCAGTTGGGAGGGACCGGGCTTGAAAGAGAGGGAGGTTGGGGGTGATCAGGCCTGCAGGGGAGCACAGTTGGGGGGAACCAAGCCTACAGGGGAGGGCAGTTGGGGGTGACCAGGCCAGCAAAGGAAAGCAGTTAAGGGCAACCAGGCCGATAGGCCAGGGTAGTTGCGGGGGGGAGGGGAGGACCAGGCCTGCAGGGGAGGACAGTTAGAGATGACCAGGCCTGCAGGGGAGGGCAGTTAGGGGCAATCTGGCCAGCAGGGGAGTAGTTAGGCGTTGATCAGGCTGGCAGGGGAATGGTTAGGGCTTGATCAGGCTAGCAGACAGAAGTGGTTAGGGGCAATCAACAAGGCAGGCAGGTGAGTGGTTGTGAGCCAGCACTCCTGGATTGTGAGAGGACTGTCTGACTGACTGTTTAGGCTCGATCCTGGTGGGTGGTGGTGGTGGTGGTGGTGGGGTGTCCTTTAGCCTGGATTGTGAGAGGGCACAGGCCAGACTGATGGACCCCACTGGTGTACGATTGGGGCTGGGGAGGAACATGGGAAGTTGGCCAGCAGGGGAGAGACCATGGGAGGGCTCCAGGGCATGTCTGGCTCATTTGGCTCAGTTCCGATTGGCTGGCCCCCAGTAGCATGTCAACCTACCGGTTGGAGCATCTTCCCCCTGGTGGTCAGTGCACATAATAGCCAGAGGTTGAGTGGCTTTAATATACCATTAGCATATTATGCTTTGATTGGTTGAACAGATGACTGGACGACCGGACACTTAGCATATTAGGCTTTTATTATATAGGATTATAAGGTACTCACACTGCCTGTGTAGTGTTATAGTATTATTTGTAAGTGGACAGGGATTAGTTATAAATGTACATTTTACACTTTAGGGCAATCACTAAAAAAGTAAAAAAGAAGTATAAAACAATCCCATCAAAAAATGGGCAAAGGACCTAAATAGACACTTTTCGAAAGAGGACATACAAAAGGCTGAGGGACATATGAAAACATGCTCAAAATCACTAATCATCTGAGAGATGCAAATCAAAACAACGAGATACCATCTCACACCTGTCAGAATGGCTATCATCATCAAATCAACACACAACAAGTGCTGGTGAGGATGTGAAGAAAAAGGAACCCTCTTGCACTGCTGGGGGGGATGCAGACTGGTGCAGCCACTTGGAAGACAGTATGGAAAGTTAAAAAGTTAAAAATGGAACTCCCATTGGACCCAGTAATCCCACTTCTAGGACTATATCCAAAGAAACCAGAAACATCAATCAGAAAGAATATATTCACCCCTATTTTCATAACAGCACAATTTACAATAGCTAAGATTTGGAAACAGCCTAAGTGCCCATCAGCAGATGAGTGGATTAAAAAACTGGTAAATCTACACAATGGAATACTATGCCGCTAAAAAAAGAAGGAACTTTTACAATTTGTAGCAGCATGGTTGGAACTGGAGAGCATTATGCTAAGTGAAACAAGCCAACCAGATAAAGATAAATATTACATGATCTCATTCATATGTGGGATATGATGATCAACATAATTCGATGAATAAGAATTGATCCAGAGACATATGACTCTATAGACCGGCCATTAATTTCCTGATTCTTTCCTCTGTCCCATTCATTCTACTGTAGAGCCCCCCCCCCAGTGGGTTTTAAAATTTGGTTTATTATATCTTTCAGTTCTAAAATTTCTATTTGGTCCTTATATAGCTTCTAGTTTTTGTTTTTTTTTTGCTGAGATTCTAATATTTCATTCGTTTTAAGGTGTTTGTAAATTTTAATTGCTCATTAGAACATTTTTTTTAATGACAGTTGCTTTAACATCTTTGTCAGTTAGTTCTCTTATCTCTAATATCTCCGGGTTAGCATCTATTGATTATCTTTCTTCACTCAGTTTGAGATATTCCTTATTCTTGGTATGATGATTGAAATATCAACATTTTGGATATTATGTTATGATACACTCAGTCTTATTAAGATCTTCTGGTTTAGCTGGACCTTTATTTAGCTGGACCTGATTTAAGAGGCTTTTAACTTTCCCAGACCTCTTAATTGGAGAGAAGATCCTTCAGCTCCCGAATAACTCTATCATTTCTTTAAAAAATATATTTTTGATTCTCATACCTTAGGAATATGTACTTTTATTTCTTAAATTCGTTTTCCCAGTTGCTTCTAAATATCTTTAACAATATGATAAAGTGAGTTATTCGGGAGCTGAAGGATCTTCTTTCCAATTAAGAGGTCTGGGGAAATTAAAAGCCTCTTAAATCAGTAATTTAATCTCTAGGCTAGAATCTCTCTCACACAGATCCAATGTCATCTCCTCAACAACCATCTCATGCTCCTCTCCACAGTCTTTTATCCAGCACAAAGTCATTTTAGCAGAGTTCACATAAGCTTTTCACTCAGTTTGGATGATGCTAAGAAAAATGTGTTTGTTTGTGCTTACAGAATTTGTAGTGTTTTATATTACGCTCTTGTTCCTCTTCTACATGCACCATTTTAAGAAAGTTATAATCAGAATAACAAGTGACTCATATATCCTTTTAGGGATGCATATAAATGCATTTTTGTTTGTGCCCTTCTCTAAAAAGATGGAAGGTATAATGAATGCACTCTAAAAGACTGAATGAGCTAAAAATCAATTGCTCTGAATTCTGTATTAATCCCACTTTCAATACAGAATGCAAGATGTCCTATGGTTCATTTAGCTACCAAGTGGTATAAGCTATTATTCTGTTATTCTCCAGAATTACTGATTGCAAAACTTAGTGTATAAAAGACATGCAACAAAGTGCTAGGCTGTCAAGCAAGAAAATACTTTTGGTATTTTGAACAGAGTAACTTTAAGAATGAGCTGCAAACTTACTCTTCAGTTCAAAATACACTTGAGATATATACTCTTCTATTGTACCTCATGCCAGAATACTTCATTGAACTTCTGAAAGATGCATTTTGATAAGTGTTTATAAAGGTAAAAACATCTATAGGTTTGGAGTAACATGAGCATTTCTAGTTTCTGGGTTAGTAGCCTCCCTATATTATCTCCTTAGTGAGACAGGCCGAAAGAGAGATCACAGGAAGTGAAGCAGGTTAACAATATGCTGTCCAATCCCAGCCCCAGGGCTCTGTGATGTGAGGTTAGAGCTTGGAAGGCTTATGCCAATATGTACTTCTGGACTTGTGTTTTCATTGAGAACCTGGTGTATTTCAGAATGCTAATTCAGATAACTCACCAGACAGTGGCCCTCAGAGTGACAGTAAGTCCACTACAGGAACAGTGAGGCTTCCAAGCTGTTTTCTTAAAGTTTTGATGTTGTAGCAGAAGTGAAAATGGTGAGGTATAAAAGCCAACCTATACATGATATGTCTACAAAGGGAGGGATGATGAGGGAGGACAGTAAGAGTAGCATGATCTAAGGAGATAGTGTGTGCCAAAGTTTGGATTTGGTCAGGGAGCTGCTGCAAAGCAGTCTGGATAAGTCCTCTGCTGGGCCAGTGAGCTGTGATCTAGAGAAAGTCAGAGAATGCCTGCAATAGTCTCTAGCGCTTTAATCCCTCTCACTGCCCATGAGCAGACTCAAAGGTGGTTTCCTTGGTTATCTTATAGCTAGGGTCAGTCCATGTTCTTTATGCCATTGACCTTTAGTATCTGCATTTGGTGGAACTTAAGCAGTATAGCTAATGATTAAGAATAGAGCCTTGAACCCAAATAATCTGACTCAAAACCAAACCCTATCAATGCAAACTTGGACTTGATTCTGTTGTTAATTCTACAATGCTCCTTTGCATCATCTTTCAGTGGAGAATTAGTGACATCTCCCTCATAGGGTTATTGCAATTATTGAAATGATAACTTGTTGAAATGCTTGGCACACACTAAAAGATCAATAGTAATCACTGATGATATTTGTCATCATTACATTATTAACTTATTTTTTGGAGATACATTTTTCTATGCCTTGTTTCAATTGCTATAGCTATTTGAAAGCAAGCTTCAAAAACTAACATAGTTTGATAATTTGTTGAGCTATAGTATTTTATTAAGTACTAGGGGCCTAGTGTATGAATTCGTGCACCTTGAAAGGAACCGTGGGCTGCAAGGCTGCAGTAGGCACAGGGGTGGATCTCAGCCCATCCTCTGAGACCCCACGTGGCCCCTCCCACTGTGACCCTGGTCCCCTGACTGCTGGCAGCCCCGTTCCCACTGCTGCCACTCTCAAAAGCTAATGGCGTCAACCCCAACCTTGCTTGCACCTGCTGATGGTGTGGAGCAATTGGGGCCGGCACCAGCAATGGGTGCAAGCAAGGCCAGTGTCGTCAGTGGGTGCAAGTGGTGGCTGCTGCCCTGATCACCCCTCAGGAGCAGGGGGAGGTGGAGAAGCCCTCAGGGGTAATCAGGGCTGGCAGCTGCTGCTTGCACCCGCTGATGGCGCTGAGGATTAGGACTGGCACCGGGCACCAGCAGCGGGTGTGAGCAGTGGCTCCAGCACAGGCTGTGGGACAGCATTTCGGCACATGGGAGCAAAAACTTTCTAGTAATCACCAGAGGCTCGCTCTGATGACAGTGACTGGTGCCCTGCCTTGCTCTGGTGCCCCTGCTCACCTGCTCCACCATTCCTCCATGGCCAACACCTGCTATGTTCCATACACACACCCTATGGTCAGCGCACATGATAGTGACCAATTGTTTGGTTGTTCAGTTGTTCCAGTTGTTCTACTGTTCAGTTTATTTGCATATTAGCCTTTTATTATATAGGACAAGAGCACAATGGCAATTAGTTTTGTCTGGCCCTTGATAAAGTCCTGGTTAAAAATGGTAAAACTTTTGGATACATGCTCCCTAGATGCAGGCCATGCTAGGATTCCACTAATACACAGAAATTTCCTGCAAAATCAACAACATTTTAGAAGATAATACTTCCTGCCAATAAAGTATGTAATAGAGGCCTTCCAAATTTTGGAGGAATGTCCATCTACAGGTGGACAGTGAGTGATTAGCAATTACACTTGTTGAAAATGTGTAACAAATTAACCATATGCTTTTTCCTTTAAGTCAAATGAGAAAGATGCTGTTTGGTTTACATAATTGAAATGTGCCATTTAGATTTGGGATATGTTCTGTAGCTGGGGGAGATGGCCAGAACCAAAGCATTTGGTTTTCTGTACTCTCCAGGCTAGACCTGGCTTTGCTGTGGGTAACATTTGAGAATGAGGTCTTCCAATTAGGTCTGACTGCCCCAGGGCTCAGCCTGTGACCACGATAGGAGGTTTGCCTGGGCTTTGGTGGAGGCCCCCCTATTACAGCTACTGACCTGGACACCTGCTGGCACAAACTCATTTATTCCAGGAAACACAGGGATTTACTAGTATTTCCTGCACGTGGCCTCTTCATCCCCTCGGGCTTTGCCTCCCTTCTCTTCCTCAGAGCTTTTCCCCACCCTGCCCCCAGCATGGTCAGAAATCAGCACTTAGATTTCCCCATGATTTGCATTTTGCTATGGATAGAACTGCTTAGCAGTGCTTGGAGCACACACTGTAAAGGAATTTGGGGATATGCAAATGCCAAAGCCCGTAACCAGAAGCTGAGAAGATTCATAATCAAATTGCAATAAATCTGCAGAGACTCTTTAAAGAACAAGACACACAGGAAAAGCCCGATTGCTGAAAAAACTTGCAAATGAGTGGTACGGCTGCTGAATCTCTGAAAAGACAGCAGTACTTTCGGAGAGACACAAATGCATGCCCTAACCACAGATTAGTCAGACCAAATGACTGGCCAGTGAATGATGGTGCCGCCTGTGCAGTCTCTCTCAGGAGGGTTTCTGGGAGGATTTCAGGTTTGAATGCTGATGTGGAAAGTAAATATAATGCTCCAATTTGCTCTTCCTCCTCCCTTCTCAACCAACTGCCCCTGGCCCATCTCCCAGATTTGTATTCTCCCCTGCTTGCTTTGCCTGTATCAGCCTGGAACAGAACAGCGTTGCTAAGTGACATACAATTCTCTCCCGTTTTCATCCCAACAGACCAAATTAGTATATCAATGAATGTCATTTCCGTGTTCGTGTGATTTATAAGTTAAGATTTTGAGATTAAAAAAGGAACATAAAAAGCTAAATAATTTAGAATAAGTTCATATGGATGATTTAAAGATATCCACCTATACTGCACTAGTAGGATTCATTGAAGATCATGATGTACTTTGTGATATTATAATATTCGATGAAATATAAAATATAAAAGTAGCATTACTTTCATAAAAATTCACAGGACCATAATTATATGCTAGGGTATTTCTATCATTACTTTTAAAATAACAGTTTCATTCTCTCATTTAGTCTCACATCAGTGATCCAGAGGCATATCAGAATAAGAAAAAAACGTTGTTGGACGAGATTAAATTCTGATCTTCTCAGTGCAAAATTTAGACTTTGTGAGTGAAGAGCAAGTAACTTTTCTTCTAAGTTGCAGCAGAGTGTGCTTAACTATTTCTCTTAACTGATTGTCTGGTGAGAAAAAATAGAAACGTTCCAACTTAACAGTTGGTGCATTTTTTAAAAATAATTTTTTTTCCTAAAGACTCCTTTTTCTATTTATTTTCAGGCCTAGTTTATAAAGCTTTAATAGACCTTTGGATTCAATGTTAAGAAACACAAAATCATAGATTCTGAAGGTGGTAAGGATACAAATACATTATGCTTCTTAAAAGGTTGTGACTTGCCTAAAGTTTCATGAATGGGAGCTGACTTAATGGTCAAAGATTTGCAGACTTAGGCTGTGTATTCTTTTTTTGTAAATATGTTTTTATTGCATTTTTTTTTTTTAGAGAGAGAGGAGGGAGAGGGAGAGAGAAGCATTGATGTGAAAGAAGCACATCAATCAGTTGCCTCCTGTATGCACTCCAGGTACTGAACCCACAACTTGGGCATGTGCCCAGACTGGAAATCTAACTGGTGACCTTTTGGTACATGGGACAATGCTCAACCAACTGAGCCACATTGGCCAGGGCTAGGCTGTATACTCTTTATGGTTATAGATTAAAAAGTAAGGAACAGAGAAGGAGAGTCCTTGATAGGTAGATTACAAAGGTATACTAAGTCAAAAATTCCTTAGAGACTTTTTTTTTTGACTCAGATTAAAATCAATTTATTTTGAGAATTGAAGACATGACAACTAGGCTAGTTTATGGCCAAATTCCATTTTGGTTAGAGGTTATTGAAATTCTCCATTGGCCTCACACCTGAATGCTCATCTATACACAAAACAATGCTGGTAAGTCAGGAATTTTTCAGGCAGAACCCAATGTGGGATTCTATCAAGGTCTAGATCAAGCACTGGCTCTACTACTTGCTGGCTGTGTGACTTTAGACGCACTGCTAAGCTTCCTGTTTAATGCATTACTTCCTGTGAGGATTAGTGAGATATGTAAAGTGAATAGAAGAGTATTGGCACTCATGAAGAGCTTAGTAAACATTAACTCTTATTCTTTCATCTTGAAAGTCTGGCTTTCAAAACAACAAACAAACAACACTTAATTCATTCAGAGTTAGGAGGAGACTTAGAATCTTCTAGTTCAATATCTTATTTTAGATAAGAAAATGGAGGCACAGAGAAAGGAAGTGGTTTCTGAGCTTATGGTGACAGGCCAGGTCTCCAAATTGCTAGTTCAGTTTTTTTTTTTGTTTTGTTTTTTTTTTCTTTCTCTCTGTAGTAGGCTCTCTCCTTTTCTTCACTTCTCACATCCACTGCCACCACCTGGCTTTAAGATTCAAGCCATCCAACCTTGGATTCAAGCCACCATAACCGCTCTCCTGTATCGTATCATTGTAATAACCTACTAGCTAGTCTCCCTGATTCTAACCTTGCTCTCTTCAATCTATTCTTTTAAAATATATATATATATATATATATATATATATATATATATATATATATTGATTTCAGAAAGAAAAGAGAGAGGGAGAGAGAAATAGAAATATCAGTGATGAGAAAAAATCATTGATTGGTTGCCTTCTGCTTGACCCACAATGGGTATCAAGCCCACAACCTGGGCATGTGCTCTGACTAAGAATACAACCTTGATCTCAACACTCAACTACTGGTATTTTAATCTATTCTAAGCAGCAGCTTAGATTGTTTTCTTATTTGACAAAGCATTACGTCCTCTGCTTGCTGGCTTCATTTCCTATTGTTCTTATTCATTCTACTCTAGTCACACTGCCCTCCTTGCAGGTCCCTATATATGCCAGGCATGTCCAATCTTCAGGTTTTGAATTTGCTGTTTCCTTTACTTGGAATGATTTTCACCAGCTATTTGCAAGGTTTGCATTTCTTTCAGCTATTTCTTTAAAGTCACCTTGGTGGATCCTGCCCTGACTATTGTATTGTAGTTGTAATCATCTGGTATTTCCCATTTTCTTTTCCTGTCTCCTCCACCCATAATATTTACTACTTATAATACATTCCAGATTTTTTAGGTGGTGTATTGCCTACTTTTATCTGGTAAAGTGAAAACATCATGAGGGCACTGCTTGTAATAGAGTTGGACCCCGAGGAGGTGCTGGGTAAATGTTTGATGAATGCATGAATGAGCTGTGTGTTAATAGGACTTGTGAGATATTTAAAAGAGTGTTTTTCTCAGGTATTTATAGACTAAAATGAAGTAAAGTGTCATAGTCTTAATTAAAGAGTTTTGCTGTGGCAAGGGACTTGCCAATACAAGAAAATTTACCCCCCCCCCTTTTTTTTAAAAAAAACATAACCTGCTTATTTTTGTGTATATATATATATATATATATATATATATATATATATATATATGTATATATAGCTAAACCAACATGAATATATCTTTCTTGAGTTAATTACCAGCAAGAAAATAATGCTCTGTAAAGCCGAACGAAAACAAAAGCAAATAGCCTAAAACTTTATAAAGAATGCACTTTAGTTCTAGTGAGTTAAAAAACAACAACTATCTCATACTTTTTCTTTCTTTCTGGGTTGTTAGTGAAATCTCAAAGAAAACAAAATATAGACAGGAGGTCAATGCTCACGGATGGGATTTCATCTTGCTAGGCTTTTTATAGACCTATAACAAAGTGGATCTCTAAACACTGTGTTAGATAATGGGGATTCTGACAGTCCCTGTAACTATGTGGAACTAGGAGGTGCTGCTATAATTCTGCTGCTTCCGATGAAAATTTCAAGTGTTTTCATTAGGTGCAACAGCTGTTTCTATTACAGATAACAGATCTCAGAGGTGGTGATGCTGATATCAACTTCTAGTGGGCTCAGAACACAGTGTAGCTTGTACAATTAGTTTTTTTTTTTTCAAATTATTTTTTTTTCTGCACACGCCAATTAACTCTGTAGCAATAAAAGGAAATTACTTACTTGCTACCGGAATTGTCTGAAAGTGATAGGATCATCCTTCGTAGAGTCACATTAACCAAATTAAAAGCCCTTGGGAAAAATTTGGCACCCTGTTCCTTCACGTTCACATATTCCTAAACACCTCTTAGGAGCTTCCATTTAGAAAGCTAGGATCATTTTCAGGGCTTTCAATTTGGAAAGATTGGCTGCTTACCAGTGGGTCTTTCTAGACACCCAGTGGTTGGGTGGAGTGGCTCTGTAGCGTTCCAATCTCAGTGGCCTTGACTTGACTATCCTCTTGCCTCCTGCTTGCTTGCTTGCAAGTTTTCCAGCCCAGAGAGTCACAGCTTTGTCTCTGGAGCTTGTCTCCAAGACAGACACTATCATTTCATTCTCTCACTGAATGTACATATCCCCCTCCAGAGAGAAGTGAAATCTATTCCTCCAACCCTGTGAATCTGGGCTTGCCTGTGACAGCTTTGACTGGTAAGTATGGTGGAAGTCACTCTGCCACTTCTGGGACTAGCCTTTGAAAGGACTGTGGTTTCTATTTTCCTTGTCATGAAATACTGCCTCTTGGAACCCTGAAGTCACATGGAAAAGGCTACATTAGGGCACTTCAGACAATGGTCTCAGCTGACTGGCGTCAACTGTCAGCCATATGAGTGAGCCATTCTGGAGTCCAGTTCATTTTAGCTTTAAAATGACCCCATGTTATTAAAACCACCTGATTGAACTGCACGGAGACACTGAGCAGGAAACACCTGGTCAGTCTATGGAATCATGAGAAAGGAGCACATTGCTGCTAAACCACTATATATTTGGGGTGACTTGTAACACAGCAAAATATAACTAAAATAGGGGCAAAGTGGAAAGCTTCAGGCTCAGTGTTTCTACAAATGGGAGTGTGAAAAAACTAGCTGAGAATGAGGTAGAATTGGTGGTTGTTTTTAAGATGTCGACAGATATAGGTAAATGTCCATCTGTCTTCCACCTTTTTGGCTGGTCATTGGAATTTCATATTTGAACTCTTCTATTGTCATGTAGATTTGTAAATATAAATATCACTGTACAAATGTTATTTATATACTGCAAAAGTATAAATATTATGACATTATTATACAAATACAAATATTTCTGTGAAGGGTAATACTCTAAACCCGGGGTTGGCAAACTGCAGTTCGTGAGCCACGTGCGGCTCTTTGGTCCCTCGGGGGTGGCTCTTCCACAAAATACCACGGCCTGGGCGAGTCTATTTTGAAGAAGTGGCGTTAGAAGAAGTTTAAGTTAAAAAAATTTGGCTCTCAAAAGAAATTTCAATTGTTGTACTGTTGATATTTGGCTCTGTTGACTAATGAGTTTGCCAACCACTGCTCTAAACCAAGGTATAGCAAACTCTTTTCTTTATAGGAACAGATAGAAAATGATTTAGGCTTTGTGAACTATACAGTTTTCGTGGTGACTACTCAACTTGACCAAGGTGACATAGATGACAGTATGTAAATTAATTGCATAAACATGTGCAATAAACTTGATTTACAAAAATTGGTGGTTGGCCAATTTTGACCTGAGAGCTAGGAGTTTGCTAACCTTTGTTCTAAATGATTATTTTTGTAGCTAACAGAAATATTTGATTATATTGTGTGACTCTCATCAGAATTGGATTTGCTTTAACCACAGCTCCCATCTCTCTTGCCATTTCTTCTTAGTCTCATTTGTAGGGTTCTCCTCTTAAGATTGAATGTGCTCCTACAGCCTCTCTTCTTACTACGTGTTCTTTCTCAGCCATGCCACTCAAATGATTTCCATTGAAAGCAATTTGGCAATGACTATTCAGTCTTTTATCCAGAACGCCAGGCTTTTGTATTCCTCTTGGATATCTTGCCAGCACTGTAAGTTCATTGTACCTTTGTGTCAGTTACTGCCTATTGTCTCTCAACTCCAAGCCCACAATTAGTTCTTTGATGCGGGGGCTAGAGCTCTGCAAACACTACTTCTATTTTGCTAGCTCTTAGTCTCTGTCAATAGGGCAAGAGAGGGACTTGCTGTTTTCTGTTTACTTGACGCTGACTTTCTGGCTAATTGGGGTTCCTGTGAGCATCTTTTCAGTAGCGCTTTTTTTTTCTTTTCTGCAGGAACATGTTCCTTCCTGTCGTATCAGAATTACCTTCATTACCACTCCTTCTCCCCTGTCCCCCCTATACAGTGGTTTAGTGTTCACTCCTCAGAAACCGGGTCTCAGCCCTTCAGGACCCCTCCTTTAAGCTCAGCGATTTCGATTCTAGCACCAGCTAGGCAGCGCCTCCCAGTGGGAGGTCTGAGTGTTAGCCCAGCAGGGTTCCTTCTTCGAGTTTCTGTTTTAGCAATTCCAACATCTTCACCTTGATCTTCTTGCACTAATGGGTGGTAGATGCCACCTCTAATGCTTTCTTTGTGATAAGTTATTGTTCTCCTTTGCTTTCTCAGGTACCTCGTTAACAATTTCATACCTAGTTAACCATTTTTTATATCAAATCCCCGTTCAAATACCGGGCATGGTTTCTGTCTCCCAGCTGGGTTCTGAAGTAGTTCAGATTCTCTGCCAAAAGCTGCTCCTCCAACAGTGTTTGCTTCCCAAGTAAATGGCACCAGCAGTTCTCTCTCCATTCCCTGCCCAGTGGTTCAGGCCAAATATGTGGGCATCATTCTTAATTCTCTATTCTCTGAATTCCCACAGGCACCCAGTGAACGGCAAGGCCTGTTGATTTGGCTTCCTGAATAGTTCTTGTATCAGTCTGCTTTGCTCTACTGTTGTATCCTCCACTGTAGATCAAGCCACCACCTGAGAACTGACCTCCCCACATTTCTGTAGCCCCTCAATCTGTTCTCCCACTACAGCCCAGGAGGTGTCTCACACGCGTAAATTATGTCTTGACATAATTTATAAGTCTTTCTGTGAGATGGTTTCTGCCTCTACTTCATTTTGAAATAT
Organism: Pipistrellus hanaki; assembly: GCF_964339955.1. NCBI lineage: Eukaryota > Metazoa > Chordata > Mammalia > Chiroptera > Vespertilionidae > Pipistrellus > Pipistrellus hanaki. The sequence continues at coordinate 30,301,496 of NC_140504.1, forward strand.
GCTCCTTGTGTCTTTGCCAGTTTTGAATCTGCCGTGCTTTCTTTGCATTCTTGGTACAAACTATTCCTTTTGTTTAGAAATCTCCCTTTCATCCAATAATGACTAAGTAGACTATAAATATTGTATAAAGATCACTTTTGGCTTTTCTGAGCTATTTGTTTCTATAGATCATTGAACATTCACTTTTTCACAAGAATATTCAGTAAACTTATAAGTAATCTATAATAATAAAAGCATAATATGCAAATCAACCAAACGACCAAACAGCAGAATCACCGTAGGAACAACCATGCTATAACACACACTGGTGCTAGGCCAGCCAAGCTAGGTGTGATGCAATTGATCTGGGGGCCCACCATTGACCCATGCTTGTTCACGGAGGGACCAGGCCACTGGCCAGCAGGCCAATCAATTGGGGGGCTCCGTGATTGCCCCAAAGAGGGAGGCCCAGGCCACCCTCTTCGAGGTGATAGATAGGGGGGCTCTGTGGAAGTGGGGAAGTGGGGGTGTGTGGCATTGGACAGAGGCAGCGCTTGGCCAAGGCAGGTGCGGGTTGGGGTGGGGCTATGGGGCTGTGAGGCAGCCAGGGCCACGAGGCAGCTGGGACTGCAAAGGCCTACCCTTGCATGGATTTCGTGCATCTGGCCTCTAGTTCTTTAATAACTGTCTTCTCCAGATGGAGGACCTATATAGACAGGGACTATGTTTGTCTTTCCCAGCACAGTCTTTAACACCTACTGTTCTCTCTGGCATAGTAAATATTCAACAAATATTGGCTGAGTTCAGTGAGTTTCTGTTTTATACATTTATCATAGCACCTCTGAATGAGTTCAGAAGGCACACATTTCCTTGGATGTGCCAGAATCCCTCATGGCTGACTGCTACCTTTCAGAGTGAAGGCTTCTTTGGTTTGCTCCTCTCCCATCTCTTGGTACCAGTTCTCCCTGTGGGTTCTTATAGTGATGGGAGGAGACTGAGTGGGGAATAGATTGAACAGAATTTATTATTTTTAGCTGGACTGGAGACTCAATATTACGCACTCCTATATTGTCAGAGGGCACTGTGGTATCACATAAGCCACCTGAGCATTGGTGGCCAGGTGCATCCTGGTGGTCACTGCATTTCAACCCCATTAGCCAATGAAGGGATCTTCCTCTGCAGCTAATAACCAGTGTGTTATTTCTCTTCACAGTGTGCTAGTTTCTCTGTTGTTCCCTGAAATGTAGCCATTTTTTCCTCAAGTGATAGAAAGTGGGGGAAAGGGTTGGCAAGTGGACTGAACATGGATGGAAGGGTTTTTATTTTACTTTATTTTATTTTTAAAATATATTTTATTGATTTTTTTTACAGAGGGGAAAGGAGAGGGATAGAGAGTTAGAAACATCAATGACAGGAATAAAGAGTTAGAAACATCAATCAGCTGCCTCCTGCACACCTCCTACTGGAGATGAGTCCACAACCAAGGTACACGTCCTTGACTGGAATCGAAGCTGAGACCCTTCAATCCACAGGCCAATGCTCTATCCATCGAGCCAAACTGGTTAGAGCTGGAAGGGCTTTTAGAAAGCTATAATAGCCAAAACCCATTTGGCTCAGTGGATAGAGCAACTGTCTGTGGACTCAAAGGTCCCAGGTTCGATTCTGGTCAAGAGCATGTACATTGGTTGTGGGCACATCCTCGGTAGGGGGTGTGCAGGAGGCAGCTGGTCAATGTTTCTCTCTCATCAATGTTTCTAGCTCTCTATCCCTTTCTCTTCCTCTCTGTAAAAAAATCAATTTTATATATATATATATATATATATATATATATATATATATATGAATAAATAATATATATCATTTTCATATTCTTCTTTTATTTTCTGCTTCTTCATTATTGGTTATTATAGCTTTCTTTTATATATATAATAACCAATAATGAAGAAGCAGAAAATAAAAGAAGAATATGAAAATGACAATGGTAAGAAGGCCCATACAAACATATGACTACAGTCTGCTAGAAAAAAAGCAGACCCGAGGGAACTGGTTAAAAAATCCATCTTTGATTTTGGTTACACTTCCAGAGAGAGAGAGAGAGCTGCATTTATTTAAAAAAGAAAACAAAGACTAAAACAACCCAAAGAACTTTCTTTTTATCTTCTAAATAGACTTGACCCAAGATGGACATTTGCTTTGAGAATCATATATCTTTTTTCCTTCAGCTGAGAGTTTTACCTTTTGGATTGCATTCCACACACGTTCTTTATCGCTTCCTCTTCCTTCGAGGGTGTCCATAGCATCTGCCATTAGTGACTGCAGCTGTGGCACCAAGATAAAAATTATCAGTGTGGAATTCACACAGAAATAAGTTCCCTAAATACACAGATTAAAACCTAATTAAAAAATCATTTGAACGCTGATGATTTTATTACTCATCTTTCCGACAATGAACATTGCTACCCCATCTTTGCTTCAGTCATTACTGAGTGTTATTGCAGATATAAAATATTGAAACAATGAAAAGATGCTTCTTGAAAATGGGTAGGAAACATATAGGATTTAATGTAGTAAGCACTGACGTTTTGTAAAAACAGATTTGGGTTGTAAAGAATGAAGGCCAGTAGTTAATTCTCTCAGGAAATGGCATGTAGTACATGAATGCGTTTTAGTATTTTCTCCTGAGGCAGATATATCATGATTTCAGGCATCATGCAAAAGCTCACCAGAGGACAATTCTGAAATTGTGCTGTCTTATTGCCTCTTAAAGGATCTAGCTCACGTTAGTTCTCCTACTATTCTTTTTCTTCTCTAAAACTTCAAAATAATCACATTTTCTTTTTAGGTTCCATTCAAAGGCAAGTTTTCAGAATTCCACCATTTTCCCCAAACTGCCACATTCCAATGTGAAATAGTCCCCTATACACCTGCTGCATATGGAGCCGCAAAGCAGAGAAGCCGCCCGGAGCTATGTGACAGTCACAGCTAAAAAGGAAAGTTCTCTAAAGAACAAATGGCAGTTCAGTTCACTGTGGCTTCAAACAGTGGGGACCCTTAGAGACTCTTTCTGAACTTTAGATATTGCAGAGTGGAGGCAGAAGGGCAGAGCGGAGTCCCTCAGAACTCTTGTGCGGAGAAGTCACTGTTTAGACAGTGCCACAGAAGGCATTACCCGGATTTATTGTCATGCTTCAAAGCTGAGAAGTTAAAATCTGTTATTTACAGCAATAAAATCTTGCAAGATGCATGACTTTTAAACATTGGGCCTCCACATATACATCCATATACATTAAATTTTTTTTTCCAGTAGGCAGATAAATTATAAAAAATATCCCATTTAATCCTATTTTCCAAGGTTAGTGGAATACTGCACTAACATGTTAATAAAATATTAATAATGCTAGTTTGGGGCCCTCGTGTATATTTTGAAATGCAAGTATTTCCAGATGTGTGATGAAGAAGGCTTAGGTGCAGAAAACTCCCTTGCATTTTTCCGTGGAAATCTTGCATGTGCTTTTCAGGAAGACAGGATCAACACTGAGCCAGCTTCTCTGATGAACATGTTCTTTGCTTCCTCTTATATCCGAGGGGCATTCATCATCTGAAATGGGCTAAAACGTGTACTTTGAAAGTTCCTTGCTTACTGCATTCCTGAATGCCATACGAATGGTATTTTAAACACACCCTTCAGGAGGTGTTCTGCAGCACACAGCCCTGAAGGTTTACAAGCATGACCGCTAGTTTTGACTTAGTAAATCCTTGATTAATAGACTTTTCCCTCCTCCACCTATAGTTTTAATGGGTAGAAAGCACCGTTTTATTATTTGGCTAGTCAGACCATTTTAAATGCTTACATTGAATATCAATATTTAACACACTTTAACAGGTTCAGATGAACACTATAAATGTTGGCAGTGCATTTCTCGATGAAATTTGTTATAACTTTAAAAACTCGGAGGAAGGATTCCTTCAGTTACCTGGAAAGTTACAGGTGACCAGTTTGGGCTGTTCTCATCCTTGCTAGGTGAATTCAATCCAGGTCTGTAATTAGCTTTAGCTCCCTTCAATTAAGGGCGCAGAGGACAGAGCCTTCCCTGTCACACATTAGGATCTCTGGAGTACACCTGACCTTTCTTCGAATGGCCAGCACACGGTTAACTAATTGTTTTTCACACTAGCTGCTGTCATTTCTAATATTGATTATGGTTATAAGAAACAAATTTGTTTGAGGATTGTTTGAGCTACTCCTTCAACTAGTTTTTGACTGCCTCTGTGTTTTCTGACTTAACTGGTCGATTCATGTTAAAAAACTACAGCCAGCCGAAACCGGTTTGGCTCAGTGGATAGAGCATGGTCTTTGGACTAAAGGGTCCCAGGTTTGATTCCGATCAAGGGCATGTACCCTGTTTCTCCGAAAATAAGACGGTGTCTTATATTAATTTTTTTCTCCCAAAATTGCGCTAGGTCTTATTTTCAGAGGATGTCTTATTTTTGGGGAAACACGGTACCTTGATTTTAGGCACATCCCTGGTAGGGGGTGTGCAAGAGGCAGCTGGTCAATGTTTCTCTCTCAAAGATGTTTCTAGCTCTTTATCCCTCTCCTTTCCTCTCTGTAAAAAAGCAATACAATATATTAAACAAAACAAAACAAAAAATACCGAACAAAAAAACTACAACCATTTGACTAACTATCAATACATTTCCCCCTCAAATAAAATAATTGTTCTATCTAAATGTACCAGTGTGTGTGTGTGTGTGTGTGTGTGTGTGTGTGTGTGTGTGTTGTGTGTTTGTATTGGCACTGCCAACACATATGTGACACTAGAAGTGCATATGAAAACCCTAAAGACTGTTTTGTACTGTTGGTTTTCTGTACAGCGGTTATTCTTTTGTGTTCTCAATTTTCCATAGAAGAGAATCCTATATTAACAAGCCTTGGAGTTTAAGAAGAAATTCATTAAAACTTTACTTAAAACAAAAAGCTTGACATACAATTCAAATAATCAGCTCCTTTCCATGTTTTTCCATGTCAGACAAGTGTTGTTATTAAAAAATGGAAGCCAGACCAACTTGCATGGCTCAGTGGACTGAGCATTGTCCCATGCACCATAGAGGTCCCTGGTTTGATTCCTTCCCAGGACACATGCCCTAGATTGTGAGCTCGATCCCCAGTAGGGGGAGGAGTGCAGGAGGCAGCCGATCTATGTTTCTCTATCATCAATATTTCTATCTTCTTTCCCTCTCCCTTCCTCTCTAAAAAGATCAATACAAACATATTTTAAAAAAATGGAAGCTAGTCCATGTGAGCAAATAAAATAAGACACCTTTCTACATTTCCCAGTTTCTTCATTAGAATGCTTCATGAGGGTTGGAGAGCTGGCCCTCAGACTATATTTATTATGACAAATTTCTTTCAGACCATATCACTTTTTCTTCTGACTCAGGGCCTGAGGAAGCCTTCATCAAAGAAAAACAAACACTTACCAATTCTGCCTCCTGGGGACTGATGTCCCGTAGATAGGGAATGGTGGCTAGCTCAGCCATTGCTTGATTGATCACCTGGGACTGCTCCTTTACTCTCTGCAGCCGGCTGAGGAGGCTGGCGTACTGCAACTTCTCCATCACACCCAAGCACGCAGGGAAGCTCCCCTGGTGTCCCAGAAAAAGGAAATGCTTTAGAACAAGACCTCAGAACTAGAGCTTTCTCTGGGGATTGAAGTCAGGGTTGGTTATAGTACATTTACATCCTTTGAAGCAATGGCCTCTAGTACAAACAAACATTTCTTTCTCTATTTTAGAGAATGACCTGGACCCTTCCTTCAAACAGATGAGTGTATGTAAAAGGGAACATATTGCAGGACTGATCTGCAGGTGGCCCTGAATAAGCAAGTTGTGCCAAGGGGAGAGGAAGGGACTGACATTGAACGTGACAGCTCTACCTTCCCAGTGGCCATCAGAAAGCTGTGTCTTTTGTGTGTGTGTGTGTGGGGGGGGGGGGGGGTGGTTATTTATGTTATCCAGGTTATCATAAGAGCTAAAAGTTGCCCACTCTACCTTGTTTATAGAAAAGAATATTTTTATGCAAGTTGAATCCTGGAAAATGTGCTGCACATTGAATTCTCTTTACCCAATGGCTTACATCAAAGCTCAACTCTGCTTTTATCTTTAGTTCTTGTATGGCCTCGGACTCTGATTCTTCTTCTTGTGGTATTATAGCACTTTATTCTGACTCCCAGGGCCATCCCAGCAACCGACATGGCCCATCTTGAAACAGACTACCGTCCACATTTGTAAGGACCACCAACCCCCATGAATCTATTGGTATTTCGGGTTGTCTCAGAATAAGGCCCTTTTCTAATAAGGTGACCTACACATGTGTTTGCTATTGCCAGCCATAAAAGAGGAGATGCCACCTTTTCTAAAAAGTTTAATACAAATTATAATGCATGATAGGAGAAGCAAAGTTTATAATAAAATACCTACATTTATATTTAGAAAAAGTGTTTCTGACATAAAGGGACCTATAAGGGTTAAAAGAAAATCCTTGAGTTTCAACTATGTGTGGAGGGAAATGAGAAATTCGGAGTCACAGGGGCATTTAGTTGGCACTTTCATTCCACATCCAGGTGCTCAGAGGAGGAAAGCTGGAGGACCAGTATCTTCTGTGGCAGGGCACCACCTGCACCACCTGCACCAGAATCACTAGGTTTGTTGGTTAACTAGCCAGAGTCCTGAGCCTTACTCAATGAATCATAATCTCTGATATGTGTCTCTCTTTATATGGATTGTAGATAGGTACCTCCTCACACCCCAAATATTCAAGTATCTCAAGAAAGTTGAAGAACAGACAACTATCTTAAAACATAGTATCTGAACAAGAATGATTTTAGTTTGTGCAAACTTATAAAACAGATTTTTCCTCCAGAAATTAGAGAAGGCAGACATTTTCCCCCTTAAAATATATCTTCCAAAGAGAAAAACGATTAGAAACTAGCATTACGAAAGAGCATTGGAATTTCAGCTTGAATTTAGAAAGCAGTTCTCCCTGAAATGTCATATGCATGTTTTAATTGACAACAAACTCTAGAAGTTGGTGCTTTTCTAGAGTCTTGTGAATAAAGGAAGGTTGAGAACCACGGCACTGTATTTGCTGTATTTCTGCCTAACACCCATCTATACCCTATGACTAATGTTCCTCTATTTCAACTAATTTGTTCTTTCAGATGAACATTTGTCTAAAAATCTATAAACCTATAGGAGCAATGATTGCAAATTGTGGATTTGGGCTCCCTTCCCTGAACTGACCCAATAACTAGCCTACACTTTTATTTAATCGTGTTGCTAAACAATGGGATTCTGACAAACAGAGGAAAGCGAGTTGCAGGAGAAATTGTTTTCTTTCTGAAGAAAAATTGCTTTATTTGTTTTAAAAAACACACACCAAAAAAAAAAAAAAAAAAACCAAAACAAAACACTGTGGTTGGTTGTAGGAAAGTGGGTAGTGGTTCAATTCCAAAGAGCAGAAACAACTGCAGCCTACATGGGAACATAATCTAGCAGTGAAATTTCCTAAACATTAGGAAAATAAAAATAGTGAAAGGCAATGGTGTTTTGTTAGCCTGATTGTTGGGTACATAACAAAACAGGAAGTACTCTATACATTAAATACTAGGAAGAGAATATACAATAATTAACTATTAATAGTCAACCTTCTTCTTCCCCCTCCCCCCCCTCCCCCCCCCCGGCAGCTTAAGACAAATGCAGTTTTGATTATTAGAAAACTACAGATGCATGCATATTTCATCTATATGATAGGGGTCTTTGAGAGATAAAGTGAAAAAAAAAAAGAAATTAATATAATGCCAGCAGGAATGTTTTAATCCTGTTGCTTTAAGAAAATAAAGGAAAGGATGAAAAGCGAAGGAATTACCTTAAACATCTAATGCTAGCAAGGGCTAAATCTAAGGGGAAGTAGCCCTCCCAGTGAGACCTCAGGAGTGATTAAAGCGCTCCTTAGCTGCTGGAAAGAGTGTTAAAAAGTGGCCATGATTGAAGCTACCATGTTTCCCCGAAAATGAGACATCCTCCGAAAATAAGACCTACTTACAGGTTTCCTTCTGAGTGAAATATAAGGCATCCCCCAGAAAATAAGCCCCCCCCCCCGCCCCCCGGCTAAACATGAGAGATTTGGTCCACTGATTCTGAAAGAAATGGAGTCACAAGAAATTCACCAGGAAATTCAGGAATTGGATTGTTATGATAATGTTCCAGAAGATGATGACATGATTGTCATTGAATAAATGAGTAAATTCTTAATACTGTAGGATTCACAGTTTGTCTGGTTTGTGTTGACAACTACTGTACTACCGTACTACCGTACCGTATACAGGTAATAAATTTCCTTTATTTTCACTTAACAATAAATGTGTACCATATTCTTCTTCATGGAAAAATAAGACATCCCCTGAAAATAAGACCTAGCGCATCTTTGGGAGCAAAAATTAAAATAAGACACTGTCTTATTTTCGGGGAAACAGGGTAAAACCTCACACAGGTACAATGAAGTTAGGTAAGTAGCAAGTTTAAATGAGGGCTTCGGTCAGAATTGCCTAAATTTAATAGCAGGAATGGATTAATATTTGGCAAATAAGTGGCACTACATATAATAGTGCTGAAAAGTATTTGGAATATATTCCCACTTGACTCAAATATATAGAAACATTAATTGCAAAAAAAGGGGGGTAGAAAAATATTATTGTTCATTTCAAATGTGCATATGTAAACACTTTATATGCTTCACTTGGAGGAAATTAAAAGTAAAATTAATGAGGTATTAAAATCATGGTTAGTTAAGTCATTTTTTGGCAAGTCAGCCTGTGATGGAGGCTTCATGCATGGCAAGAGATTTTATTATTTTGACTCTTTAACATTTAGCCCAGGAAGCTCAGTACATAAGGTTCGAAACTGACAGCAGCCAATAAAGTTAATGAATGAAAAAGTGCAGTGGCATCTGATGGCATGTGAATTAATTAGGATAAAGATCCATAGAGAGAAAACTACCAGTAAAGCAGAGTTCCTGGTTGAATGGGGTTGATGTTCACTGGGATTAAAAGCCACCAGATAGGCAGGTAGGGGAATATTTTAGATTATTCCTCTTAAAATACCAGAACCATGTTGAGCCCTGTGTGGTGTGTCTAGCAAAGGAATCTATAAAGATAAGGAAACTGATGTGGCTCAGTGGTTGAGTGTTGGCCTATGAACCAGGTCAGGGTCCCATTCTTGACCAGGGCACATGCCAGGATTGTGGGCTCGATCGCCAGTAAGGTGCATGCAGAAGGCAGCCAGTCAATGATTCTCTCTCGTCATTGATGTTTCTATCTCTCTCCCTCTCCCTTCCTTTCTGAAATAAATAAAAGTATTTTTTTTTTAAAGAGAAGGAAACAGGTGTCAGAGTGTAAGGAGAATCATTGCCTGAGACACAGAAACCTCCCTCATACCAGAATGTCCTTCATCAACTGAGTCTGCCACCCCAAGGCAGGAGTGAAAGTCCATGTTCTCTGGGAAGCCCTACTGTAGATCTGCCCCAAGGCTGGAGATGACAGCTCTAATCCTGCCTTTATGACAAAGAGCACCAAAGTACCTCAACTTTGTGACACTGAGCATATCAGTGATGCAGGAAAAAAATCGAAATCCCACAGGACATTTGCACAATCTTCATTCTAGAAGAATATGTCATTTCCAAGTACACAATTTGTATACAGAAAAAGAAAGATCTATAAAATGGTCCTTTTGTCAAAGCAAACTAAAATCCATATAGATGACTAAAACTTCCAACATTTATAATACTTTGCAAAGTGCTTCAACATGGATTATGTACTTTTTGTCTCACAACTCTGTGAGGTATGAGCCTGTTTTTAAAAAAATATATTTTTATTGATTTCAGAAAGAGGAAGGGAAAAGGGAGAGAGAGATAGAAACATCAATGATGAGAGAGAATCATCAATTGGCTGCCTCCTGCACGCCCCTACTGGGGACCGAGTTCACAACCCAGCCATGTGGCCTTGATTGGAATTGAACCTGGGACCCATTTACAGGCCGACACTTTATCCACTGAGCTAAACTGGCCAGGGCGGTATCAGCCTGTTTGATAAATGAGCAAAAGCAGCTCATAGATTAAGTGACTTGTCCTAGGGTTACACAGCCAGAGCACTGCCTTGGACTAAAGTCTTTATCTACAGGTGTCACAAAGTGGGGTAACCGCTAATAAGGACAATGCAATGTCTAAGCATTCGAGTGGATGACATTTGATATCTGACAAGATAAAAACAGACCTCAGGGGATCTTAAAATCACTGTTGAGGGCTGTTTGGGTCACATTTAATGATACCATGTAGAAATAATTTCTACTCACCAACTCATTACTTGCTTCATTAAGCTAGGTTACCTTTGCAGCAATTTTATTTAGTCCTGCTTTATGAAGCTGTGATTGGCCATATAATAAGAAACCCAGAGGCCAATATTGGAATGTACTCATGGTCCCTGGGTATCTTTGGGATCACTTACTTTGATTCTATTAAAACTGTTGGAGAAAAATCTTCCAAAAACTGATATTTTCCATAGAAGCAAACATAGGAAAGCAGAAATTCCTTGCAGCTAGCAAAGTGGTGCTGACTCATTAAAAAAAAATTGAGTTATTAATTAGATGCTAAGAATCTTAATTACTGTATGGTTTTAAAATTTCTGCTATTGACACATAATTTCCAAGTAGCTAGAATGTCTTTTTAAAGGTGAGAAGAAAATGAGTTAAGAACACATAAAAGGTGCCTAATGCTTAGATAGGTCTAATCAGCATTCACAACCCACTGTGAGATCTGAGCTGGCAACAGATGATGTGGTCATTTTCCTGACAAGTAACAAGGTTGGGCAGGTATCTCTCAAAAAAGCTGGGGCACAGACAGATCACCTCTGCAACATATGTCTCACCAGCTCTGCTAGGCTGACCACGTGTGGATGAGGTGAAATCACTTCACATGGTGATGGTTCTTGCAAGCAAAACTTTCACTGCTTGCGAGGGCCTGATGATGACAATGATGATGAGTGTGGGTGTCTAATTAGGATGGAGACGACGGTAAGGATGTGTGTCTATGTGTCTGGAGGAGGTTGTGATAGAGGGTGAGTTGAAGAATAGGAACCAAAATTTGTAGTGGACCCAGTGAGAGTGCTATAAATGGAATGTTTGTGTCCATCCAAAATTCACATGTTGAAGCCCTATCTCCCAGTGTGATGGTATTTGGACAGGGGACCTTTGGGAGGTAATGGGATGAAGTCATGGGTTGGGGGCCCTCATGATAGGATTATTGCTCTTATAGGAAGATACATCAGATGCTTTGCTCTCTGCCATGTGAGGAGAGCAAAAAGTAGCCTACTGCCAAATTGGTGGGAGGGGGGCGGCTTCATCAGAATTTGACCATGCTGGCATCCTGACCTTGGATTTCTAGCCTCTGGAACTGTGAGAAAATAAATTTCTTCTGTTTAAAAGCCACCCAGTCGGTGGTATTTTGTTATGACAGCCTGAGATGACTGAGACAGAGATGGATTTGTTATTAATAGCAATAGAGGGGAGATAATTGGGTGTAACACAGTCGTGGGAGCCAGGAAAAATCAGTAAAAATGTGCTTTTGTATTTGCAATGCTTAGAATTACAAATCATGCAAATATATGAGCGATATTACAGCTTTTCTAAAATGCTGAATAATGTTATTGAGCAGATAAACTGCTGAATAGATGTGAAGTCGCTGTTTGTCATGACCCCCTTGGCTCCCTTTGCAGGAACATTGAATCAATTACATAATACAAAATTCACCAAAAAAAAATTATTTAAAATTTTCAGTGCACAGGCCTTTTGAAAAATACTGTCCCTCCTTATCTCAGGAAGATACTTTCCAAGACCTCCAATGGGTGCCTAAAACACCATGGATAACATTGAACCCCAGGTAAACTGTTTTCCCCCCTTTTATTGTTAGTAATTGTCATTAATCTCTACTGTGCCTTAAGGTTTATATATGAATTAGGCACAGTAGAGATTAATGACAATTACCAACAATAAAATAGAGCAATTATAACAACATCTTATACTAGTACAATAAAAGCTTAATATGCAAATTGTCCCCTTGGGCGGGTGGTCAACCAGGAAACCAGGAGTTCCACCACTCGCTATGACGAGCACTGAGTACCAGGGGGCAGTGCGGAACATGGGGCATCGGTGACACGGCGCTGGCAATGGGTGGCAGTGGAGGTGCTGCTGGCCCTGATAGGCCCCAACGAGAGCAGGACCACAGTGGGATGGTGGAGCAGGTGAATGGGCGGCGCCAGGCCAAGGCTGGAGCGAGCAGGAGCCTGATTGCCCCACTAATCACCCCACAGACAGAGACCAGCAGCGGCTCTGACCCTTCCATTACAGAGAAAGGGCAAATAGAAATATCAAAATATTTCTTCTAATTATTTTCATTTCAATGTGCATGAATCTATGCACTGGGCCACTAGTATGGTAATAAAAATTATGTGAATGTGATCTTTCTCAAAATATGTTATAGTATTGTACTCACCCACTTTGTAACGGCATGAGATGATACAATGCCTATGTGACGAGAGTAAGGGAGGTACTCAGAACAATGTGCAGCTTAAAACTTATGGATTGTTTATTTCCAGAATGTTCCATTTAATATTTTTTGACCACAGTTGATTAGAGCTAAACCGTGGATAACGGGGGAGGACTACTGTATTAAAAAAGAGGAACCTGCATTTACAGGGTACTAATGAGAAGTTCCTTTAATACCTTATATTTTGTAAATTACCACAGCATAATTCAGGTCTTATTTTGTTAAGGCTGGAAAATAGAAGGGGCATACTTTTCTTGGAATAGAGGAAGGAATTAGATATACAAAGGTATACAAAAAAGCAATTGGCAATATTAAGTAGCGCTGAGTTTATTACTGTGGTGTGGTGGTGCCAGCTGAATTCTTGTGTAGGTAACAAGATGGTTATATGCAATAGCCCAATATGTGAAATAGGGAAAATAACATTTTGTTATTGACTTGCAATGAGAAATTCATTGCAACCTTGAAGTAGATATGAGGAAGGCACAAGAAAGGGCTCTTTAGAGAGACATTACTTGCTAAATGTTTGAAATTGCAAAGCATAGCATTGTAAAATATCTTTAAAGATAAAAGGAATAAAATCATTAGCTAAACTTAGGTTTGTTTTGCAAATAAGATTTACTGTGAAAGTTTCTAAAATCCCTCAATACTTGCAATATTTGCAGCATAAGCTTTCCATAATTCTAGAACTGTTTAATAGTATACATTGGAAAAATATAAAAAAACTCATATACCTACATTCAATTGGGTGCTTCTAATAAAATCCAGTATTGGCAAGATTCGCTTCCCCATTGTCTCCATCTGTCTCACTGTGTCTTCTCTGGTGAGCAGACCGAAGGGAGTTTTATATTCTAAAAATTGTAACAATAAACTTTTATACTATTTTTTTCCCCAGACTTCCATTTCAAAATGCTTTCTTTAGCAAGCTATAAATAGATATCTCAATGCTAATAGATATGAAATCTTTAGTATAGAAACCAGTCCTATCCCTACACCATATGCATAATAATGAAAAATCTATGAGGAGAGAGGCAGAGGAGAAATTGCCCTTTAAAGACTATCATTTAGTCATTTTGTTGTGGTGCTGATTGAGAGATCTAAGAGACAGCCTGTAACAATTCACTTCTCTCTGCTGAGCATGTTTTTCCTGAACTGTGAAAAAAAATGCTATCATAAATGTGTCTGATTCTTGTCTTGTTCCTCCCAGGTATTATTCAAGTGTGCAGATCCCATTGACTTTGAATGTAGCTCAGGGTTGAGATAAGCCTCAGAGGATACAGTGCCAAACAAAACACAAATCCTTAATTATGTGGGTAGAGCTGAAAGAATAAATGTAACCTGGTCATGAATTCATCCCACAAGTTTGAGAACTCAACTCCCTGTGAATATTTTCTTGATTTATTTTTTTGAAAGTTTCAACTAGAATTACTGAACACCATTTAACTATAATACTCCTCAAGAGATCTAAGCTCTTGGTTAATTACCTAACAATGGTCGGCAAACTGGGGCTCATGAGCCACATGCGGCTCTTTGGCCCCTTGAGTGTGGCTCTTCCACAAAATACCACGGCCTGGGTGAGCCTATTTTGGAGAAGTGGCATTAGAAGAAGTTTAAGTTTAAAAAATTTGGCTCTCAAAAGAAATTTCAATCGTCGTACTGTTGATATTTGGCTCTGTTGACTAATGAGTTTGCCGACCACTGACCTCAGAAGAATGGAACAAATATTAATACAATAGCAGGTAATTGAAGTGATTTAAGGTTGTCACTGGCTGTATTTTTCATTTCATAAAATAATTCTGTTGCATAATTTTCTCCTACATTCGTTAACTGATGATGATAAAAATGTGTCTTTGTGGAGTGCCCTATGTTAGTGTGGTTGGGTGAGATGGTTGAGTGTGGAAGGTAGACACTCTAGGATTGTTTGGCCTTGGTGGAAGCTTTTCTGGAACCAGAATTCCAGGTATTGTTAACTGGAATCCACTGAGAAGACTGGCAGGAGTTAATTCTAACCCAACACATAGTTTGGGGTCCTACTGTATGTTAGGCCTTGTGATGAATAAGACTTGAATAATGTACAACTCCTGCCTTATAATACTATTGAAAGATAGTAAGTCCAGGTGATTTACCTGTAAATGTTGGCAGCTTCCTACTTGATACTTTTTCCAAAAATTTCCCATCTTCTTTGTTTTTGAACCCAAGAGTCAAGAGGTATTGTTGGGGAGAAAAACATGACCAGTCAACTGTCTGAGGCAACATGTGGAGTCCTTGAAGATCTAAAATACAACAGAAAGAGAACTAAAGACTTTGCTATCATATTATTATTGTCTTCAGAGTGCTTTTTCCTAGATTCCAGGAGGTATACTTTGAAAAAATAAATACAAACATTAAAGACAAAAAGTAAAAGCATGCATCAAAAGGTCAAATAGCTGATAAATCAAAATTATATTTCATTATTTAATTTTTTCTGAAAACAAACATAAGGCATAGAAATACTCCTCTTTCCCACATTCAAAATAGTAGAAATCTTAGGACCAGCTTGCAGCTTCAATATTTTCCACTGTGACTCTTTTTAAGGGAATTTCATTTTTCTGTTCATAGTTTGAGATGACAGGAAATAATGTTATATAAAAGGAAAACTAGAAATTACCAAGTGAGAATTAAAATATAAAACGAATTAATTTAGTTACCATCCCGCCTAGTTGTAGAAAGAAATTTGAAAATGATAAATGTACTGACTTTTGTAATCAGACTTGGAAATAATTCAAGTGTCATGAAAATGGTTTTAAAACAAACTCAGTTCTTAATGACTATAAAAGCTAATATTTACTGAATACGTGTTCTACCTTCCCTTGTTTGAAGGATTCTGGATGCATTGTGTTTTTCAGTCTTCTTGGAAACTTTACAAAATTGGTGATGCTGTCCGCAATAGGAAGTTGAGGCACACAAGAAGTGACTTGCCCGAGAGCACAGTCTGTATGTGGACAAAGCGGGATCTCCACCAGGCAGTCTGACTCCAGAGACCAGAGGCCTAACCGCTGCACTCTGCTCAGGGCTTGCTTAGCTCTGGATTACTCTTGGGACAGGAACAAATGTTAGCCATAGAGTCTTAGAACACAGATTCACTTAACTCATTTCCATTCTGAGTAATAAGGCTTTGGTTTGCCGAGACCGGTTTGGCTCAATCATGCAGGGGTCTTCAAACTACGGCCCGCGGGCCACATGCAGCCCCCAGGGGAGTCTGATCCTGCCCGCCAGGTTTTTTGGGCAGTGAGCGCAGCCAAGGTGTTACAGTAGGAATTAGTAGTTCATATAGTCCGGCCCTCCAGCTCTCTGAGGGACTGTGATCTGGCCCCCACTTTAAAAAGTTTGAGGACCCCTGGTAGAGCATCTGCTTGGGGACTGAAGGGTCCCGGGTTCGATTCCGGTCAAGGGCATGTACCTTGGTTGCGGGCATATCCCCAGTAGGGGGTGTGCAAGAGGCAGCTGATTGATGACTCTCTCTCATCGATGTTTCTAACTCTCTATCTCTCTCCCTTCCTCTCTGTACAAAATCAATAAAATATATTTAAAAAAAAAATAAGGCTTTGGTTTATTGCAAAAGACGTCTCAAATAAAAGATGATGGACAGAGAGGTTAATGAGCCCTCCCTACTTACCACTGCCAGAAAGGGGGAAATTCTAAAGGTCCTGCAATTAAAATTTAGTTAAAGGTCAATTTTTAGTGTTGAATAAGAATGCAAATGGTAATGGTTCAAATAGAGCCTTCAATATTTATCTGCAATATATTAAAAGAAAATGGACAGAGTAAATAAACCATGAGTTTTTATTTACTCTCCCCATCCATATTTCTTTAGCTGTAGAACCCTTTGTTAAAACTAAAGTTTACTGAGAAGCCCAGTATATAAAGCCAATAAAATTAGAGCAGTTCCCTGGTTATGGTTTGCTGGTTTTGCTCCCTAACTTAGAAGGCCCCAGGAACTCCTGGCCATGCTGTTGATGGTGTCTCGGGTTATCCTATGGAGAGGTCTTTTGCTTCCTGAGTAACTCTGGATGTCCACAAGGTCCTTGAGTGGGTGGGATAGACTTTATGGCTGTTCTGCCCTCTCAGAATACACATAGCTTGTTGAAGTCTTTACCAGAAAGGATTTATCTCAGACATGACACCTCCAAGACTTTTAGGCCTACACTGAAGTGATCGTGGAGGCCCCAGAGTCCTAGACTTCAGAAGAGATTAGGGTGTATTG
Organism: Pipistrellus hanaki; assembly: GCF_964339955.1. Lineage (NCBI taxonomy): Eukaryota > Metazoa > Chordata > Mammalia > Chiroptera > Vespertilionidae > Pipistrellus > Pipistrellus hanaki. The sequence goes on from NC_140504.1 coordinate 30,318,370, forward strand.
TTCATGGACTGGTGTTTTTGTGGTTTGCAGGAAGCATCTCTAGATTTGGCATTTTCTGGTGTAGCTCTATTGCCAGAAACATCCAGATGTTTGAGGGATCTGTTATATATAAATAACCTAAGGCCTTTGAGACGTTGATAGCTTCCTATTCATAAATATTTGGTGGGTTAAGAGGAGACCAATGCTAATAGTGACAGTGATTAAATAGATGAGCCAAACAAATTTGAGCATTATATATAATTTTTTATAAAATATGCTTGCAAAAAATAGAAGTACTAGTATTTTCTGTTTATTTTGACCCTCTATGTTTTATCTTATGTGTTTATTATTAAAATTAATTTCTAATATAAGTTTTAAAATGTGAGAGGTCCCTACATACATTCTGTTAAACTTAGAAAATACATTTAAAAAACTATCATTCTTATTTCATTTGTATGCAGAGTAAATTGCAGTTGTGTGAACATTTAGCCTAGCAGGTGGTCTATGACCCAAAATGACGAAACACTTACCAGATGTTGAATCTCATGTAACATTAATTTGAGTGCTAATTGTTCTCAATTTTATGCTCATAAACCTCTACCTACGTCCGCAAAGCCCTGTGCCTCTGATGGATATGAAAGTTAACCAGATTATGCTGTCCTCTGACAGGAAAAGTTGAATTGATTAAAACATCTTCTTTGCTCCTGTCATGTAAGAAAGAAACTTTGGATAAATCCTTTAATGCATTCCGCTACAATTTATCACAATTGGAGATGAAATTTAGATGACTATGACCAATTTTATTATTAAAAGAGTCAGTTTGCAGGTATAATACAGTTCCAAATTTTTACCATGTGGGAAGCTGATGCGTTAGAAAAGATTATCAAAGATAGATTATGTAGATTAAACTTCCTACAGAAACATAATATTTTAATTTTTTCATCCAAATAAAAGATGTCTAACTCTCTGAAAAAGAAGTTAATGAAAGTTTGCCCTTCATTAAAATTCTTTATTGTTCCCCAGGCAGCTGAAACTGAGCCGTTTTCAGGTCCCCAAGTCATGCATGCTCTTTGACCTTCTGTACTGTTGTGTTCTCTTTCTCTATCTGTCTTTGTCTCTCTACCTCCTGTCTCTGTCTCCATCTCCTTGTCTCTCTCTGTCTCTTTTTATGTGTCTCTTTCCTGCACATGTATACATCTGGATTTTTGTTTTCTCTTGCCTTCTCATTCAGGACTCTGCCAAGCTATCTCTGGCTCACTAATATGTTTTTCAAACATACACTCTGGGGGAATTTCTCTGTACTGTGGCTTTAACTAGTACTTCTAACCAAAGGATTGGGGATCAAAGTTATAGTCCCATTTAAAAATTATTACCAAATTCCAAAACAGCATTTCCAAATGCCAACAGAACAAATATATCCCTTAAAATGACTTATGGACACATATATAATATCTTAATCAATAAAAAAATCAATTAAAAAAGTGGCTTTTAAAATCACTACAAGTCCCTTCTTCCCTACTTTTTACTAATATGCCATAAGGATAGCCAGTGTTCACCCCAATTATTCTGGCTTAAAATTTTGAAGCCACTGTTGACTTTTCTTTCCTCAATTTTCTAACATTTAGAGAGACAAAAACAAAACAAAACAAAACAAATTAAATATTACCATTGCAATACATGTCCTACTAACCCCTTTCATTGTATTATCATTGCCCATCCTGGTCAAATTTCTAATCATATAACATCTGCATTACAACCAGCCTCACTGCCTTGCCATCTGTATCACTTCATGCCAATATATCTCCACACAACCCGGGTGAGTAGCTCTGGATTACTGTCTTTGTCATCATCACATTTATCCTGGGAACTCCAGTGACTTCTTTCCTAGCATTCAAGGCTCTCAACTGTGTGCATCTCACCATCTACGCCAGTTCCCATGGTTTCTCCAGGATAAACCTTACCAGCTGCTGTGCTGATTCCCTAAGTTGTACCAGCCTTTGCTTATCCTGCTTCAGAGCTCTTTTTTGTGCCCTTTTACCCAGAAATACCTACATTTTCTCCCCATTTTGCCTGTATTCAATTGATCATTATCCTTCTAGATGCACATAATTGAAGTCCCATCTTGTCTATGAAGGGTTTCCTGAATATTTCATTATGCCCTTTAAACTCTTAAAGAACATCTTTACTGTCTATACTGTACTTTAGACTCTAGAGTGGCTCTCCTAATGTTTCATGGGCTTTATCTTATCTTATCTCCCCAAGTTTTATTTTTATTTTTAAAAAAATATATTTTATTGATTTTTCACAGAAAGGAAGAGAGAGGGATAGAGAGTTAGAAACATCGATGAGAGAGAATCATCGACCAGCTGCCTCTTGCACACCACCTACTGGGGATGTGCCCACAACCAAGGTACATGCCCTTGCCCGGAATCAAACCCGGGACCTTTCAGTCTGCAGGCCGACGCTCTATCCACTGAGCCAAACAGGTCCCGGCTCCCCAACAAGTTTTAATCTTCCTGAGGATCACATCTCCAAATTATGTTCATGTCCCAACAACTTGGTGTTTAATCAATACTTGAATGGAATCTAAAAACAAACTTTACCAAATCATTAAGTTTTAATAATCCAAATTAAAATATGACTTTAAATAAAATGAATGAAATGCCATTTTGCGATATGGTTTATTATCTGTTACTAAAGTTAGAAATAAATATCTTTGTTCTTCATTTTACCAAAACCTTAAGTAATTTCTGTTCAACTTAAAAAGGGTAAGTGAGGTAAAATAGTCTGTAACAGATAACTCAATGAAGTAGATGTTCAAATAAACAGAGTAACTTTGCCTGGATGGAAAAATTAGTTTCAGATTCAGATTGTATCCTTGCTGCAATTTGTTCTCTGGCAAATATGGACTCTTAGCCACAAAAGAGAACTGCATTATTAGAGAGAGTCTGGTCGATAATACCAGAAAAGCATCTGTAAAAACATGAGATGTTGTTTGTAGATCAGCAGACTCACCTATATATTTGAAGAATAACGTTATTTGTTACGGAGTTAAAAATCCATAAAATAAAATTTGAGCTCTCTAGAAGTAAAGTACAAAACATAGATGCCATCATTATTATTGGTATTTTCTGTTGGACACCTCATCATAACCATATCCAGCAGATTGTAAATGAACTTTATAAAACAATTTGAAAAAAGAAAAGTCATAGAGATTTTAAAACTCTTTTAGAAACACACAAATTTGTTTAGTGTTTTATCATCACCTTTCTCTAAGTTTCATTTCCTTTTCATTTTTTGGTGTCTATGTCACTTCTCTGCCCTTTGTCCATAACAAAATGTTCTGACATTTTGAGTTAAAGCAAAATTTCATTTTTAAAGGTCCCAATTGCTCAGTGTAAGTTGGGGCCATGTCAGTTTTATATGACTTCTTTTTACTGATCAGTTTCAGAGCTTAGCTTCTGCAGTGCCTTTAGAATGCCAACACTTTGTCATTACTTCTTTCCCAGTCATTCTCTGAGTTTTATCTTGTGCTACTTTTATGCCACTACTTCCATCTTAGAAGCTAGCCACCAATTCACATCAGCAAGAAAAGAGCAAAAGGCAGCAACTTTGCAACTCAGTTATCATTATTGCCCTCCCCCCACCAAATAATAAAAGTTTCTAATTTTAAAGACATTGATAGCATATTTTGATATTTTGCATTAATGTTTGAGAAAGCTATATAGATAATGGGATACATCAGTGAACAAAACAGATAAAAATTCCTGTGTTTCAGGAATTTATATACTGCCTGAAAAACTTAAGCAAGTCAGGAACTATGAAAAGACAGAGACTGACTAAATAAATAAGTAAGTAAATAAAAGTTCAGTTATGAACATAAGAGAACACCAAAGAAGGCAAAAAATGTTGAAAGTAGAAGGATGTGAAAATAAATACCAGAAATCAGAATAAAATGAGTGCTTTTATATTAATATCAGACAAATCTACTAATAAAAGAGTAACATGCTAATTGACCGTACCTTTGTGCGCCCACCAGCCAATTAGGAATGACTATGCAAATTAATCCAACAAAGATGGCAAATTAATTTGCATACACAAGCACCAAGTCGCCAGGGGCGGTGTGGGACACTTGCATCATAGCCATGGCATTCTGCACTACCCCAGCCACTCTGAGCTTCTGGGCAGTGTGGGAAGGCAGAAAGGCGGCTCTGGGCTAGAGTGGAAAGGCTGGTCCAGCCAGAACTAAGGCAGTGCCGGCAGCCAGGGGAAGGGAGGTCCATTCTTGCATGAATCTTTGTGCATTGGACCTCTAGTATACCATAATACACAAGACATTATTAAGGCCAAAGAGCATAATTATGTAATGACAATGTATAATTCATAAGGAAAGTTTAACAATATTAAAATTATATGTACTTAAAGGCAAAACTTAAAAAGTAAAAAATGGCAAAAATTATTAGAATAAATTGACAAATCCACTACCATCATTGATTATTTAAACATTTTCTATATATTAATTAATCAAGCAGATAAGAAATTAATAGCATATCCATCAAGCTTGAGCTAATGGATAAAAAATGCATTTGACAATGAGAAAGTATATTCTCCTCAAGCATCGGTGTAATATTAATGAAAGTTGACCGTATACTAGGCCAGTGGTCGTCAAACTGCGGCTCACGAACCACATGCGGCTTGTGAGCCGCGGTTTGCTGCTCTAATGAGTTTGCTGACAACTATCATATATTACCCTTTACCTCTTTGCACACAGTATGCCACACTTGCCTAACCCTCACAGCTTCCAACTACATGGTAACTTTTACCCTACCAGTGGTCGGCAAACTCATTAGTCAACAGAGCAGCAATTCACAACTCGTGAACTGCATGCGGCTCATGAGCTGCAGTTTGCTGACCACTGTACTAGGCCTTAGGATTTTTTATAATTATATTAAATTTAGGAATTATTATAATTTAGATTATATTTTAAAATATGATAAAATGAGGTTAAAATAAATAACAATGATAAGTATACATTTCCTAACATGTAGGCGTTAAGAATGACATATGTAAATAAGCCCATGGCTCAGAGAAAATTTCATTTTGAAGGTTAGGAGATATATATATATATATATATCTCCTAACCTTCAAAAATAATATATATATATTTGAAAGTTTTACATATGTCTCCTTAGAAAATATTTTAAAATAAAATATAGTAATATTTTTTCCAAATATGTGGGATGCAACCAAAACCATTCTTGAAATTTTTTGAATCTTTACTAAAATTAATGTGTTCAGAATCCAATGAAGGAAACTAGATAACAGAATAAGTATCTAAAATCTGAAATAATGGAAAAAATAAATATAAGAACAGAAGGGAATGAAATAAGAAAACAAACAAGCAAATACACAATAGAGAGGATAAACAGTGCAAAAACATCTAGCAAAATAGTGACTTCCTTAACCTGATAAAGAATATTTTAAAAGACCTAAAGTAAATATTATATTAAATGGTAAAACTTTAAAAATCTTTTGCTTTAGAATCTGGAACAACATGTGGATATTTGCATTCACTTCTTTTATTTAAAATTGTGTTGTGGTCCTAGCCAGAACAACAAAACAAGAAAAGAGAATGAATGAGTATATATACTTGAGTAGGGTGCTATTCTTAAATGAGACAAAGGCATAAGTCATTAAAAATTTAAAAAATAACATTAAAATTTAAACTTTAACTCACCAAAAGACAACATAGAAAAGACACGCCTTTGATTGAAATAAGATATAAAGTTCTAAAAAAAAATCAATAATAAAACTATTCAGAAACAAAATGACTAAAGGATATAAACATGTCACTTACAGAAATATATAAATAGTAAAAATGCCATTTTAGTAAATTTTCAAACTTTTGAGAATAATTTTGTATACCATTTAAGGAAACACAACCATAGGTCAATGAATGACACAACATATTCAACTTGATTAACAGTCAAGGAAATATTTGCCTTTTAAAAATGTATGACACCATTTCCCATTCATGGATTGGCAAAATTAAAAACATATGACATTTTAGATTGATGATGATATATATCAATAGGCACTCTTGTACTTGTATTTGGATGGTGAAACAAAAAACCACTCTAATAAGGAATTTGGCAATGTATAAGTTGAAGATGCTTATGCTTTATGACTCAGAAATTAATTCTACTCCTTAGTAAATGCTTCAGAGAATTTCTTGACTACGTGTACAAGAAAACCATACAAAAAATGTTCATACCACTTTTGTTTGTCATAACAAAATATTGGAAACAACTTAAATGACTAGTAATATTAGATTTCATATATAAATTTTAGGTAGATCACACAAACACTGGAGATAAATGAAGTAGAGTATATTGTATAAAAAGGGACTGATCTTATAAGTATAATACTGAATAAAAGAAACTTGCAGAAATATGCAAATAGGGAAAATAGCACTTATATGAATTTTAGAAAACCTGGAGGACAATTCTACATATATTTTAAGGATATATACAGGGTGAGGCAAAAGTAGGTTTGCAGTTACACATATGGAAAATGATACAATCTACCTATAATAATAATAAAAGGGTAATATGCTAATCAGACCAGAGGTCATTCTGGATGTCCTTCCTGATGAAGCTAGGGCTGGAGGGAAGCCAGCCTGGGTCTCAGGTGCCTATGTGTGGCCTGAGAGAAGCCAGCCCGGGTCCTGGGTGACTGTGGGTGGCTGGAGGGAAGCCAGCCCAAGTCCCAGTGCTTGCTGGTGGCCGGATGAGGGAAGCCTGGGTCTGGGTGCCGGAGGAAAGCCTGTGCTGGCAGTCTGGGTTCTGGTTGTAGGAGGGAAGCTGGTGCCGGCAGCCGGGGGAAGGAAGGCCTACTCTTGCACAAATTTTCATACATCTGACCTCTAGTCTATATATATATATAAAAGCTTAAGCCACCATTCGACCATTTGACTGCTAGCTATGACATGTACTGACCACCAGTGGGCAGATGCTCAATGCACAGGCTTGGAAACATGGAATAGACAAATGAATCTCAGAGGGAAGCGGGGAAGGAAGGGGGTGGGAAGAGATTAACCAAAAATATTACATGCATACTAGAGTCCCAGTGCATGGATTTGTGCACCATTGGGGCCCCTTGGCCTGGCCTGCGGGGATCAGGTGGAATCTGTGCACTGGGGTTCTGATATAACCCGAGGGGTCCTGGATTGTGAGAGGGCACAGGCCAGGCCGAGAGACCCCACCAGTGCATAATTCCATGCACTGGGTCTCTAGTAATTTATAAATAATAATAGAAGAATAAACTCTGTGTTTCATGTTCTCATAACTATAAACCTACTTTTGCCCCAACCTATATTTCTATATAATAAAAATATAATATGCAAATTGACCAAACAGTGGAATGACTGGTCAGCAGGTGGCGGGGCCAGCGAGCAGGTGGTGCCAGGACAGCCAAGGCGTGTGCCAGCAGGAAGAGAGAGAGGACAGTGATGGGGTGTGTGGGTGGTGGCTACCAGCAGTGGGGCAATGGGGGCCAGTGCCATCCCCTGATCACCCGCTCAGTTGCTTCCCACAGAGAGAGGCCACTGGCCACCACAGGGGGGTGATTTGGGATGGGGCTGGCTGCTGGCTGTCCTGAGATTGTCGCCTCCCACAGAGGAAGGCCAGACTGTAGTTTAAGTCTTTGGGGAATAGGCCTAAGCTAGCAGTTGGATATCCCCTGAGGGCTCCTGGACTGTGAGAGGGCGCAGGCCGGGCTGAGGGGAAGGTCCTCCCCTCTGGACAGAGTGCACAAATTTTCATGCACCAGGTATAAATGTCATTTGTAAGAGTGATAAACATTGAAAAAAGTGTTGCATCTATAATAGCATAAAAAATAATACAACCGTTAGAAATAAACTTAACTTAGCACATTAAAGACTATACACTGAAATTTATAAAACATTGCTGTAAGAAATTAAAGAATAGGTGGAAAGACATCTTATTTATGTTTTGGAAGACTTTGATAATCAGATGTCAATAATACCTAAAGCAATCTAGAAATTCAATTCAATCCCTATCAAAATCCTGAGGTTTTTTTTTTTGTTTTTTTTTTTTGTTTTTTTTTCAGAAATAGGAAAGTCCATTTTAAAATTCATAGGGAATCTTAATGAACCCAGAAGAGCCAAAACAATCTTGAAAGAACAAAATTGGAAGTCTCACACTTTCTGATTTCAAAACTGACTACAAAGCAACATCAAGGAAAAAACACACACATATAAACCAATGAAATAGATTAGATATCTCCAAAATCAACCTTATATATATGGTCAAATGATTTTTGACATGGTTGTCAAGATCATTCAGTAGGGAAAGGGCAGTCTTTGTAATAACTGATTCTGGGAAAACTGGATATCCACATGTAAAACAATGGAGTTGGATACTTACCTTACACTATATACAAAAATTAATGCAAAGAGAACCAAGGACTGAATGTAAAAGCTAAAACTATTAAACATTTAGAAGAATACACAGGTGAAAAGCTCCATGACATTGGAATCGGCATTGATTTTAGCACAGATTGGAATCTGTGCTTCCTGTGTCATTCGATGACAACAAAAGAAAAAAGTAGATATATTGAAGGTCATAAACATTTAAAACGTGTTCATCAAAGGACACTATCAACAGAGTGAGAAGTCAATCCATGAAATGGGAGAAAATACTTGCAAATAATATATCTGATAAAGGGTTAATATCCAGAATATATAAAGAATTCCAAGAACTCAACAACAACAAAAACATGGGAAAAAATTTGAATAGATATTTCTCCAAAAAGGATATGCAAATGGCGAATAAGCACATAAAAAGATATTCAACATTACTAATAATTAAGAAATGTGAATCAAAAAACCACAATGAGACACTACTTCTCACCCATTAGGATTGCTATTAAAAATTAAATAAAACAAGTGTAGACAAAACGTATATACCATATGATTCAGCAATTCTACTTCCAGGCCTGTTGTTTAATATATATATGAATGTCGACATAATAGCTTTTTTGGTAATATTCACAAACAACTCAAATGTCCATCATTAGCAGAATATATATATATATATATATATATATATATATATATATAAATTTGGACTATTCACATAATGGAATATTATAAACCAATAAAAATGAACCAACTAAAGCCTTTTGCAACATAGATAAATTTCATAAAATATTGAGCAAGAAGAGTTAAATATAAAAAAAATCTACTTTATGATTTCATATTTACAATGTTTCAAAGCAGGCAAATTAAAGTTTAGGGTTTAGAAATGCATAGTTAGGTGTTAACTCCATAAAGAAAAGTAAGAAATCAGTATTCTAAGACTCAGTACAGTAGTTACCTTGGTGAAGAGTAGGGAGTGGTTTCGGATCGGGAGAGGCCAGTTGAGGCTACAGGGATAGCTGGCAATGTTTTATTTTTTGATTTTATGCTCATTCTGTAATAATTAGCTAAACTGCTTATTTGTTTTATGGTTTTTTTTAATATATGTGTAATGTCTCACAATAAAAATGCTTTTAAGAATAAATAAAAGAAAAAATACAAATGCTTTGATGAGGCTCTGTTTTAGGTGTGAAATGCAGTGATTATTTGTGGAGCCCAAGAAATACTACTAGAGTGTAAGTTAACTGTGAGTCAGTATTAAAGCAGAAAAAAATAGGACTCAAATGCTGAATATGCAAAACTAAATTTAAAAAAGGATCACACTACAAAATGAAAACTTCTAATTTTGTGCAAAATCCACATGTGGAATTTAAAACTGAGAAAGTAGAGTCATTGTTTTATATGATTGGGAGCTCAGTCTTTAGGGATTTTAATGCTCAGCTGCATGATTTATAAGATGGCAGTGCCTAATGATTGGCGATAATATTACAGAGTGGCTGATTAGACAGAATAAGTCAGTGTTTCAGAAAAAAATAAAGTCTTAATATATTTATCTTCCTGCTTCCTGAAATTAGCTCAGTCTATTTTGAAATGGTTATGAAGTTATTGTTTTTTTCCTGACTGGTATAACTGTTGATCGATAATAAGAACTTGAGAAACTGGCAAAGTGACCAAGTCCAACATTTTAATATTTTAAGATTAGAGACTTTAGATTCATATATGAGGATTTTGTTACTTTGAGAATGATTCTCTGTTTCTAACAAAAATTCTGTGGTGCAAATATGAGATGATTTATCATCTTTATAACCAATCTGACTGTAACCCTTCATAATAATATTGGGAATGTAGTTTCTTGAATTCCATAACCACTTCTATTTGAGAAAGCAACTCACAAAGAGAAAAATAGTCTTATCTTAAAAACTCTTGATCATGATAAAATTATAATATTTTAGAGAAGAAAGAATAAAATGAGAAAATTTAACTTCATGTTTTAGAGAGTATGATAATGTATTATCTTTACTGGTAAATGATGAATGTACAAGCACAAGGTTATACATTTCAGTGAAAAGCAATTTTTAAAAGTCTATTTTAAAACAATATATTTCTCTGAACATACATATTTACTCTTGGGAGTTAAATTACATTGAAAAGACAAAATATAACTCCATCCATCTAAGTGTTAAAGTAATTGATATCTTATCCTGAAAACTTTTCTATTAGATATTACTAACCACAAATCCATTACTGAATATTTATTTATTTAGCAAATAAATCTTGATACTTTCATCAAGAAAAGACAGCATATGCTTATTGTATTACTTTATTATTATTAAAATACAACCGCGCGAGAATAGGAATTACATAGAATTGCATCATTTCATTGGCATATATGAATAAAAATCTCAAGAAAAATCTTTATAAGTGAAACATAATAATTCTGGGGCTGGTGAATTATTATTTGTTTTATATGCCCTGACTATTCTGCATGAATCAAACTGGATTTTTCTTTAAATAAAAAAAAAATGGATAGCTACACTGCTAAAAAAAAAATGCAGTAATCTTTTCTCTATGAAACATAATAAAATACAATGCTACTATAATGTGGATTTAAGATTTTGGTAGGTCTCACCATATTGCCACAATAGCAAAAGACGCACAGTGAGTACCTGAGGATGCATAAGGCTGGTTGTCACACAAGGCAGATTTGAATTTTAACTTTCCTTCATCACTCTTATAGAGCGTATCAGGACAATATAGTGGGTTTTCCTCACCATAAATCACTAATTTATTTGCTCTATTCAATAACAATAAATTAAAAATATTTAGGTCTACATACATTTTTAAAAGACTTTATTTTTATTGTTTTTCCCTTTGAATCTGTTTTTCATATGGAAATCCCTGACAAGGGGGGCTGTGAGTTGGGAGCTGGCTAGAGAGAATACACTGCCTGGGGGATCTCTATCGTAGGTTCCCTTCCTGCTCATCACCACCACCTCTGCCAGCTATTGCTGGGCTCACGGCACTGTCACGAGATCAAGGAGTAATGAATCAATACTATCTAGGCTCCATGAAGGTGACCTGGAGTTGGGCAGAATTTCTGAGTCGGAGGTTCGTCTGCCAGCCCCTGCTGGAGGAATTAAATGTGTTCGTGTCCAAGTTTTAATGACAATAACTACTTATCCAGGAAATCTTTGATAGGTAGAATCCTCATCCAAGATCTTTGAGGTACAGATATTATGACCTTCATTGTTGATTGTTTATTTAAATGATCTCTATAATTTAGAAATTCTTACTACGACTTTGATTTCTCTGGCTGCAATGAAAACTTCCTAATTGTGTTCTACCTCTCATGGAGGACCACGGTCTCTTCTGAAATGATATCTTTCTGGGTGGGTCCAAACAAATGTGCATGAGGCATCCACCTGTAGTTGTCTGCAGAAGGATGAGTGAATGTGAGGGAGAAGAGAATGTGTACAGGCTCTCAATGCTCCTGAGGATGGAGTTGATTGCATCTGGAGGAGTGTTTTTAAGTTCACATGAATTCATTGTGTACATTGTATTGGAGTAGTAAGCGGCTTGCTTATTTTGATGTAAGGCAGGGAATTAGTTAGAATAAAGTTAATTGATTCAACAAACAACAACCCCCCAAGTCTCAGTGATCTGCAGCAAGAGAATTTTGATGTTTGCTACTGTGGGTATTCAATGGGTGACCTTCCACATGTTCATTCAGGGATCCAAGCCTCTTCTGTTTTGTGGCTTCTTTAGATTCATGGTCCTATCCACTTAGTCAGTGGCTAAGGAAAGAGAGCTCTGTATGGTAGGGTATTATGGGCCTGGACTGGAAGTGGCATACATTATTTCTGTCCATATTCCATTGGCCATTATTTAGTCACAAGCCTCACATAACTGTAAGGAAGGCTGAAATATAGTCTAGTTGCATGCATGAGGGGGAAAACAGTTTGGTAAACACCTGGCCAGTCTTTGCCATTTTTGGTTGCAAGGATTCTATTCCCAAATTGCTCCCTTATCTGTTTTCTCCTCTATCATTCATTAGAGTCAGCCTTCCATTGCACAATTAGAACTTAGGTTTTAATTGAAAATATTCTTTAGAAGAAAGGAAAGATATAACCTCAAATATAAATGAATAAAGTCAGATCATTTCTTAGGAGCAGGAACTACCTAGAATAGTGTCTAGCATATATGTACTCAATAAGTTGTGAATATATGAGTAAATGAACAAACTACCCATCTTCATTGTAAATCTTCTTCTTGTCCTGAAGATCTTGGGATTCTGGTGTGTGACGAAAGGGAGAAGAGAAGTAGAAGAATAACATAGCAAGTCGGACAGAGGGCTAAAACTACCTCCAATATCTAAGAGAGAAGAGAGGATTTCTAGAGTTAAGACTCAAAAGATGACAGGGTTCACAAACCAGCATTCTGGCAAAGAGAAGCAATCTCATGAGAGTAGCTCTAAATCGGGCCAACGTGTATGGTAGGGATGGTTGGTGTGTGTATATAAAGAATCATGTAAACCATGAGGCAGCATGGGAAACTCATATAGGTGCCCTTGAGTGATCTAATATGCCACACAAATGAGCCCATCACTGGCTCTGCTCAAGCCAGCAGAGTTGATTTCACGTTGCATGAGTCATGCAATCAGCAGTTGTATCCACCTGCACCAGACTTCAAAAGAGGACTCTTTCCTCACATGCCCACTGACACCTTGGATACTGGGTACATCTGAGTTCTGTGGAAATTGAAACCAGACCAGAGGGAGAAGAAAATCCCATGTAAAGTTAGGGGAAGACAACCAGTGAATTTGATTAGACAGTTAACTAAAGAGACATTAAATGATTAGATGAGACTGAGACTCCCTATGATGAGATAGAATATATTTTTTATTATCGGAAGACCAAAGATTAATAGGTGCAGGTAAGAGAAAAAAAAAAAGAGTCTCATGTTTGAAACATCTGCAGTGTGGTTGTCTAGTCACACTCACTACATGACGATTTATTGAAATACAATATATAACTGAATAAATTTTTTGGCAGCATAGAAGCTTCTTAAATTCTATTACAAGGTGGAAAGAAAGAGAACCCTGGTTTTTGGGCAGTGCCAGCAAAAGGTGGTAGCTACTCTTTTAGGCCCTGTCTCTCTTGTGTGACTCACTTTCTAACTTTTGCCCTTGGCTACTGAATGCCTACCATAACTGCCACTCTGCACCTCCTGCATCAGATATCCAGATGCTAAAGAAAACATTTCACCTGCTCTCTTCTAATGCTTTGTGCCTTCACTGACCTTGGAATTACCTGGGGGAAAGAAGTCATACTCCTAGGACTGTGCCCATCCAGTTAGCTAGAGTGGTTCCACCATCATTCCAGCAATGGCTTTGGGGAGGACATTTTCATCATTTGCAACAGAGAAAAGTATGTCACCAGTGCAATAGTCTTGTTAGCCCAAAGTACAGGTTTTACAGAGCAAAGGACCTAATTAGTCCCAAAGAGATGGAGAAGTCTAGACTGCCTTTTCTATCTCCTCTTCTTCCTCCAGAAGCTATGCCTTTCCTCTCTGGGATCTCATATAGTGCTGTCATGATCCAGGAATTAGTCATTATAAAGTAATAGAAACAATCATTAATAACTTATAATTATCTTCTCTTCCAAAGTATAAGTTCCTTTAGCATGAGTCATCTTGCCAATGGATCATAATTCATCTTGATAACAGGTTTGATAGAGTTACATGAAACATGAATCAGGCTCATTAATGTTATTATTGTTTTTAAGCTATCAGTGACAACAGTGCTCCCCAAGTATTAATTAATCTTCATGACTTCTCTGTGAGGCAAGTTAAATGTACCTAAATTCATTCTACCAGTAGAGGGTTGACAAACTGGTCATGAATCTCTCTCATGACCAACACAGTTGAGAATAAAATGGAAATAGCTGAATTTGATTAATTTCTATGACACTAGGTAGACATGACTTCTTTGTGCTATTAATGCTCCCCAATCCTCTGTAAGATACCCATGATAAAATAAAAAATGATTTATAGCAATTAGCAAAGAATATAAGTCCCAAAGCATTTTTTCCTCTACTTCCTGACAAAATGTTCAAGTGAAATAAATAAGCATCAATGGTCATTATTGCACACACTGTACTTTCTTCTCTTCCCTTTCTCTGCCCTCAAATTCTCATTGTTCCTTAGGAATTCACTATTTAATCATCACTGGTTAGATTATTTCCTATGCTTCTGAAGAGCTAAAGGTGTAGTAGAAAAAACAAAACAAAACAAGGACTCCATTGGATTTAAGTTAAATTCTTCCATCACTTCTCTGCTCCTATTAGATGGAAATAGTGTAACTCAATGACAAGGACATGAGTTCAAATCCAAGGCCTGCTACCACCGATTTGCTGTGCATCTTTGAAAAAGCTATTTGTTGTCTTATCTGTTGTCTCTGATTGCTGTTTTCTTGTTTCTAAATGAGAACCATTTTGCTCCATAAGTTATGGGAATAACAAGAGATATGGATGTAGAATGCCTGGCATATTAAAAGTGATCACTAATGGAATACATTATGAGTCCTATAAATCAGCAATGTTGACTCAAAGCCATGAAAAAAGGAATGAAGAGGCCTTAATAGGAGGATGTGATATTAGGTATGTGCATTTAGCGATTTTGGTTAACATGGTATTTATTATTAAGAGCTATTAATCCAGTACATGAAAATCCCTGTCTTAATTCAGAATAATCCTTGGTACATAGTCGGCAGTAAAATGTGTTTTTGGATGAATAAATAAAAGCAAGTGGCTTCCAAAAACAAAGAGAGGGAAAAGGAATTGTACCGGTGTTTTGTCCTCTGGGTACACTTGTCTGTCGACATCTCATATGGCTACCACTGATCCAAGAACACAAGACAAGGGGGAGGTTTGGCATGTGAGATGGATGGAGGAAGGAAAGTAGTAATAACAGGAACTGGCAAAAAAAATCTATCTTCAAGAAATACTATAATCATCTAGTTTATCGATGAAAGATATGGGGAAAGGATATTTTACTAACGGCTATTTTATTTTATTTTATTTTTTAAAAATCTTAGAGCTTCTAGGTTTTATTCCTCATCTTAAAATATAGAAACATGATGGCATTAGGAATATTGTGTTAGACCCATACTGTTAGCCCCACTTAAAACCCTAAAATGACTTTTCCATTTCAACTTCTCAGCTAAAAACACCACACCCCTAAAGCCGAAACAGAAATGGTTCTCTATTTTTGTTCAATCCTTACATGAGGATATACTTAGAGACAGGGAGAGGGAGTGTGTGTGTGTGTGTGTGTGTGTGTGTGTGTGTGTGTGTGTGTGTATGTGTGTGGAGAGAGAGAGAGAGAGAGAGAGAGAGAGAGAGAGAGAGAGAGAGAGAGAGAGAGAGAGAGAGACTGAGAGAGAGAGAGAGAGAGAGAGAGAGAGAGAGAGGACAAAACATTGATGTGAGAGAGAAAAATTAATTGCCCTGACTGGGAATCGAACTGACAACCTTTCAGTGCACAGGATGATACTCAACCAACTGAGCCACACCAACAGGCCTCTACTTTATTGGAAATGAAGTATCAGCTGGTAAGTCAAAGATATTGAATTTTACCTGTGTAGATATATTCCACATACGCAGGATGAGTTTTTGTGAAAACCTCTTTTACTTTTTCCACTTTATCAGCTCTGATTTTTGTTGCAAATGGCGTGTACATAACTGAGAATGACTCTGCTCTGGTGATGGCTTCTTCAATCATGGCCTGAGGAGAAGCAAACAACCCATCAATAACAACACATGACTTTTTAAGAATGTAAAATAATATAATTACCTTTATGGATGATTTAAAAATCTATATACTGTACTGCAAAGATAACATATATTGGTCTTGAATATTCATTAGAATGAAATTTTAATTAGTTCTTGAAATACTATTTCATATTAAGAAAACCAATTAAATGAAGAAAGTTTGTAAACAGACACTTCTGAACTGAGCTTGCTTTAAGATAAAAATAAAAATTCTATTTTCTAAGGTGTCATTTTTCACTGATTTAAAAAAATCAAATTCTTAAGTTTAACATAATTATCTTACAGACATTGATGAGCAATTTGTACTTTAAAAAAACTAATTGAAGTATCTGGATCTAAGTATTTTCTATAAATAACCTGACAAACTAGACACATTTTTTTTTTCTTCTTTCAATACCTGGGAAAGCCTTCTGGAATAAGAAAAGCTTTCTCAATGTGCAACCAGCAAAGTTTCCCTTCTAACCACATCACAGGAGCTGTTTGAGATGGATTTCGCTATTTAAGAATTTAATGATTTCTTTAATTTTTTTTGGTTCATATTACCATCCTATATAATAAAAGTGTAACATGCAAATTGTCCCCTAGACCGGGAGTTCTTTTGGGAGTTCAACCAGGGGGTGAGGCCGGCTGGGGGAAGGGAGGGAGTACCAGGCTGGCCATGTCAGCCCCTTAGTGACCTTACCAGTACACGAATTTCATGCACCGAGCCTCTAGTTCTTTATAAAGCCTGCCATCACCTTGAACTTCCTGTTTTAAGTAGGTCCATTATTATTTGAAACAGACCAAAAAAAAAAAAAAAAAATTATGAGTTTTTTTTTTTTTTTTTAAAGGAATTTATTCCTTTTCTACAATTGTTCCTTCTAATGAGGCTTGGACATTGAATTCAAAGTAGAAGTGTCTATAGTAATCTTATTTTTCTAAAAATAGCATAAAGGCATATTATAAAAATCTATATTCATGGATAGGAATAATTTGCCCTCCCCCCGTAGAGTGCCAACAACTGATAAGGCATAGTGATAGATCTGAATTTTCTAACAAAGAAAAAACCATTTAACAAACAGCAATTTATATTCTTACAGCATAGTATTTGTAAACAAGTTTTGTGTTAATATTAAAAGCAATGAGGAGTTGGCTTTAAGCCGGGAAGCCTAACTTAACTTGTTCATTGCCTACTCCATGGGTCAGTGACTTCAAATGGCCTCTATGGTCATCTCTATTATGTGTAGACGAGCAGCTTTGAAGGGAATTTTCTGGGTACATAACATCCTCCTTTCTGAGATTTGAACTAGAAAATGACATAAATTTATAAATTTGTATTTTAAATTTGTTGTGGGGCAAATGTCTGAACGGCTGCATAAAAGAACTCAATATTGTCCATGGCCCTGTCCTTTCCAGGCTGGAGGAACTGGAAGGAAACAAAGAATGCAGTTGTGACACCAAGCCCAGAGCCAGCACTCAGGTGGAAATAGCAGCGGGTTGTGACTGTATGGTAGGGTTGGGATGCTCAAGCCCGGATGCCAACATGAGTAATATAGGAGGCAGGTTTGGAATTCCGGGACGTGGATTAAGAACTTAAACAAGGTGTGTAGGCACCAGGTTCTGGTCCTCCAGCAAAAATAAATACTCTTTAGATTGTGTAGGAGAATAAATTCTCCAGATTGGTGTTTACATATGGTCACTGCTGGAACCAATCTTGGGATGGCCTATCCAGATAAGAAAAAAAAAAAAGCAAGCAAGTATTTGTCCCTACATGCATGTGGAGTGATGTACTAGAGAGGGAAGGTGTTCCAGATCTCAGTTCGAAGGTCACAATCTGACCTTGCCACCTTGACACCTGTGTAAACTATTAATTCCATATCAGTTTGCTGGGGCTGCTGCAACAAAATGTCATACTTATTTTTATAGTTCCAGAGGCTGGAAGTCCAAGATTAAGGTGTTTGCAAGGTCGATTTCTCAGGTCTTTCTCCTCTGCCTATAGATTGGCTGTGTAGCTTCTCCCTGTGTTCGCACATGTTTTTTTCTTTTTTTTTTCTTCTTCTTCTGTGTATCTGTACTCTAATCTCCTCTTCTTACGGTATTAGGACATCAGTCATGTTAGCTTAAGACCCCTCCAAAGATCTCAGTTTAACTGAATCATCCTATTTGAAAATACAATCCCAATCCCCCAAACAGGGTTAGGATTTAAGCATATAAATTTTGGGGGACACAATTCAGCCCATACTAGTTCCTCACACCCAAATAGTTTTTTTTCTGAATACCTCGGTGAAGGATATTTTACTTTAAATTCTGGATCAAAAATTGTAGTGAAGGGGCTTAATTTCCTAGTTTTCTCCCAGAAAGACATCAACAGTATCGCAGCAAGGCTAGGATGGAAGAAAAACAGTCGTTCCCTTTCATTTCTCTTCCAACTGCTGGCAGATTAAGTGCCTTCTGCAGAGTAGCTTTGCTAAGCCATCTCACAGCAGGGACAGTAAGACTCGTGCCGAAGAGCCTACACCAGCTTTTCTTTTGCAAGTGGCAGAAGTGTGGTTTTTGTGTGGCAGCTTGATCTGCTCCCTTAAGGCACTATAGTCTTGGCAGGATGCTCCAGGCATTGCATGGAGGTTTTCACAGGGCTTTCCATGTAGGAGGGAATGTGCTGGCGTGCAGCCTCCCTCTCTTCCACTCGGAGCCAATAGAAATGGGCTTCTTTTGTGGCTTCTGCTCTCTGTCTTGAAGATGGGTGAGGAAGTATGTGAGTGAGCAGTGTGTGTAAGTAAGGGTAAGAATTGAATTCCCCATAGAGATACTTTCTCAAAGGAAATTATTATAGCCCCAAGAAGAAGTATTGAAAAATAGAATATAAATGAGAATACAAATTACCCTTTTACCAGAACGTGTATATCCTTGTTGTGTTTTAATGTAGTATAACATTTTTTATTCTTTTGGAGAACAACGAATCTTGAGGCTTTGAACCTGGCTCACATTGCTCTGGCAAAGGAAATATATATATATATATATATATATATATATATATATATATATATGGTACATTATGGAATAACTCCTAATGAAACAACTTTGAAAAAAATGTAGCTTTATTAAAATCATGTGAATTTTTGGTTAAGGACCAAAATATCAGGTTTTCATTTTGTGATGGTAATTTTGAGTTGGGCTTGTCTTTCATGAAGTGTCTATTATATGCATATTGAAAAACTATGTCCTTCATGCTCATAAAGTCCATGCAAGTAGGTATTCCTAATAAATGAATAATGTGATTGTTTTGTTTTATTTTCAAAGTTAACATAATTAGCTTCAAAGGAAGCAGTACTATATTTGCAAGGTTCCGAGATGGGAACCTTTAATATTTAGTGGCCAATGGGTCTTTGTTATTACATTAATACTGACACAACTTTGGCCATAGTTGGTTTGGCTCAGTGGATAGAGCATTGGACTGAAGGATCCCAGGTTCGATTCCAGTCAGGAGCATAAGCCCGGGTTGCAGGCTAGATCCCCAGTAGGGGGTGTGCAGGAGGCAACCAATCAATGATTCTCTGTCATCATTGATGTTCCTTTCTCTCTTTCTTCAATCAATGATTCTTTCTCACTATTGATGTTTCTGTCCCTCTTCCCTTCCTCTCTGAAATAAATAAAAATATACTTAAAAATAAAATAAAACTGATATAATTTTGGATGATGACTAGAATTTTCTAGAAAATGGAAATAAATTTTGTGAGCAATATTTTCAAATTAATCTTTTTAAATATATGTGGGTTTAATTTGGATGACTTAATTTTTTTTTGAAATTTAGAATTAACCTGAGGAGCAGATTATTATAAAGATTATTATAAAGGAGCAGATTATTATATCTCAAGAATATCCTATCTTGAGATTTCCTTATAAGCCTGTATCATTTATGCAATAGCTAGATTGACATTTTTATGATGATTTTATTAGTATAAGTATGTCAGAATAATATATGAAATAATTGAATGCCTCCCATACCTTATGATCAACATTTTAAGGCTGAAATATTACCTTTAATTTACAGTTCTTTTATTAAGCTACCTTCATCATAAATTCTGTATTTTTCTAATGTAAGGGAATATTTGGCAATATGCCATTACATTTATCAGCCCAGTGATGTGAAAATTATATTTTTATGCAGTTTAAGTTATTTAAAATTTTATTTGCATTTATTAGCACTGTCCAGAAACAACCAAAGATTGTATAAACAGGTAACTTGTATATAGCAAAGTAAGCAAGTTTTTTCTATAGCTGTTTTGAATTCTCTATTTTGCAACCTGCCCTGTTTAAAAATAGTCATAACAATATTATTTTAAATTCTGAAGTATTTAATTTACTTTAGTTTTGCAGTATATGTGAATGCTGTATAATTTTGGACTACATATATCTCCATGGAGAGAGAGAGAGCGAGAGAGCGAGAGAGCGAGAGAGCGAGAGAGCGAGAGAGCGAGAGAGAGAGAGAGAGAGAGAGAGAGAGAGAGAGTCTATACTATTGTCCAATGTCCAATCTGGTTTTAATTATACACGATGCTTCCATTAGCTGAATAACTTCATAATTTAATGCTTAAAATTTACCCTGAATTTTTAATCACTTATATTTTGTAGCAGAATTTTATTTCCAGGTTCTTTCAGCATAGAAATAAGGATATCTGAAGTATTTAAAAATCACTCAATTTTATAACCAAGGAAGCTGAGAGTGATGAATTCTGTTGACATACCTAAAGTCACAAAATTAGAGGTGAAAGCAAGACAAGAACCCAAGTCTCCTAAACCAATGCTTTCTCTTACCCCGAGCGACTTTCCATCCTCCTAATTAAATTGTAAATTCCTGGGAGCGTAAGATAAGTTCCGCTTCTCTTTTTCTTTTTCTAGGACTATGTTCATCCTGTCTTCAAAGAAAGCAGTTTGACTCTAACACTAACAGAGAAACAAATGAATCATATCACATCAAACCTAAACCAGGTCAAGTTCCCCTTCACAAATTAATCCAAACACAAAACAGAGTATTCGTCCTTCACAGCTACTGGTCACAATAAGACTATTTAGTCCACCAGCCACTCATTAGATGTAGGATATGCTATCATTTTGCATGCCTGTCTCAAAGGGAAGCATTTATAAAAATTGAACGAGTGGCTTCTTTGATAGGGAAACTTAAATGGGCTGGTGTAGCTTAGTGGCAAAGCACATTTCATTTATAAATAGAATTTAAAGTATGCTCTTGTTCTAAAGGCCCTGAATAATTTTCTGCTTGTGCATTAGAGAAACACCAGCTGATAGAAACTCAGTTATCAGTGTGGGTTTCAGTAGCCTCCAGACTCTTCAGAATGCCACAGAGCTTTTATTCTTGATGATTTAAAATGAATCACCAAAAGGTATCACAGGAATAAATAGCCACATTACTGCAATTATTTCATAAGCACAACTGGGTATTACTAACGAGTTTTAGACCCTGTGTTTAGTGGTAAGTGTTAGCAGAGTTTAGGACCCCTTTTTGTTGTAGTGCATTCCAGCTCTCTCCTTTGTTTAGTTGTTTGAAGTTAGGCATCAATTTCTCTAACTGTGTGTTGTTTTCTGACCTCATTGTTTGACTGGTGGGTTTGGATTACGGTATGGCTTGCTGGTGTAAACAGCTGATTAACGGTAGGGTTGGGACAAGAACCTGATGATCTGGTCTCCAGACTTGTATTGCGCTTTCCACAAAGCTTCTGTTTTATCTCTTGAACTATAATGCAGATTACTGAGTGGAAAAAGCCAAAGATGACCTTGAAAAAGTGCATATTGGAGAAGTCAAAAGGATTCAAGGATGCTTTATTTGAAGACAAGACGTAGGCTGCATGGATTAATTTTCTGCCATTAGAAAACAAATCTGTCCTTGTACCCTATGTAAACTTCATTTAACTCATCGATTAATCTGTAAAGCTCATTTATTAATTATTAATTAAATGAGTGGTCACTGTGCATTGGGTAAGTACTGTGGATAAAGTATTCTGTTTAATTGTGAAGGCAATACAATACAAGAAAACAAGCACTGTTATCCCATTTTACAGATGAGAAAAACTGAGTCTTTGTATTATACAATATGCAATATTTCACATGCTACTTTGTGTCAGAGCTTTTTTCGGGATTCAGATCAGTTCTATCTTAGAGCCTCATGCTGTGAGCTATTTATGTTGTGGGGATGCAAAATGCAGTCCACAGCCCTGTCTGGCACTAAGAGAGGATTTCAAATATAGGAAGCGCTCCTTTATAAAGCATCACAAAGCAGAAGGAAAAATGTACTAAAGGAGCCTCCCAACGAGGGAACTGTTCATCTTGGAAGCCAGTAGCTCTATGGCCCTGGTGATGCATAGACCAAGGAGGGATGACTGTCTGTGTGGAACCCAGGAAGAGGCACTGCTGTGTCATGTAGAAAAGTGTCCTTAAACTGCTAGCATCTAGTGCTCAGTTTGTCTTAGGTGTATCCAAGCTCCCAAAATGACTTTTCTTCCTCAGGCTTCAGCTTTGCTTGGCAACCAGTTACCTCTTCTTTTTCTTTCTTATTTCTCTAATTTGCCTGCAGTTAAGCTCTTCCAGGCTGTGGCGCCTCCTGGAGGA
This sequence comes from Pipistrellus hanaki, assembly GCF_964339955.1. Classification (NCBI taxonomy): domain Eukaryota; kingdom Metazoa; phylum Chordata; class Mammalia; order Chiroptera; family Vespertilionidae; genus Pipistrellus; species Pipistrellus hanaki. The sequence continues at coordinate 30,341,218 of NC_140504.1, forward strand.
CTTTATATTTTAGAAGGCAACAGATTGCAGGGGGATGCCATTAGGGGGCAAGTGTCCTCCTATATCTGACTTCCCATCGTCAAGCCCCAGCCATTTCGTCTCAGTGGATAGAGCATCAGCCTGCAGTCTGAAGGATCCCAGGTTCAATTCCGGTCAAGGGCATGTACCTTGGATGCAGGCTTCTCCCTGGCCTGGGCCCTGGTTGGAGCTCGTGCAGGAGGCAACCAATCGATGAGTTGCTCTCACATCCGTATTTCTCTCTGTCTTTCTCTCTCTCTAAAAATCAATGGGAAAAATATCCTTGGGTGAGGATTAAAAACAAAAGCAAAAACAAAAACATGCCTCAGAATGGGGATAAATCAAATGGGAGAGAAATGAAATGAAGTGCTATCATCAAGAGACCTGCTACTATACTTTTAATCTACCAATTTTATATACTTCCAGTCTTTAGTTTTATCTGATTTGTATCTTATATACAAATGTTAAAGCAGGCCAAGCCCCACCTCATTAAGAATGGATAAAATGAAGAGTTGTCATGCTTTTTTAAAATTTATTTTTATTTATTTGTTTATTATTTATTCTTTATTGATTAAGGTATTATATATGTGTCCTTATCACCCTAATGCCCTCCCTTACTCACACTCATGCCCTAATTCCCCTGGTGTCCATTGGTTATGTTTATATGCATGCATACTAGTTCTTTGGTTATCTCTCCCCTGTACGCCTACCCTTCCCTACCTTCCCTCTGAGGTTTGAAAATCTGATTGATGCTTTTCTGTCTCTGAATCTGTTTTGTCCATCAGTTTATGTTGTTCATTATATTCCACAAATGACTGAGATCATGTGATGTTTGTCTTTCTCTGACTGGCTTATTTCGCTTAGCATAATGCTCTCCAGCTCCATCCATGCTGTTGCAAATGGTAGGAGCTCCATCTTTTTTTTTTTTTTTTTTACCACAGCGTAGTATTCCATTGTGTAGATGTACCACAGTTTGTTTGTTTTTTAATCGACTCATCTTCTGATGGGCACTTAGGCTGTTTCTAAATCTTAGCTATTGTAAATTGTGCTGCTATGAACATAGAGGTGCATATATCCTTTCTGATTGGTGTTTCTAGTTTTTTTTGGATATATTCCTAGAAGAGGTATCACTGGGTCAAATGGGAGTTCCATTTTTTAGTTTTTTGAGGAAACTCCATACTGCTGTCCACAGTGGCTGCGCCAGTCTGCATTCCCACCAGCAGTGCACGAGGGTTCCTTTTTCTCCACATCCTCGCCAGCATTTTTCATTTGTTAGTTTATTGATGATAGCCATCCTGACAGGTGTGAGATGGTACCTCGTTGTTTAGATTTGTATCTTTTGGATGACTAGTGACTTTGAGCATGTTTTCATATGCCTCTTGGCCTTCCTTCTGTCTTCTTTCGAAAAATATCTATTTAGGTCCATTGCCCATTTTTTGTATTGGTTTATCTTTGATTGAGTTCCCTGTCACTATTGGAGATTAAACCCTTATCGGTGATAACACTGGCAAATATGTCCTCCCATACAGTGTTTTTTTTTTTTTTAATTGTTTTGTTGATGGTTTCTTTTGATGTACAGAAGCTTTTTATTTTGATGTCCCATTTGTTTATTTTCTCTTTATTTTCCATTGCCGTAGGAGCTGTATCAGTGAATATATTGCTTCGTCATATGTATGAGATTTTGCTGCCTGTGGATACCTCTAATTTTTTTTATGGTTTCCCATCTTATGTTTAAGTCCTTTATCCATTTTGAGTTTATTTTTTGTGTATGGTGTAAATTGGTGGTCTAGTTTCATTTTTCTGCATGTATCTATCCAATTTCCCCAACACCATTTATTGAAGAAACTGTCTTGATTCCATTGTATATTCTTGCCTCCTTTGTCAAATATTGAGCATAGTGGTTTGTGTTGATTTCTGGGTTTTCTATTCTATTCCATTGATCTATATGTCTGTCCTTGTGCCAGTACCAGGCAGTTTTGAGAATAGTGGCTTTGTAATACACCTTGAAATCTGGTATTGAGATCCCTCCTACTCTGTCTTTCTTTCTCAGGATTGCTGCAGCTATTTGTGATCTTTTTTTATTCCAGATGAATTTTTGGAGAGTTCATTCTAGGTCTGAAATATGCTGTTGGTATTCGAGTGGGGAGTGGATTTAATCTATAGAATGTTTTGGGTAGTATGGACATTTTAATGATGTTGATTCTACCAATCCATGCACACCGTATATTCTTCCATTTGTTTATGTCTTCCTCTATCTCTTTTTTCAGTGTCCTGTAGTTTTCTGAGAAGAGGTCTTCTACCTCCTTAATTAAGTTTATTCCTAGGTATCTTATCTTTTTTGGTGCGATGGTAAATGGTATTTTTTTTTGATCATGCTTATATCCTGTTTGCCACACCTGTATGTTTTTTTTTTTTTTTTGATCATGCTTATATTCTGTTTGCCACACCTGTTTGTTTGGGCCTGAAATAGTCCTTGCAAGGTTTTCTGGATGTCATTGCCTCTCATTGGCTGATACTTCTGGTTTAGACTACACTTTATAAAATAGCACATACTTTCTTGGATGGAAATAGGCTAGCTCAATAGTTACTTAAGATCCTGAGAAAAGGTAATCATGCCATATGTTAAAGGTTGACATTTAAAATGCCAAAGTCTCATTATATGAAAGAGGGAAGGTTATGAAAAAGAAAATGATCCAACCAGGAACTGCAGCACAGGTAGAGCAGCAGGGAGTCTTCAATAATCAGTGACAAAAATATTTAAGTCCTTTATTGTTAAAAGTATTACATAAGTCTCCTTCACCCCCCTCCCCATTGACCTCTCTCCAACTGCTCCCATCCCCCAGCAGAAGCCCCCACCACCCCCTCCCATGTGTGTCCATTGGCTATGCTCATATGCATGGATACAAGTCCTTTGGCTGATCTCTTACCCCCTCACCCCCCGCATCCCTCATAGGTTGGACAGTTTGTTCAATGCTTCTATGACTCTGGTTCTATTTTTGTTCATCAGTTTATGTTGTTCATTATATCCCACAAATGAGTGAGATCATGTGACATTTATCTTAAAGAGAATTTGTTTTTAATTGGTGTGCAATAATGCCAAAAAACATGGCTAAATATAAATTTAAAAAAAACATTAAAAGCTTTGAGCTTTACACGTTATCTTGTACCTGGGTGAACACAGCTTAAAAATCCATAATTTCATGGAATAGTTATTCCATATCTCCAATTGCTAAAATAAGTGACTTCAATTTCGCTGCAAGCTTGTAAATCAATAACCCGTAAAAATCTATAGGAAATATAAAAGTTAACCAGAGAAACCTCTAAATCTGATTTGAATCACAACACTTCTTGATTTTCATATGAAAACAAAACAAAGAAAGAACCAACATGTTCACAAATTTAAACCGAAAGGCAAATCCTCTACCCAAACAAAATAACCTCCTGGCAACCTAGCTGAATAGCCTCAGGACTCTTGGGAATCAAATAACTATACCTGAATTCGTTCAAGTAAAAAAATGGTCTAAATTGCCTTATATCTCTGAAATCCATATCATTCTCAAATGAGAGAAAATGAAATGAAATTTAGAGGTTACTTTTATCTTCCCTTAACAATCGTCAGAAACCCGAAAAGCTTTTTAGGAGAGGCCTGGGAGGAAGAGTTGACTGTTTAAATGGGGTGGGGTTTCTCCATCACCTACTGAAAAACCAAACCAGCACCATTTAAACAAGTAAATATTTCTCAGGAGAGGTTGAGGATTAATTTTTTTGCTTGCTATGATGTTAGCGTTTTTGCTGGAGCTTGAAGGATCAATTTGCAGGTAGAGGGCTAATGTACAAGGGAAGTATGCTGCCCCCTGCAGGGCACATTCAGAGGCTTTGTCTTCAAAGTCATACATTATCTGGATACCTGTTTCAGCAGGAGACAAAGCCCTCTATTTTTGTGGCAAGTGGGACTTCAAAGCCAGACACCCTCTGCAAAGATGGCACTCTGACTGAAATTCACATGGAGGTGAAGTAGTTAAATGTTGGGCTCATTTTTGAAAGAAGGCTTTGGCCCCTGGCATGTCCATGTGGGTTGAGGAGGAGGGACAGACAGTGTGAGGAAAAGGGAGGGATGGGTCAGGTAAAAAGCAACCTCACCTACTTGACTGTCTGGGAAAATCAACATCACCAAATATACTCTGATTGGCCGGATTATTATGATCTCTGAAAGCATAATAATCTGGCCACTCAGTGTATATCCTATATAATAAAAGGCTAATATACAAATTGTCCCCTTGACCAGGAATTCGACCAGCAGGCAGGCCAGCCAACTGCCCATGATCCCTCCCCCTGGTCAGGCTGGCTGGACCCCACCCGTGCATGAATTCATGCACCAGATATATATATATATATATATATATATATATATATATATATATATATATATATATATATATACTGAAGGGTCAGATTATTTTGCATTCAGAGATCATAATAATCTGGCCACTCAGTGTATATAATAGTAGTAAAATGTACACATGAATTTAATATGATTAGGGTTCGGGTGCCTTCTTTCCTCCCTCCCTCCCTCCCTTCTTCCCTCCCTCTACATCTTTCTTTTACTCTCTTTCTGCCTTCCTAATGCCTGGAACACTCACAGCACATCAATAGAAGAACTACACAAAACTGTACAAACAGGAAATAATGTCATGGTCACTATCTCCTTCATGGGAACACTTACCCTTGGATCAAATACACGCCTACAGCTTTCACTTAAAAGTGAACCTCCCCTACTGGCATACTACCTCAAATAGCATCAAAGCAAAATGAAACATAGGCAGCATTTAACAACGCTGGTAACCATGGAAACACATCATTAAAGAACATATAAACAGAAATGAATAATTAGATGAGGAATTTATTTCTACATTTATCTTTTTTTCCAAGACCCAGGAAAAGCAGCTCTCTTTTACCTCTTATTTAAATTTGGTCTGTCTTCTAACTGAAAAGATATGAGAATTTATAGAATTTTAATAGTTTCCTAGCTTAATATACAAATCTCTTTGTAGGCAAGTAACTAAAAAATCTTGCAGTGCTCCTTGCTGTCTAGATGTAACGCTGAATGCAAGAAAGTCTCCTGAAGCAGCCACGGAGTTTGCCTAGGGGATGGGAGATGTGCAGGCAGACCTGACTCATAGCAAGGTGAGGAGGGGAGAACAGTTGTTAACTTTTAAAAATAGGAAGCACAGGTTGCCTGGGAAGGCTGAGGGAATAATCTGGGGCTTATGCATTACCTCACTTGTATTGTCAGGTAGTCAACATCACCTGTGCAGGACATCTGACACTCTACCTTTCCACCTAGGGAATGCTAAATTGATCATTAATTTTAAAATAAATTGTAATAGCCTTAGAGACCCTGTAGCCCACGACTGTGCATCAGAGTCACCTAGTTGGGGAGAAGTAGACAAACACAGTTCTCAGGACCTCACCCAACTCTGGGAACTAATATTTTAAATATTTTCCCAAGTAACTATGGTACAGTTGATCACTAGATAGTATTTGAGAACCACTGTCTGAGGCTAACTTCCCCATCATATTGAAGCAGAAACTGAAGTCTAGGGCAGTTGTAGATTGAGTTTCTGGATTCAATTTCCCCTCCTTATAGCAATGTCATATCCACATCTTTGTCATAGCTTTGCAGTGAGTAGATGAATCTTACCCCTTGCCACTGGGCTTGGTCACCGGGCTTGATTTGGCCAATGGGTTGTTAGAAAGCATAGTGTGAGGAGAGGTTGGAATGTGCTTACTAGTGTATAGTTTTGCTTTCTCTCTTAGACTCCTGTGTTTTGCCATAAGAAGAAGAGACATCAGGTAGCCATTGGTCAAAGGAGGATGAGAGGCATGTGGATCACACTTGGGCCTCTTGGTAGCTTGGAAGTAAGCTTAGTCAAGCTCAGGCAACCAACCTGTTTATTATGAGAAGTCACTGAGTTTTAGAGAGATTTGTTACACAGCATCACTGTAGCAGTATCTGACTGATACAGAAATGAAATGACTTATTCAAAATAGAATTCTAGCATAGGAATTAGAAGTTATATTTTGTGACTCTCAGGCCTGACCTCTTTCTACTGTTCATATTTATTTTGCTTCCTTTCTTTCACAGAATTAAACACAGGTAGCCATTGCTTCCATAAGATCCTTCTGCTCAAGATACATTCTCTATATCTTCAAACATTCTGTTACTGTCTCTCATTAGAGTTTGCATGAATTCTGTTACCTTCCGTCATCAGAGCTTACCTCTTCTTTGATCTTGTTCTTTCAGGATTCTGTTTTCATGTTTCCAAAGAGACTAAGAAATCTTAAATGAACTTATTCCCACAATTCTGTTCAGGGCTCACTAATGAATGAGTTAAAAGTTTCCAGATAAAATTATTTTCCTAAAACCATAGAGACTCAATGCCAAATAGTGAGAATGTAAACATGACACATGGAAATTGCTAGGGAGAGTTTTTTAGGTGAGTGTTTTGTTATTTCTCAAATCATATATAATGTAAATACTATAGATGAGGCAAAAGTAGATTTACAGTTGTTTGTATAAAAATCATACTACAAAAATAAACTGTTTCCTATACTCACAACTGTAAATATACATTTGCCACACTATGTATAATGCCTGCTTGCTTTCAGACACTCTGTGTCCAAATATTTTATAAACTCTCTGCCTGACAAGGACAAATAAATAAATAAATAGACTTTAAATATACACCATTAAGAGAAATGGCTCATATGGTATTTCTATTATGTTCCTTTTGGTGGAAAAATTTTTCATGTGAAGAAAATCTTTAGAGAGAACACATTTTTCTTCTCCAGAACATGTAGGTGTTTTATTAAAGTTAATAATTTTTTTTCTGTTTCCTTGACCTTACTTTGCCTGTCATTTCATGCTGAAGATTTTATTTTTATTCTGAGGTTGAGATATCATTAATTTTCACCATGTAAATGACTAATATTGGAATGATTTTGCAATATCAAGAAGAAAGAGCTGAAGCAAAAAATAATTAGAATTAACTATTAGTATAAAGAATCAACTTACGTTCAGTGCTAAGTTATGCTACACCATTCTCTGATTAGTGCAGAGAAATCCATTAGCTTGCTGCTGCCTTGATTGCCACATTTGAAAGAAGCTAATAACTAAGACCTTTGTATTTTCATGGAGACACTAGTGATCAATGAGACAAAAACTATTGGAACTCTATACCCTTCTTCAAATAGGCTGGTGAATCCCACACGAAACTAAAGCACAAAAAATGTCCACAATTATAAACTTAACATGCACACACACAGAAATATTTGTGGGATATATATAAGCACTGAATTTTAAAATTACAAATAAAACAACATTCCAAAATATTCTAAACATTATTGGTTTGAGTTTTATGTCAAACCAAAATTTAATGTAGTTGATTTATTCATTTAATAAATATGTATTGAGCTACTTTTTTGTAGTTCACTTTGATGGAAAAAAGTGGAGAAAAACATGTACAAAAAAAGAGGTTAAGAAGAAATAGTGTCTAATTTAAGTACCAGTTGTTTTTCTTCATAAATATTCTGTGTCAGAAAACATATATGTTCCTTCAAGACATATATCAGCGATGCCTATTTTGTTTAGTGACGCATTCCTAACACACAGCACAGTGCCTAACATATCATCACTAATAAGCTCTCAATAAATATTTGCTGAATGGGTATGATAATGAATGTAATTTGAGAGCAAAGAAAAAAGGTGTCTACTACTTTAAGAAGCATCTGGAGACACAGGATTGGAAAGGTTTCAAGTTTGAATGACTACAGTGCAGTTTCATCACATGGCACTAACATTCTGGGTGCTATTTTTTGCTTCAAGTGCTGAAAGCAGTAAATGTCTCTTGCTAGGCCCAATACCAAAGAGAAGAAGGGCTGCTGCAAAGAGAATGAGTCATGCAAGAGTCTTAACTCCTGGTTGTGAACCCCTGGAAGCCAAGTAAGGGCTTTAGGGGCCCAGAGATGGTGCCATCTTCTTTAAGGATGTGTCTGGGGAAAATCTTGTTTCTTGGTGCAGCCAACGCCTGATTTTTTCCACAGAGAATAATTACATCAAAGAAGTATTCCTTCTTGGTGAGCCCTTTTTGGAAACCATATATGCCATTGATATCTTGAAGATGGTGAACATTTCAATGCCAAGTACAACTTGGATTGGATGGGAAGTCTTGGTATTCTCTGCACAGATGGACAGCCTGTGAGGTTGGCACTGCCTCAGCCTTTGCTGCTTCACTAAGGAAAGATGCTCCACATGTCAGGCTTTCTACATGGGTCTATGTTGGTGTTAGCAACCCTTCCAACAATCCCCAAAGAGGTTTTTTACTACTGTGAAAGTCTTAAGCTTTCTGAGAGCCAAGAATTCAAATCAGTGCCACTTCAGTAGATCTTTGTCAAGGTACAAGAACACACACCATGAGGTTCTTGCCTATTAAAGAAATTTGTTGGCAATCCAGAGGGAAATTTAGAAATAATTTGGTTTGGTTAATTTTTTTATTTTAAATATGCATTTTTATTGATTTCAAAGAAGGGAGAAGAAAAGAGAGCTAGAAACATCAATGATGAGAATCATGGATCAGCTGCCTCCTGCATGTCCCTCACTGGGAATCGAGCCTGCAGTCCAAGTAGATGCCCTGACTAGGAATTCAACAGTGACCTCCTGGTTCATAGGTTAATGCTCAACCATTGAGCCATGCTGGCCTGCTGGTTAATTCTTTTAAAATGTTTAAGGGAAAAGAAAACCCATTTTAGAACAAATTCATAGTGAGTTTATTTCAGGACTAGTTTTTATTTTTTTCATGGCTGATATCTTAGATAAATTAGACAAATATTTTGATTGACACACTGAATTAGCTATTAGACATGCTGCTGAAAAAAACTATGAGCATGTTTTTGGTCAAGCTGCTTCTTCAAATGAGGTGGTTTGAGTCAAATAACAATATGAACTTTGCAATACTAAGAGAAAGGCTGACAAAGTTTGGAGAGTTTCTAGCTACAAAAATCTATAGAAGCCTAGCAAATGGCTTGTCTTATAAAGGTCCCTTTTCATTTAGATAGTGTTAACGTTGAAACACATTGCTGACATAGACAACTTTGATGATATAGAGCAAAGAAAAAAGGTAATCTACTAACAAAAATAAATCTCATTGACTTGAGGACAAAGGAATGATGTAATATAAAATTTGATATTTATTTATTTATTTATTTATTTTTGTAAATTCTTTATTTAATTTTGTTATTTTTGTTAATTGAGGGCATTCCCCCCCCCACCCCCATTATTTTTTAGAGAAAGAGGAGGAAAGGGAGGGAGGGAGGAAAAGAGGGAAGTGGAGTATTGAGGTGAGATAACACATAGATTGGTTGCCTCATGCATGCACCCTGATGGGCTGGGTATCAAACCTGCAACCCAGAAACATGCCCTTGACCAGGAATCAAACCTACCACCATTTGGTGCCAGTGCTGATGCTCTAACCATTGAGAATACCAGCCAGGCTGAATTTTGTGTTTTTTGATGCCTGCCTACCTGAGATATTGTGAACTATAGGAGTTCTGACTCCATTTGCTATTCAAAACTGTGAATCAGGGTTTTAGCTCTATAGCCATTAAAATGAAATGCTGACAGTGATGAGATGTCAAATATAATATTTCAATTTTTTTTTTATTCCAGAAAACGTGCACAACCCTCTCACAAAAGTGAGAAAGCCAGAGTAATCTGTAAGTGCTGCTTTGGTGTTCTGTGTGTAGGAGATCAATTTTCAATGCAGTGAGATAAAGGGTAAACATATTTTTCTATGTGTATGTGTTTATGAGTATTGTTTCTAGGTGGATGCCTGCAAATTGAATCAGATTCTCAGAGGGGCTTGTGATCCAAAAAAGAAAAGAAAAAATTTAACAGAACAGTTGAGGTGGGGAATGAGCTTCTCAGGCAGCTTGCCTGGGTAGAGAGAGAAAGGGAGGGAGGGAAAGACAGAGGAGTGGGGCCTGAGGTGAGACAGACACATAGATGGGTTGCCCCACGCATGCACCCTGACAGAGATGGGGCTCCTCTGCACTCATTGCATGGAGTTCTGCAACAGAATTAGCCGCTATCACCTTTTCTCACTCCACTTTGCTGAGTGGTGCAGACCAGAGTTGGCTCTGTTACTCGCATGGCAGGAGATAAAGCCACACAAAGATAACCCACGTGGCCGAGGCATGGCTGAAAGTGAAGGCTGGAAAGCAGGAAAACGAGACAGGAGTGAAAGAGCAGGAAGTCTTGTTTGTTTCCTGATGCCATTAAATCTAGCCCTGGACCGAAGGGGCAAAGGGCTTGGGAGGTGGATTAGAGTTTACTATGAAAATCTTCTTGGAATAATATTATTATTTTTAGGAGCAATATGTGAAGACATAAGGGACACTGCTTTAAAATAGCGAATTCTTAGCCTGCATAGGGCTTCCCATTTTGTGAATTAGTTCAGAATTGTGATGCGGTCTCCAGTGTGTGAGGAAAGGGTGGTTGATAACAGAAGAAGGGAATCAGTTGCAGAGGCATGTATGCAAGTACAGTCTGCTGACAAGTTATTTCTAACCCTCTCTAGCTCTGACGAGGTGACACTATTATAGAGTAACATGTGCAAACACTTTTATTCAAAGTGATATATCCCAGTGTGAGCTGTCATATAGTGTAGAGATTTATGCCCTTCTTTTCTTGCTGAGTGGATGATATGAAAATATTCTTAATACAATTTAAAGGAGTTCTTGAGCTTACCAAAGCAAAGGTCTATTCTTTTGCATATAAACTTTGTAACTCAATGGTTTGTAAGAGTGGGTATAGACGGGTTCTCAAATTTTTACATTGTGAAATTTCCCATTTCCTGCTTTACACCTCTAAAAAGAATAACTGACCAGAATAGGAGGGTTTTATGTGGTTGAATGGAAACTGCATAGTATCTTCTCCACTTTCAAAGGTAGTGAAAACACCCCTGTCTGTATTCAGCCTTAATGAATGTCTACGAATGTGCATGCAAATACAATTCCCAGTCTGTGATTTTTGGGGCATTCTTAAATTCAACAGTGTAGTTGCAGTGGTGTTGGGGTAGTGGGGCATTCCTACCTTTATAGGCATGGACTGGGCACTCTTGGGCAATGTCCTAAACCCCCTTTTGATTTAGAATAGACCAGGTTTATATTTATATTTGAATTAAGATCAAGGAGAGGCCAGCTAGCACAAGAGAGAATGTAGCAGGCAATACAATGATGTGGTGTGATGAGGCTGGGGCTAGAGGGGTTTAGGTTATGGAATTTACCTACAGGATGAAATGTCTAATTATGTTACTTTTTTTTCTTAAAATTTGTGATATCATGTTTGGATGTGCCTAAAAGTGTGAGATTTTAGTGCTCCCATGGGCTTTAAGAACAGACCTCCTCAAGCACTTTATGCTAGGCATCTCTTATTTCACAGCTGAAGCCCCTCTGGACACTACCCAGCCTCAGGTTAGGCGACTAGTGCTTGAGCTTGGACTGAATCACATGTGACTTCCAGACAAGGGTTCGTTTTCAATATGCCATGTTAGCTTCAAATTAAAGGAGAAAAGAAGAATACAAAGAGAAATACATTTTTTTAAAATCTTTCCTTACTACAGAATGGCAAAATAATAGTGTTTGTTTTGTTCTTTTTTAATATAGCAAACACGGATGTATTGCTAAGTGGAGATTATTTTCTTAGTTTGAGGTAAATAGTGATATTGGTGCTCTCTTAAAGATAAAGGAAACAAAATGATTAACCAATTTCAGGCTGTTGACCTGTCTTAGGATGAACTAATATTGGACCTCCCCCCAGCCCGCCCAGCTCAATGCAGAAAACACCATAGGTATTAAATATACCGGGTGTTTAATGAATGAATAAATTAAAACACTCATCTGGGAGCTGATATATGCCAGGCCTGCTAGCTATTGTCTCATCCTCAAGATTTAATTCCTGTCCCATCTCTCTCTAGAAGCCTTTGAAATCCTTTAATAAAGTTTCCTCTTCCTTTACTATATCTATAGCCCATATTATTTGCTTGTATTTCAAATCTAGCAATTTTTTTACAACTATTTACTAACATGTCTATAAGCAACTACTACTATTTTATATATTCTAAATTTCCTTAAAAAATTCTAAAACTTATCAGCAAATTAATAATTTTTTGAGATTAAAATTTACCTACCTAAAGGTTCACTTAAAAAAACAACCATTTATAGGACTCAACTATAATTATCCAAATATTTAGATGAAACAATATAAATTACTGAGAATTTTACATGGTATATTAATACTTTACTGTTTAATAAAGATAGCATTCTGTATTTCCTGATAGAAATACAGTAAATGAGGGGCCAAGACACAATAGTGAGAATGTGGGAAACATTAGGAAGCACTAGAAGATGGAAACAATTATTTCTCACTTTCATATTAGTGTGTTAGCAGATCTTATTCTAGTTGGCTCCAAAGGTTCATATTCAATTAAATGAAACTATCTTGAAACACAAAGGAAAAAATAGCCTCACATAGTCTGGAGGGCAGAAGCTATGGAGGAGGAAGGTGGCTTTTGTAGTTGATTTTCAAATATTTGAAAAAAAATATTTGGAAATGTGTTTGCATTTGATCATTGTGGCCGCACTGGGAACCGCTTGATCTAAGTATCAAGAGGGTTGAAATCCACTTTGAATGAAGAAAGAAGTTTACCTAATTAGCAAGTTAGATGTTGTTTCTTAAAGATAAGTGAGATCTTCATTTTGCACATATTTTAGCAGAAAGTCATTGACAATTTGTGGGGAATAGAATAGGACAAAAGTAGATTTGTGTGTCATGAAGGAGATTAACTTAGTACATTCTTAATTCTCCTATAATTCTAAGAAATTATGATTCTCTTCTTGATATCTAACTGACTTTTCTTATGACTTTTTGTTGCCATTTTGAATGACAAAAAAGATCTGCAGTTTGTTTGGTTATTGTTGCAAATCCTAAATGTTACTCAATGAATACAATTGATCTTTGTATTTCCATTTATTATGTAATTGGTATTACTTGCAGTATCTGATTTTACAAGTCATAGACCAAAAAGAATGTATGAAAATACAAAGTTAATATTTTAAAGAATCGTGTCATAATAGCAGCATGCCTGGGAAAACAATTCTGGGGTTGTCTAAAAGTTATAGTGGGTTGTAAAACTGAAGTATGGGCCAAGGGTTAACAACCTTGAATTTTGCCCTTAAAATGAGCCTCAGAAAATCTACTTAATTACAAATACATTAAATACATTACTACTGAGTAGTGTCCCTCTGATGAATATGCTCACAGCTACCTTTTTCAGCAGTCTTGTAAGTACTAACCCTTCATTTTGGTTCTAAAAATGAGTGGGCCCCTCTTTTGTAGTTGGGGCATCAATTTTTACCTGCCAATACAGTTTGATGAGCTTGCTTATACACTGTTCACTTCCTCCAAAAAGCCAGAACATGTAGTCAGCAACCATGGCACTCCTAAGAACAAGGACAGATAAAAAACAATAACAAAAAACAAATTTATAAGACAAAAGGAAAACCATACCAGGTGGTATATATAAATACCAAGGAAAAAGATTTTGTAATGTACAAGGAAGTCTTTTTCTGATAGCTACATTGAACTATAAGGGAAGCAACTAGCCATTTATCTTATATATATATATTTGATTATACAGTATAGGAATAGTATTTAAAGATGATGAGAGAATGCTTTGTTTTGGTTGCCTCTTACTAAGCTCCAAAGCATTTACAGAGTAACGCATTTTATGGAGTCTAAAATGCCTCTAAACCTAGCATAGCATTATAGCTAACTATTATATATTGGTATTTAAGCATATCTCCTGCTTTACCTGAATTAAAGATCATTCACCTCTGATTAAATTACCCTCCTTAAAATTGAAAATAAAAAATTTCCAATTCTACAAACACTCCCCTCCCTGTAAACTTGTGTTTAATTGAATTGGTTTTAGTATCTAGTGTGTACAACTACTGCATTAGTCTTATGAAGCTGAGGGGATATTAAAAAGTATTGTGCAATGGATATTAATTCATTGCTTAGCACCCTTTGGAAAAAACAGTTTACTTTTATGACTGTTTCTCTGCTAGGCTTCTCTATTTCTTTTCTCCAGAGACTCCAAATCCAATTAAATGTGACTAGAAGTAATTCCAAATTGTCACGTTAGCCAATTAAACATATAATAATCCTGTGTACCTAATCACTAGAACCAAAAGTTTATTTATTTAAGTAGAGCTATCACTGTGTACCCCTGAATGTTTTTCTTATCTTTGCCTGCAGATACGTGTTGTTTCTTGACATCATTGTAAATTGAATTAGAAATTTTACTTCCCTAAATGTGGGTTGTGTAAGACACAGCAGCTATAAACTTACTATGGTACTATGTTAAAAGTATTAAAATGTTTAGATTCTTGCGCAGAACAGAGAAAAATTGGGACTTTAAAAATTAACAATGGAAAATAATACCACCATTTGGCAGATTATTCAGCTCAATGTTTTTCTTTTCACACATGTGTTATTGAAAAGAAGCTGATCATTGACATTTCAAAATAAATGATAATAATTTAAGAATAAGTAATATTTCAAGAAGCCTTCCATATTTTCAGAGCTCTAGTTTAATAAGATAAAGGGAACTAGGAGGTTTTGATGTTGTATGAATATGTATGGGATAGCCAACAAGCTATAGAAATCATAGACAAGTAAGTGGTAAAAGTGGATTTCAAACATTTGCATTGTGAGAGAAACACCTGAAAACATTTTTTTTTTTTGCCATGACTACCTGAAAAGGCAGCCTATTGAATATAGAGGTACCTGTCCCTTAATAGGAATACATTTAATAAATTCTGAATTGAAGAAATAAATGAAAATATCAATTAAAAAATCAACCAATGGAAAATTTCACTCTCAAGGATAGCACACATTGTACAGATAGAAGCTTATGTGAGGACTGACTGCATTTTGATTCTTCCTTCCCTTGATTATATGGCTCAACTACCACTGTTTAACAGGACACCAGCCATTAGGTAAATGGGGGTGGGGGTGGGGGCAAACTTTACCTAAGTTTTGTAAAAAATCAAAATCAGATAGCAAATATTTGCGGGCCATGTGTCTCCTAACAACTGAGCTTTGTCATGAGGAAGCAGCTATAAACAATGCATAAACAAATGCCTGGGGCTGTGTTCCACTAAGACTTTATTTCCAAGAACATATGCAGGGCCAGACTTGGCACAATTTGTCTAACTCTAAGGCAGACAAATTACTAGGTTGAGCAACAGGTGGCAAGCATTGATATAACTGCCAGTCAATCGTCAGAAACCAACGTCTATACTAGGGGTGTCGAACTCAATCAGAGAAGGGGCCAAAATCTAAAATCCAGCCTAAATCGCGGGCCGAATGGTTTACTGAACAGTCATAAACTGACAATGTCATAAACTGACAGCGGAGTGCAGTGATGACAGCGCGGTGCGGGCCACATTGCAAGGCCTGGCGGGCTGGATTTGGCCCGCGGGCCTTGTGTTTGACACATGTGGTCTATACCTTCTGGCCATAGGCCTCCTGAAATATTTCAGTTTTCTGTTTTCTCTTCTGGGGCAATGTACAGGTTATACAAAAATGACTGTGCAGAGATCAGAAAAGAAACTTTATAACTTTGAAACATTTAAAAAAAATGTAAAAGATATTCTGGCTCATAGACCTAGTGTCTTGAGTTAGGTAAAAGCTAAATTGATAGTTTCTATTATGTGAATGATTGTCACCCTTATACTGGAATAATTGTGAGAGAAGAGGAGATAGATCAATATAGTGGGTTTCTGGAGATTGCATTTTTAAAGCTTCTGGTGCTTTGGTTTCGAGTTTACTGGTGTAAATTTAGAAATTTTAGTATTATTATTATTATTTTCCCAAAGTTGCTTTTTTTCTGTAATGACGTGTTGTCAAATTGCTAAATTCTTAAGTGTGATTTTATTACACCTGGGGGCTCAAGTCTTTTTTCCAAAGGAACATCTTCAAATTTATATTGAGACTGGGTAAAAAAGGTGAAGAGACTGAGAAGTACAGATTGGCAGTTAAAAATAGTCACAGGGGTGTAAAGTACAGCATAAGAAATATAGTCAGTAATATTGTAATAACTATACTAATATAGTAATATACAGTAATATTGCAGTAATTATTCCAGGAGGATCCTAGAATATGGGAAGGGGCAACACTTTGTAAAGTATATGATTATCTAATCACTATGCTCTACACCTGAAATCAGTACAAAGTGATATTGAATGTAAACTTTAATTGAAAAATGAAATTACATAAAAAAATAAGTGAAGAACTAAGATTCATTGAAATTTGTTACCTTCCCTCAGTGAAGCACAATTATTTTAATAGTAAAAAGGTATATAGGGCCTTGTTGGTGTGGCTCAGTGGTTGAGCATCAACCCAGGAACTGAGAGGTCATTGATTCTATTCCTAGTCAGGGCACATGCCCAGTTTGTGGGGCCCGATCCCCTGTGGGTGGTGTGCAGGAGGGAGCCAATCAATGATGTTTCCCTCTCATCGATATTTCTTAAAAAAATATTTTATTGATTTTCTCACAGAGAAGAAGGGAGAGGGATAGAGAGTTTGAAACAGCGATGAGAGAGAAACGTTGATCAGCTGCTTCCTGCACACCCTCTTCTGGGGATATGCCCGCAACCAACGTACATGCCCTTGACTGGAATCAAAGTTGGGATCCTTCAGTCCATAGGCCGATGCTCTATCCACTGAGCCAAACCAGTTAGGGCTCTCCTTGATATTTCTCTCTTTATCCTTCTCCCTTCTTCTTTCTCTTTAAATCGATAAAAATGTTTAAAAAAGGTATGGAGGTGCCTCAAAAAATTAAGACTGGAGCTACCATATGACCCAACAACCCATCTTCTGGGTAGCTACCTGAAACATTTGAAAACATTTATTCGCAAAGACATATGCACCCCTATGCTCATTGCAGCATTATTCGTGGTGGCCAAGACATGGAAACCACCTAAGCGTCCTTCGATAGTTTTGGATAAAGAAGATGTGTTACATATATACAATGGAATACTAGTCAGCTGTAAGAAAAGATTAAATACTGCCATTTGCTATGGTCCTTGAGAATATACTAAGCCAAATAAGTCAGACAGAAAAAGTTAAGAACCATATGATTTCACTTATATGTGGGGTATAAAACTGAAAGCAACAAATGAACAAACAAGATAAACAAAAACTCTTCAATGCAGAGAACAGTATGGTGGTTACCAGAGGGAAGTGAAGAGTAAAGGGGATCAAATATCAGGTGACAGAAAATGATTTGACTATGTAAACTTATGTAATCTTATTAGCCAATGTCACCTCAATAAATTTAGAAAAAAGGGTACCAGAAACAAAGTATGGTTTCATAAAGCTAACATGGGTGTGGAGATATTTTTCTTAAGTATCATGCATTTCCCTCAATACCTGACAGAGCTATGCTCATATGAAGAACAAAATTTAGCTTGTAGTTGCTCCAACAGCATTTTCTTCCCAATGAAAATGGGAGTTATTCCTTCACCACCACTTTTCTTTGTCAGGTTCCCTATCACCGCTCTGCCCTACAGCTTAGTCTTTATGAATCAGTATAAAAAGCAGTGGAAGAACATAAAAAGAGCACAAAAATAACATTGTACTATGCAATATTTATGAGGGAAGAGACTTTTTTTGTGTTTTTCAATCATGCTGAATTTATAATCAACTCAGAGCATCTACAAGGAGTCAAGTACCTGTGGGATCTGAGTTCTGGCTGACTTATGAGTCGATGTAAACAGTACCCTATCATTCTTTCTACTTTCCTTCAGGTGTCTCTGTTTACTCTAGGCTGATATCCCAGATGCTCATCAATGTAATTCAGTGTTGCTTCTAAGTGTCTCCGTTTCATTGTCATTATTCTAGCCAACTTACTTTCATTAATCTACTGAATTTTGTAGCTGCACTGGAACTGCATGATCATATTAGCCAGACCTTTTAAATTGACAGTTGATGTTTTAATATCTGTCAGTTTTGAGCCTTTAATAAATGCTAAGCACCATGCTAAGCTCTTTGCATAGCAGAATGTGAACCCACCCCACCCACACTGCTGCACCAGACCTCATCCTACCATGCCTACCCATGGAAACTGCTCCAGTTCTCTCTCTCTCTCTCTCTCTCTCTCTCTCTCTCTCTCTCTCTCTCTCTCTCTCTCTCTCTCTCTCTCACATTTCTATTCTTTCTTTCAAATTTTCCTTGGATGTTCCCCCCAGCACATAAAATGCTGTCTTTTTCACCTCCTTAAAACATTTCAAGACCTCTCTTAATCCACTTCCCTCCCTTAATCATTTCCTTCTCAACAAACAAACAAACAAACAAAACCTCTTTGAGAAAGCTGTGAGCAAATATCTAATTATCACTAATTTCTCTCTCCTAAATTCATTCCAGCAAGGTTTTCATTCTTGCCTCTTTATTAGAATGTGACTGCTACAGCTCTGCTATTTCTGGTTTCCCTCCTACCTCACTGGTTACTCTTTTTAGTCTCCTGTGCTGGTATCTCATCTCCCTGGATTCCTGACTTTGGGGCAAACAGGGCACAAGGCTCACACTTCTTTGCTTTCTTTCTGTCCTCAATCCCTTAGCGATGCCAACAGTTTCACGGTTTTAAGTATCATTGGCAGGTTGACAACTCTTACATTTATACTCTGAGTATAAACCTCTTTTTGGATCTCTAGACTCTTATAAAAGCTGCTTTTTTTGATATCTCTACTTAGATATGTGAAAATCAAAAAACAGAGACCAGCCTTGAAAATCCCCTGGGCACATAAACCAGGATAGTCATACACACAAAGCTTCTAAACTCATTTTGCAAGACTAACTTGACGGTGGGTGGTTTCTTGCTTATGCCTTTGGAAATCATAAGCAAAACTTCAACTGTTTTTCAGGTTGGTAAGGGATAACCACTGGCCGATTTGCTATCAACTGAAAAATTCTAAGATTATAACCAATCACTGTGAAGAATTAACAGTCACTGCTTTCTCATTATATCGGCTGCTTTATAACAATAGACCCCTGAGCCTCATTCCATGTTTTAGTTGGATGGCTCCTACTTTATGAACTATCTTTATGACATGTGCACAATAAATTTTGCTAATTACTATACTTCAGTGATTCATTGAATTTATAGTTGTGCTATTTCTGAACCTTTGGAAGATACCTAATAGATTTTTTTTTAGCATTCACTTTGTTATTATTTTAAAAATATTTTTATTAAATTCAAAGAGGGAGGGAGGGAGGAAGGGAGAGAGAGAGAGAGAGAGAGAGAGAGAGAGAGAGAGAGAAAGAGATATCACACCCCCTACTGGGAATTGAGCCCACAATCCGGACATGTGCCTTTGACCAGAATCGAACCTGGGATCCTTCAATTCAAAGGCTGACACTCTATCCACTGAGCAAAATTGGCCAGAGCCCTAATATGTATTTAAAACTTAACATTTCTTTATCAGAGATGCTGATTCTCCTTACTTCCCCTCCTTAGTCCCTAATCATCCATCCATTGATCCAATTTCTCAGGCAAAAAATCTTGAAGTCACCATTGACACCTCTCTTTATTTCCATGTTCTATCCAATCTAAGATAAAATTCTGGTCAGGTTATCTTTAACCTATGCCACTTGTCAGCACCTCCAGCATTACCATCTGGTTCATCATATCTCACCTGGATTATTGCAACAACCTAACCTTCAAACTGGATCCTCTGCTTCCCCATCTGTCTATTTTCAATGCAGCAGATGGAACAATCTCATTAAAATTGGTGAGCTGGTGCAGGTCACTGCTATGCTTAAAACTGCAAAGGCTACTTATCTTACCCATAGACTCCACCAGTCTTTAAAATGGCATTTGATATACTAAAAGCCATTGTAATAAAAACAGCCTGGTATTAGCACAAGAATAGACATATAGATCAAGAGAACAGAACAGAGACCCCAGAAACCAACCCATGTCTTTATCGTTAATTAATATTTGGCAAAGGAGGTAAGAACATTCATGGAGTTAAGAGAGTCTCTTCAATAAGTGGTGTTGAAAAAATTGGACAGGTACATGCAATAAACAAACAAACAAATAAAAGAAACTAAACCACCAATTAACACCATACACAGAATAAACTCAAAATGGATAAAAGACTTAATTTAAGTTGCAAAACCATAAAAATCCTGGGAAAAAACATAGGCAGTAAAAGTTCAGACATCTTATGTAGCAATATTTTTGCCAATACATTTCCTAAGGCAAAAGAAACAAAAGAAAAAATATAACAAATGGGACTACATCAAAAAAAGCTTCTGCACAGCAAAAGAAACCATCAACAAAATGAAAAGGGAACTGGCTGTATGAGAGAATATATTCTTCAATGATACATCTGATAAAGGGTTATTATTGAAAATATATGAAGAACTTAATTTAACTCAACACCAGAAAGACAAACAACCCAATTGAAAAAATGGGCAAAGGACCTGAACAGACACTTCTACATACAAATGGCCAACAGACATGGAAAAAGGCTCAAGGTCACTAGCCATCAGAGAGATGCAAATAAAAACTACAATAGGATCACCTCACACCTGTCAGAATGTCTACTATCAATAAATCAACACACAACAAGCGCTGGTGAAGATGTGGAGAAAAGGAAACCTGATGCATTTTTGGGAATACAGATTGGAGCAGTCACTGGGGAAAACCGTGTGGAGTTTTAAAAATAAAAAATGGGACAAGCTTATGACCCAGCAATGCCATTTTGGGAATAAAAATAAAAAATGGGACTAGCTTATGACCCAGCAATATCACTCTGGGAATTTGCCTGAAGAAACCCCAAACACTAATTAGAAAGATTATATGCACTCCTATGTTAGTGCAGCCTTATTTCTAATAGCCAAGATCTGGAAACAGACCAAGTGCCCATCAACAGATGAGTAGGTAAAAAAGTTGTGTTACATTTACTATGGAATACTATGTGGCTATAGAATAGAAGGAACTCTTAGCCTCTGCGACAACATGGATGGACCTGGAGATTATCATGCTAAGCGAAATTAGGCAGTCAGAGAAAGACAAATATCACATGATCTCACTTATATGTGGAATCTCATGAACAAAATGAACTGATGAACCAAATCCATCCAGAGGCATGGACACATGGAGCAGACTAACAGATCTCAGAGGAGAGTGCATGGAGAGGGACAATAAGAAAACGTATATGCATAAATGCATAGCCATGGACACAGACATAATGTGGTGAAGGCCTGGGGGGTAAAGTGAGACAATGAGGGGAAAATGGACAACATCCGTAATTGGTCACATGTTGCTCCTCTGATCTCATTTCTTACTCTCTCCAGACAAACAGCAAGATCCCCCTTACTGTTCCACAAGCCAAACAAGGATGCTATTGTCTCTGGGATTTTGCACTTGTCAATTCCTGTCCTAGAATGTTCTTTCCCCAGCACCCTTAACTCTCTTGATTACCTCCTTTAGGTCTGTATTGGGTGCTATTTTCTCATGGAGAACTACCCTGACACACTGCAATACTATCCATGTTTTTGCTTTTTACTTTTCCTCCCATACTCATCACCATTATTAGATTTGGTAGCATTTATTGCTGTCTTCCTCTACAGCATAGATCAGCAAACTACGACCCATAGGTCAAATCTGGTCTGCCACCTGTTTGTAAATAAAGTTTTACTGCAATATAGCAATGCACATTCATTTGTGCATTGCTTGGGCACTGTCTATGACTGGTTCTTGTGCAGTAATGGCAGAGTTGAATGGATATGAGACACCCTTTGGGCCTGCCAAGCCTAGAATATTTACTATCAGCTCTTTACTGGAATGTAAGCTCCTTGAAGGAAGGAATTTTTGGGCTAAGAACAGTGGTAGCTACATAGTAAACATTTGTTCATTTATTGACTAAACATTATCTTATTGATTTATTTAAACGGAAAAAATCAATTATTTTGTTACAAAGAAACCAAATCCTATAGAGTTACATAGCTCATTAGAATCCTAACATAAACAGTCTGGCCCTAGAGCCACTCCTGTACATATCTGACAGATGCTTTTGTAGTGGAGCTGGCATGGGAATGGAGTGACAGGGTGGGCTTTGTCAATTTAATTTCTGCAATAGAGAATACAATGCAATGGTAAGTCATATAAGAGCTTAATAAATGCTAATGTATGCTGATGTATTTATCACATAAATTAAAAAGGAAAAGTACAAAGAAGCACATTGGCCTAATATGTTGTTTCTATAATTACTTCAACATGATGTCTTCAGATTTATTAATCCTCTGCAAGCAAATCTATTCTTTTGATACTATATTTGAACTCATTTTACAAAATTGTTTCTGAAAGTCACATTTAATTTACTTAATACATCCGTTAAATATAAAAGGGTCAGAATTTGGCTTTTAAATATATATGCATCTGGAAAGATGGAGGTTAGGGAAAGGATGTGAGTGAGTGAAAGGGTGAAAGGAGAGTGTGGTGTGTGTGTGTGTGTGTGTGTGTGTGTGTGTGTGAGAGAGTGAATGAGGGACAGTTAAGTCCAGCAGGAGCAGCAGGGATTGGAAGACTAGGCTCTCTTTGACAGCGAGAACCCACGACTGCTGAGGACACTCCCCAGGTTGCGGGGCTCGGGAACAGAGCCCAGACCATCTTGAATGGGAGAGTAGCCTCTTCTAGGAACTCATCAACACTACCACTCAGACAACCCTTAGACACTGCCCGTGACCTGGTAGCCACTCCAGCCAAGATCTTGCTACCCGACCTGCAGACCTGCAGACCTGCAGACCTTAGAACCTCCACCTCCTGAGGTGCACCATTCTCACAGCAGTAAGTGCAACTCCCCTCTCCCCAACTGCAGACCTTCGGACACCACAGTCACACTTTTCCAGCGTGTTGCTCTTGGATACCACTGTGAGTCTCTGCTGGGTGCAATCTTATACATACAAGGGCACACTGCCCTAACAGTAGAAATTCTGAACTCCCTCTTCCTAGATACCTTCCCACAGACACCTTGAGCATGTGGCTTCAGCACCAGGGCTCTTTAGAGTGCATCAGTGTGCCATGCTGGCAAATGCACTGTGGGTGCCCCTGTGAGCCGCCACTGGGTGTGTGTGTGTCCAACCACAGAGGCAGCAGCAAAAACTGAGTCTTCCCACCCCACAGCTACAGAACTCTGGACACTATAGTCACATCTTACCAGAGCTCAGGCCTCCTGAGCCCTACCACCCTAACAGACCAGCTCCTGGATGCCTCTGTGAGCACCCGTTAGACATGCGTGATTTCAACCAAGGGCACAAGGCAGCAAATATTGGGACATCCTCCCTGGCTGCTGACTTCTGGAAACTGCAGTTGAGCCATTCTGGTTTGCTGGCCTACATCAAGAAAACCCAAATACCTCAAGTAGGGAGCTACACTAGATTACCAAGCCCAGGAGACTTGAGAGATTACACCAGCAGCACCCTCCCCAAAAGAACCTGGGCAGAAAGATGTTGGATCTAGGACACAGAAACAATTAAAATATTATAGTGAAACATGGTGATACAAAAAAGTAATCCCCAAAGGAAAGAAAAAGAGGAATCACCAGAAAGGGAGTTAAATGAAATAGAGGCAAGTAACATGTCAGAGAAAGAATTCAGAGTAATGGTTATAAGGATGCTCAAATGGCTGGATGACAAATACACAGAACTCAATGAGAATTATAAGGAGCTGAATGAGAATATCACCAACTTGAAAAGAAACAAAGACAAAATGAAAAACAACATAGCTGCAATAAAGAACACAATGGAAGGCTTAAACAGTAGGCTAGAAGAGGCTGAGGACTACATCAGTGAGTTAGAAGACAAGGTAGAAATAAACAAACATAGCAGCAACTGGAAAGAAAATTTAAAAAGGAAGAGGAGAGCTTAAGGAAGCTTTGGGACAATATAAAATGAAACAACATCTGCATAATAGGGGTACCAGAAGGAGAGGAAGAGAAGCAAGGGATAGAAAACCCGTTTGAAGAAATAATGGCAGAAAACATACCTGATATTGGCAAGAAAAAAACTACAAAGTCCAAGAAGCACGTAGAGTCCCAAACAAGATGAACTAAAAAAAGACCAACACCAAAACATACGTAATTAAATTGACAAACATCAGTGACAAAGTAAGAATCTTAAAAGCTTTCAGAGAGAGACATAAAGTTACCTACAAGGGATCTCCCATTACAAGATCAACTGATTTCTTTCTTTTTTCTTTCTTTCTTTCTTTCTTTCTTTCTTTCTTTCTTTCTTTCTTTCTTTCTTCCTTCCTTTATTTCTTTTTTTAATATTTTATTATTTTAAAAAATATATTTTATTGATTTTTTACAGAAAGGAAGATAGAGGGATAGAGAGTTAGAAACATCGACGAGAGAGAATCATCGATCAGCTGCCTCTTGCACATCCCCTAGTGGGGATGTGCCTGCAGCCAAGGTATATGCTCTTGACTGGAATTGAACCCGGGACCTTTCAGTCCTCAGGTTGATGCTCTATCCACTGAGCCAAACCAGTTTTGGCTCAACTGATTTCTTAACAGAAACACACCAAGCCAGAAGGGACTGGAATTAAATATATAAAGTGATGCAAAGCAAGGGACTGAATCCAAGAATACTATACTCAGAAAGGCTATCATTCAAAATTGAAGGTGGAATCAGGAGCTTCACAGATAAAAAAAAGGCTAAGAGAATTTATTACCACCAAGCCAACAATGCAAGAAATGCTAAAGATACTGCTGTAAAAAGAATTAATATAAAGGCAAGAAAAAACAAAAACATTAAGAATAAAAATGATGACAAACAAATACTTATCAATAATAACATTAAATGTAAATATAAATGGACTAAATGCTCCAATCAAAAGACATAGAGTAGCTGAATGGAAAAACAAAACAAAACAAAGCAAAAAAACAAAAACAAAAACAAACAAACAAACACACACCACTCATATATTTGCTCTCTACAAGAGACCCTCTAAGAACAAAGGATTCACAGACTGATAAGGAAGGGATAGAAAAAATTTTTCAGGCAAATGGAAATGAGAAAAAAAGCTGGGTTTGCAATACTTATATCTGACAAAATAGACCTCAAAGTAAAGGCCATAACAAGAGATAAGGAAGGCCACTACATAATTCTAAAGTGAGCAATTCAACAAGAAGATATAACTCTGGTAAACATATATGCACCCAATACAGGAGCACCCAAATACATAAAACAACTTCTGGAAGATATCAAGGGAGAGATTGATAGCAATACAGTCATAGCAAGGCACTTTCATATCCCAAAGACATCACTGGGTAAATCTTCTAAACAAAAAATCAGCAAAGAAACAGTAATCCTAAATGGCTCACTAGATCACATGGACCTAATTGACGTTTTCAGTATCTCACCCAAAAGCCACAGAATATACATTCTTCTCCAGTGCACATGGGACATTTTCAAAGATAGGCCACATATGACACAAAATTTCTTCAAATTTAAGAGGATAGAAAGCATAAAAAGCATCTTCTCAGATCACAATGGCATAAAACTATAAACCAACTACAATAAAAACAATGAAAAAAAATCAAACACCTGGAGGATACATAGCATGCTGTTAAACAAAGATCGGATTACCAAAGAGATAAAAGAAGAAATAAAAGCATCCTGGAAACAAATGACAATGAAAACACAATAATTTAAAGTCTATGGGACACAATGAAAGCAGTCCTGAGAGAGAAATTCATAGCTCTACAGGCCTACCTAAAAAAAAAAAAGAAAAAAAAAAAAGAAAAGAAAAGGTAATAAATTATCTAACCTTACAACTTAAAGAATTAGAAAGAGAGCAACAAGAAAAGCTTACAATATCCAGAAGGAAGGAGATAATAAAGATCAGAGCAGAAATAAATGACATAGAGATAAAAAAAACAAACAAACAAATCAACAATACAAAAGATCAATGAAACCAAGAGCTGGTTCTTTGACAGGATAAACAACATTGATGAACCTCTAGCCAGGCTCACCAAGAAACAATGAGAGAGGACCCAAATAAACAAAATCAGAAATGAAACAGGTGAAGTAACAACTGACCCCACTGATACAAAGGATTGTAAAAATATACTACGAACAACTCTATTGCAACCAACTGGACAACCTACACAAAAATGGACACATTCCTAGAAAAATACAAGCTTCCAAAACTCAATCAGGAAAAATAAAAAAACCTGAATAGGCCAATAACTACTGATGAAATTGTAACAGTAATAAAAAAGATTTCAGCAAACAAAAGCCCTGTACCAGATGGTTTCACAGAGGAGTTTTACTGAACATTCAAAGAACTAAAACCAATCCTCCACAGACTATTCCAAAAATATTCAAGAGAAAGGCATACTTCCAAGCTCTTTTTATAAAGCTAGAATTACCCTAATCCCAACACCAGATAAAGACATAACAAAGAAAGAGAATTACAGGCCAATATTCCTGATGAACATAGATGCTAAAATCCTCAGCAAAATTCTACCAAACTTGACCCAGCATTACATTAGAAAGGTCATACACTATGACCAAGTGGGATTTATTCCAGGGATGCAAGGCTGGTACAATATCCGCAAATCAATAAATGTGATACATCACATCAATAAATTAAGGGGGATGAAAATCACATAATCATATCAACTGATGCATAAAAGGCATTTGACAAAGTCCAACACAATTTTCTGATAAAAACGCTCAGCAAAGTGGGAATAGAAGGATTATACCTCAACATAATAAAAGCCTTCTATGACAAACCTATAGCCAAAATCATATTCAATGGGCAAAAACTAAAATCGCTTTCCTTAAAAGAATAGGAGCAAGACAGGGATACCCACTTTCAGCACTCCTGTTCAAGATAGTACTGGAAGTGCTAGCCATAGCCATTAGACAAGAAGAAGAAATAAAAGGCATCCAAATGGGAAAAGAAGTAAAATTGTTATTATTTGAAGATTACATGATACTGTACATAGAAAACTTTAAAGACTCTATAAAAAATTATTAGACTTAATAAGTGAATTTGGCAATGTAGCAGGATACAAAATTAATGCCAAGAAATCTATGGAATTTTTATAACCAATAGTGAACTTACAGAAAGAGAGATTTTTAAAAAATCTCATTTATCATTGCAACAAACAATTAAGATATCTAGAACTAAACTTAACTAAGAAGGTAAAAGACCTCTACTTAGAAAACTACAGGACACAGAAAAAAGAGATAGAGGAAAATATAAACAGATGGAAGAACATACATTGTTCATGGATTGGTAGAATCAACATCATTAAAATGTACATACTATCGAAAGCAATCTATAGAATCAATTCACTCCCCATTAAAATACCAACATCATATTTCTAAGATCTAGAACAAACTTTCCAAAAATTAATCTGGAATAAAAATAGACCCCAAAATAGCCACAGCAATCATGAGAAAGATGAACAAAGTAGGAGGGATCACAATACCAGATATCAAGCTATATTACCAAGACATAGTTCTCAAAACTGCTGCCTGGTACTGGCACAAGAACAGACAGATAGACCAATGGAACAGTACAGAGAACCCAGAAATAGACCCAAGCCATTATTCTCAATTAATATTTGACAAAGGAGGCAAGAGCATACAATGGAGTCAAGACAGTCTCTTCAATAAATGGTGCTTGGAAATTTGGTGAGATACATGCAAAAAAAAAAAAAAATGAAACTAGACCACCAATTTACACCATACACAAAGATAAAGTCAAAATGGATAAAGGATTTAAATGTAAGATGGAAAACCATAAAAATATTAGAGGAATCCAAAGGCAACAAAATCTCAGACATATGTCGAAGCAATTTCTTCACAAATACAGCTCCTAAGCAAAGGAAACTAAAGAAAAAATAAACAAATGGGACTACATAAAAATAAAATGCTTTTGTACAGCAAAAGAAATAATCAACAAAACAACAAGAAGGCCCACTGCATAAGAGAACATATTTGCCAAGGGTATCACCAAGGGAACTCATACAATTCAACAAAAGGAAGATAAACAACCTAATAAAAAAATGGGTCAGACCTAAATGGATATTTTTTTTGAAAGAAGACATAAGGAAGGCCAAGAGGCATATGAAAACATGGTCAAAGTCACTAATTATCCAAGAAATGCATATCAAAATGACAATGAGGTACCATCTCACACCTGTCAGAGTGGCTATCATCAACAAATCAACAGATGACAAGGGATGGCAAGGATGAGGAGAAAAAGGAACCCTCGTGCACTTCTGGTGGGAATGCAGACTGGTGCAGTCAGTGTGGAGAACAGTATGGAGTTTCCTCAAAAAACTAAAAATGGAACTTCCATATGACCCAGTGATTTCACTTCTAGAAATATACCCCAAGAAACTAGAAACACCAATCAGAAAGGATATATGCACCCCTAGGTTCATAGCAGCACGATTTACCATAACTAAGATTTGGAAACAGCCTAAGTGCCCGTCAGCAAATGAGTGGATTAAAAAACTGTGGTACATCTATACAATGGAATACTATGCTGCTGTAAAAAGGAAGGGAGTCCTACCGTTTGCAACAACATGGATGGAGCTGGAGAGCATAATGCTAAGTGAAATAAGTTAGTCAGAGAAAGATAAATATCACATGGTCTTACTCATTTGTGAATTATAATGAACAATATAAATTGATGAACAAAAACAGATCCAGAGACAGAGAAGCATCTATCAGATGTTCAAACCTCAGAGGGAAAGTAGGGGAATGTGGGGGAAAGGGGTAGAGATCAATCAAAGGACTTGTATGCATTCATATAAGCATAACCAATGGATTCAGAAAATGGGGGGGGGGGCAAGAGTTAGGATAGGATTGAGGGGTGGGGGGCAATGGAGGGATAAGCACACATTTGTAATACCTTAATCAATAAAAGGAAAAAAAGAATTTGACATGCTATCCTATATAATAAAAGCCTAATATGTAAATTGTCCCTTCTGGTGGTTGAACACCACAGGGAGTTCAACCAGGACATCAGGAGTTCCACCACTCTCTATGACACATGTGTCAAACACAAGGCCCGCGGGCCAAATCCAGCCCGCCAGGCCTTGCAATGTGGCCCGCACTGCGCTGTCATCACTGCACTCCGCTGTCAGTTTATGACATTGTCAGTTTATGACTGTTCAGTAAACCATTCGGCCCGGGATTTAGGCTGGATTTTAGATTTTGGCCCCTTCTCCGATTGAGTTCGACACCCCTACTCTATGACATGAGCTGACCACTAGGGAGTGGCATGGAGCATGGCAGGCATTGGTGATACGCTGACAGCAGGTGGCAGTGGAGGCACTGCAAGCCCAATGGGCCCGTGATGGGATGGTAGAACAGGTGAGAGGGACTCTAGTCCAAGGTGGGTTTGAGTAGGGGCCTGATCACCCTGGTTGCCCTGCAGGTGGCTACTAGTGACACTGGGAGGGGGGTAGTGCTGCTGCTCAGCTCCCAGGTGCTGAGGGAGCCAGGCAGGAGTCCCTGCCTCCACTGATAGTCCCAGTAGGGTGCCAGGTAGGGCTGTGGTACCGCAAGGCTGAGGGGATGTGAGCTGGAGCTCGATCCCCATAGGCCCCTCCCTAAGGGACCTCACCCATGCACAAATTCATGCACCAGGCCTCTAGTCATTAATAAGAGAGGTACTAGTTTTGCATTCCTAATTAATACCATAAAAGGATCACAATATATAAAAATATTTCATGCCAGATGATTTCACATATTGGATATTTCTAAAGACTGAAATTCTAGGGGTATGAGAATATACTATTGACATTTCTCAAAGTCTATGTTCAGGTTCTAAAATTTATAACATTCTACTCAGCATGGCCACATGGTGGTGTAAAACAATAAGATATGGGTAAACAAAAGAAAGCTATAGCACACAATTCGCTGTGTGGTCTTATCCGGCTGCTGGCTGGGACCTTGAAAAGTCATTCCGTTCATCACCTTGCCTTTAGGCAGGATCACGCTTAAACCTTTCAGATGAGACTGATGAGAATCTATTCTGTTTTAAAGATCTCCACAGAGGACATTGCTCTGCTTTCCTCCCGATTCCAGGGTTTCACAGCCATAAATAGCATCTTCTGCAGTGTTAGTCTGTGGGCTTCAGTTCTATTGTTAATACCACCCACAAAGACCTTACTCTCTGAATAGGAGTTCTACATATTCCCACAATAATTTATTAATCTTTTCTCCCCTAGGTTAATTAATTAACATTATTTTCTTTCATTTAGTCTTTTTCCAGGGCTCCTCTTTTCTAGACAGTCAGCTTCATAGTTGTATTTTCAACTTGTTTCATCTGATTTTCTTCTACAATGGGGAGTTGACCTCTTTCAAGAGTCTAAGAATAATCATATGTCTTTGCATTCATCGATTTCATTTATGTATCTAGTATAGGTACTTATTAAGAGTATGTCTATTGGGTAGTTGTAACTATAGAATCTTTCCTTATTATCAACATATTTAGGAGATTATTTCTATCTTTCTGTACTTAAAAAAAGCTCAATGATTCACATATGTCATATAGTTAATTTTAGATGAATAAATATAATACAAAGTATATATTATTTTTTAATATGGATACATACTATTGTATTATTAAAGAAATTATTTCTGACCAAGAGAGCTAAACTCAAATCCATTCAAGCAAACACACACACACACACACACACACGCACACACACACACACACAAACACACACATACTCTCTCAGACACACACACACACACACACACACACACACACACACAGCTTTTTGAAGGCTCCTATATTTTCCACACAGCAATCAGCCGCCATGATCTTTTAAAATATTTAAATGTAAATTACCTCAAATGAAATCCAAGCTCCCACTGTGGCCCACTATTTTCGGAATAGTCTGCCTTTGTTTTCCTCATTCACATGTTTTCCATCACCCTCCAGGTGAGTGTGGCTCACTCAGTTGCTAAAGCAAATACAATTCTCCTACCTTGGGGCATCTGTGTAGGTGGTTCCTCCTGCCTGGAATTTATTCCCTCAATTTTTCATCTGGCTGCTCCTTCTCAAGATTTGGGCCTTTAGGCTTTAGCTTAAATATTGATGGCCTCTGACCACTCCATCTAAATGAGTTCTGCCCTATTATCCCTCACTCGGAACTTGATCCTTTTACTGCATAAGCCTCACATTCTGTAATTACTTTTGGTTTATTTCTTTATTATCTTTTTCCCTAGACCTGTGTCATCCAATATGGTAATCACTAGCCATATATGGCTATTTATATTTAAATAAATTAAAATTAAAAACAGTTTCTCAGGTACATAAAGCCCATTTCAGGTGCTTGGTAGTGGCCAGTGGCTACTAAAATAAATGACACAGAATATCCCCATCAACACTGGAGTCCTACTGGTCGGCACTGCTCTTGACTGTAAGTCTCAGAAGCCTACCACTGAGTGCCTCATAGAAAACCTTGCATATAGTAGGTGCTTGTGATGGTGCATTTTAAGTGCCAACTTGACTGGGCTACGGTTTGCCAGGATATTTGATTAAATATTAATCTGGGTGTATCTGTGTGGGTGTTTTTAACATTTGGATTTATAGACGGAGTAAAGAAGATTGTCCTCCCCAATGTGGGTGTGACTTATCTAACCTGTTAAAGGGCTGAAGAGAACAAAAAAGCTGAGTAAGGGAGAATTTGCTTTCTGATTGTCTTTGAACTGGGACATCAGTCTTCTCCTGTCTTTGGACTCAGACTTGAACTATCAATAGAACATATACCACCAATTCTTCAGGTTCTCAGACTTTGGACTTAGACTGGAACTAGATCTCTAAATTAAAGTCTCCCGTTTCCTAACTAGAGAGTTTAGGACTTCTCAGCTCCTATAGTTGCATGAGCCAATTCCATATACAATACTATACATATATATAATTTATATATATATATATACCCTATAATTCTGTTTCTCTGGGAAACCAAGACTAATACAGTGCTCAATAACTTATATCTGCTTTTGTTTGCACTTTGTCCCAGTCATCCTCTCCCCAACTCCCTTACATCTAGTCATTTGATGTTCATTAAGAGGCTGAGCCCCTACAATGCTCTGGGCCTATCATTTCAATAGTTGATGAGCATTAAAGAAGCTCTGGTTCAGTCTCTGGACTTCTGCTACCAGTTTGTCTCTTTGCCTAATTGCCAATTCTAAGAGCTGAAAGTTATCCCTGAGACAAGTCCCTACCTTTTGCCAGCCAAGTCTAGTTAATGTGTTCTTGCCTTTATTGTATTTTCAGATTTTGACTGTTGCTGGGATGCTAGCCATGCTTGCCTTCTGCAATATTGTCCAGGAATCAAGGAGAGTTTTTCTTGAAGTTCACTGCCTACCTTTATTACTAGTCTGAAATTTCAAATATTGCCTGTCCCTATATTCTCAATTGACAACAACAAATAACAACGATAGTTTCATACTGCTTTTTGTAACAGCAGCTAATATTTACTGAGTGATTACCATATATATAGTAAGTGCTTTTACATCTCATTTAATTCTTAAAACTAAGCTATGAAATAAGAGAACGTGAGTTTCTTCAAATTGAGGAGACTAATTTTCAAAAAAAAAAAAAAAAAAAAAAAAAAAGCCAGTGGCAGGGTCAGGATTCAATCAAATATATTTGTTCCCAAATTTTGACCTTTAAACCATGCTGCTGTACTATGTACATATTGGTATTGTCT
The DNA here is from genome assembly GCF_964339955.1 of Pipistrellus hanaki. NCBI lineage: Eukaryota > Metazoa > Chordata > Mammalia > Chiroptera > Vespertilionidae > Pipistrellus > Pipistrellus hanaki. The sequence goes on from NC_140504.1 coordinate 30,374,124, forward strand.
TTCTGTGCACCTTTTAGAAGACTTCATTATGTTTTGTTGAATTTCCCTGATCTAATTTCTTGCCAAACTTTGACCACAGGTGCACTATCTAAAAACTATATTCCTGTGGTTGATTAAATAGCACAGAAGGTAATTATTATTGCCTATTGATGCCTGGTCCTTTCCTCCTACCCCCATCCCATGATGTTTCACCAGCAGTCATGTCTTCTTAGTTCTGGCTCATTAAGCTGACACAGTCAACTTTTCTTTCCCTGGCTATGTAAAAAATGTGTTATTACTTCTACAGAAAGTATATTTGTGTTTGAAAAGGCCTAGATAAATAGGACTCATCTCAGATTATATACCAGTATAAAGCTTTGATTTTAATTTTGATTATTATTTTGTTTCTGTTTGGAGTCCAAAAACGAGGTTATCAAGTTTTACAAGTGTTTATGTTTATTACAATAAGCAAGGTTTGGAGCCATGGTATGATGAAAAAGCATGAGGACACGATGTTGACCTCTATGAACTGCCAAGTTTTGAGTATTGACATGATAGCTATATTTGAAAGGAGTAATCAAAATAAAAGGCAGTTTTATAGCCATAAAGAACTATGCAAATGTTAAGTACATACTGTTAACTAGAAGTACAGAACATATGTGCTATAGAATTTTAAAGAGGGAAATGATTACTTTTGGCTCTAAAGGACTGATTCAGGGCTGAGACCTGAAGCATGGCTAGTATTATTTCTAAGTGATGATGAAGAAAAAGGATTTTACTTCTTTTCTTAATATATTTTATTGATTTTGTACAGAGAGGAAGGGAGAGAGAGAGTTAGAAACATCGATGAGAGAGAGTCATCGATCAGGGGCCTCTTGCACACCTCCTACTGGGGATATGCCCGCAACCAAGGTACATGCCCTTGACCGGAATCGAACCCGGGATCCTTCAGTCCCCAAGCTGACGCTCTATCCATTGAGCCAAACCGGTCTCGACGGATTTTATTTCTTTTTACCAGAGACATAGCACATATAAAGGCATTGAAGCTGGAAAGTATCAATACAGAATCTGAGGAGAGGCAGAGTGTTTGTGTCAAAGAGGAGAATTATAAAACTTTTGTTGGTGACAAATTGCGAGAGGCCTTGGATTCGAGGCAGGTGAGTTTGGACTTTGCCTTGTGGAGGCTGGGGAGCAATGATGGATTTTTGACAGGAGGAGTAACATGGGAACTTTTAGTTTGAAGATCTCAGCTGGTCTGGATGCCATGTTGAGGAGGACCTGTCAGGGACCTCTAGGGACAGTGACAGCCTCAGGCAGTACTTGCAATGTTCTAAGGGTATCTCCTCTTGGTTTTTTAGGCATGTTCTTCAGGATGGAGAAGAAGGTCTGGGGAACATATATACATATAGAAAGGGGTCTGAGTACATGCTTTTTAGACTCATAGCTATGGACTTCATTAATTCATTTATTTTACAAAGATGGAGATTCTAAAGTAAATAAACCATTTCTTATCTTTAGATCTAATGGGGAGACAAACATACCCCAAAATAATTATATAACAATGATTAAAGTAAAATAATTAATATACTGCATGCACTAACAGCTGAGCCGGTCCTAGAGAACCTGGGTCAGCCTAAAATCATGATCAGGCTTTAGCCAAGCAATCTATAACAATAAAAGCATAATTAGACCAGACAGCCAAACAACCTTCTAGATGAAGTTGGGGCTTCGAGGACTGAGCCCCTTGCATGAATTTTGTTGGATAAAACTGATAAGAGCATTCTAGGCATAGAGCACAGCCTGCACACAGAATACCTGGAAGACCTTAGAAGCCTGATGCTAGATTCCAACAGTACAATGTTGAGGTTATAGGAAATCACTGTTCAGAGGTTAGAAAGAGGAGGAAGAAAGGGAAATCCCAACAGGACCATGTTGCTGAGTTTAGAGAGGGGAGGGAGGTAGGAAGAAGTCATGAGTAGCTAGGATTTTAAGTACAGAGTAACATGGACAGTTCCTGTGGTTTAGAGAGAGAACTGTGGTTACTCTTATTTGAGGGTGAGAAGACTGGAGGTGGGAGGTCCTTGTGAGCCTCAACTACTACGCAGTGAAAGTAGGCAAGCAGGAAATTGAGATATTGGAACTATGCCTAAGGACAATCAAATAAAGAAAACATCGGATAAGACCTTTGACTCCTTAAATACGGTAATATTCCAGACCCTTGAGACACACAAGGGGCACTTTCTGGTTATCATATCCTATTGATCCTGTGAGAAAAGAAAAACCTAAAACCGAATTCTTTCTGTTTCCAGCTGAATGAACCAATTTTCAAGGAAATTACAAATAATGAGAAAACAATAATGTATTTGACTTGACCCAACAGTATAATGTTTAGGTGAAACCTAACTGGTATCACAGAGCAACTTCAAATTAAATAATGTGCTGCCCTGACTCTGAAGAGCGTTGATGGGGCTTGTTAAACCTGAGAAGCTTTCTTAGTGTTCATTCTTGAAGGATTCTTCCTGGAGCATTCTTCCTGAGGATGCCCTGCCAGTGTCCCTGCACTCTCCTGCTCCACCATATCTCTGGGTCACTCCCACATGACCAAGACTTGAGCCCCCATTCTTGGAACATTTCTTCACCAGCAGAGGGCGCCCATCCCTTTGGTATATGTAAACATCCGGAACACATGTTTTTAATCTTTATCAGGATCCTAAAGTTTATCCAACTTCTTGTGGAATCAAAGGAAAGGAAAATATTAGAAAAAACAAAAAGTGTCATTAGGGGGAAAAAAACACCCCACAAAGAAGGTCATCCAGAAGAGGAACAAAAGCTAGAGGAGAGCCTGGCTGTGTAAAAACGGGCAATCCTGAATCTAATTTTGCTCTCAGTAGTTCATACCAGCAGTTTCTCTAGCCAATATGAAATGTAAAGCAGTTGGAAAGAAGAGACAGAGCAGAAAATAAACCCATTCACAGCAGAGGAACAGCTTACAGCAAATGTAGCCAAAACTAACTGTCTTGTTACCCCCTAGAAATAAGAAAAAAATTATGATCTTACTGCTTGCCATTCCATCTCTTGATCTACCCTGTTTCCCTGAAAATAAGACAGTGTCTTATACTATTTTTTTCTGCCAAAGTTGCGCTAGGTCTTATTTTCAGGGGATGTCTTATCTTTCCATGGGCTAGGTCTTATTTTCGGAGGATGTCTTATTTTTGGAGAAACACGGTAGGATTAGATAGGAAAAATCTTAAATTCTAAAGAGATTATACAGTAAACCATCTGATAAACCATCTTGATTATTTAGCATATCATGTAATTGGACTACAGCCATAAACTCTGCTGCCTATTTCTCAAGAGTCTGAGACCTACAGGTAATGAGGAAGAATATGAAGAAAAGAATATGAGGCAGATTCCATTATTGGAAGCTTGCCTTTTGGAACATGTAATCAATTTTCCAATAGAACCAAAGTAAGGTTTTCCAGGAAGCCTAGAGACACCCATTTAGAGCACAGTTTACTCAAGTAATATACATTTAACAGTTATGCAATGTTTTCTAATAAAATAAAACCAAATGAAAGAATAGAGTGACCTAATATGTTTGAATTTTTAACGAAATAGAAGCAGGTTTCATTTTCAGTGTGTCTCAATAGTGGTCACTCTTGGCGATTTTAGGTCATTACATTTTGTGTTGTGTGGGACTATCCTGTGCATTGTGGGCAGCTCAGCATCCTGGATATACATTTTACATTCCAGTAATGCCTGTCAGTTACTTTGACAACCTAAACACCCTCACTCACTTCCTATAAGGTGCAGAGGGCTGAGAACCACTCAGAGATGCTTACTGAAGTTCTGAAAGGGAATCATAGGCATTTTAAAGGTTGATGAAACAGATTTTAAATATTTTTTTAGGTTAAGTTTTACTCCAGAACATTTTTCAGTTGAGACCACTCATCAAGAACATTTTTCTTATCAGTCTGAGCAGGAAAATTTTTGGCCCCCAAATGGAACAAAAGGGACAAGCCAGAAGAAGACTGCCTGAAGCTGAAAGAGTATGTGGATTTTGGAAAAGGTTTCCTGAGATTTAATAATTTGAATATCAAATAGGGAAAAAGCAAAGCAAAGGGGGAAGTATGCTTGGTCCTATGAGAAGCTTCTTTATTCTTTTATTAGAGGCCCGGTGCATGAAATTTGTGCACTGGGGGAGTGTCCTTCAGCTCAGCCGCTCTGGAACCCCTCCAATCTGGAACCCCTGTGGGATTTGGCCTAAATCAGCAGTCAGACATTCCTCTCACAATCCTAATGGTTCCTAACCGCTCGCCTGCCTGCCTGCCTGATCACCCCCCAACCCAGTGGTTTTCAACCTTTCTAATGCTGCGACCCTTTAATACAGTTCCTCATGTTGTGGTGACCCCCAACATGAAGAATGTGAAGAAAAGAATATAAGGCAACCTTACTAGTGGTTTTCAACCTGTGGGTCACAATAGGTTGCAAACTGCTACCGTAGAGCCTAAGACCATCAGAAAACACAGATATTTACATTATGATTCATAACAGTAGCAAAATTACAGTTATGAAGTAGCAATGAAAATAATTTTATGGTTGGGTGTCACCACAACATGAGGAACTGTATTAAATAGTTGCGGCATTAGATAGGTTGAGAACCACTGCCCTAACCGCTCCCCTGCCAGCCTGATTGATGCCTAAATGCCCTCTCCTGCTGGTCCAATTGCCCTCTACTCCTCTCCCCTGCCAGCCATCTTGTAACAACATGGGGGTAGCCACCTTGTGATGATGTGGTGATGGCCATCTTGTGATGATGTGGGAGTAGCTATCTTGTGACAACATCACGCAATGCCACCTAGACTTTTATTATATAGTACTATTTGAAACCTATGAAATAATTTACAAACTTTAGGTTGATAGAATTATTACTAATATCATTTTTGCCAGTCTAAAAATGAAGGAAGAGATGATGAGGGTCAGAAGTTGAGTCACATGGCCTCAGCTCAAGCAAATGTGGTGTATGTACGGGAAGAATAGGAATGGTGTGGAAGAAGGTCAGAACCAGTTGAATGTAGAGCTGGGAGAGAGATCCCTTGTACCTGGGAAATGTCTTCTTATTAACATAATCAAAATTATTACATGGGACACTTGAGACCCAAGGCGAGTGGATACTTAATATGATTTTACATGTAGCACTTTCAATTTAATCCAAATAGGAGAACCACCACAACAAAACACCATTATCACCATCATTACTTACAACAAATCTTTTTTTTATGAAAATACAACGAAGATTCTGCTCTCCAAGTGTTAACAACTCACTGATAAAGGACAGGCTGACTCTCCCAAAAGCGCACAGGGCCATGAAAGCAATATTTAATCATTTGATAACTTGCTGACTTTTATGAGTGACATATATTCAGGGTGGACATTAGACATAGTTATAATGTGCTCTGATTTGTTTTTCTCACTTTCCCAGACTTCTATAAATAGTTCATGTCTCTATACTGTATACCTGGAACTAATATGAATGTAAACTGTACTTGAAAAAGAAAATAAATAGTTCATGTCTTTTGTTCTGGCATATTTTTTCTTTCCAAAATACTTGGCTTGTGTTCTGACCATCAAGATCCCGACAGTGAAACCCACCTTCACCTGGCCTCAGGTCAGAGTTACAGGATTCAACTTCTCCCTTTCTCATTACTTCCCTTCATTCAAGCATATCCATTCTGCCTCTAAATTTTTCAATGCAACAGTACATCTAGAAATAAATAGGCAATTTGTAAGGTATCAAAATATCCCCTGCCCTCAAAATGTTTCCCTCAATGACATGAAGTGTCATAAAAATGACACATCAGTCACTTCTTTAGGTTGAGGTATTAAATGGTATTGAAGGTAAAAGCATTATAGTTCACTAGAGGCCCGATGCACAAAATTTGTCTAAGGAGCTCAGCCCATGAAGCAGCCCTGGCTGCCACCTCAAACCTTGCATCCCTGCCTACTGGTTTTCTGGAAGGTTGTCCAGAAAGATCATTCTGCCATCTGATCTAATTAGCATATTAGCTCTTTATTATATAGGATTAATAATTTGTAATAAATTATTCTCATCAGATTAATAGAGAGGCAATACATTAATAGAGATGGAGAACTCAGACATCAGAACTAGACTGCCTTTATTTGAATCCTAATTGCCATTTGATATTTGTATGTATGAATTTGGACAAGTTACTTAATCTCTCTGTGCCTCAGTTTCCTAATATTACCATGCAGATAATACCAGTTGCTAACCTGATAGGACTGTCAGAAGGATGAAATGTTCTATTGTGTGGAATACACATTGAGCCATATTTGATGCATTGGAAGCACTCAGTGAGCGTTAGCTTGCAAATTATTATTCTGCCCAGGCACTAACATAGATATTTAGGAAAATGAAATGCACATTGCTTCATTGAGAAGCTTCTATTCAAACAGGCTTATTTAGATTGCCTCAAAAGTGTACTGACTTTCTCATTTTTATTAAAGTTTTTTTCTTGCATTTAAAAATGTATCAAAGCTTTAACTAATATATGTAGTGTAGTTTTGTGCGCCTAAAACAAGAATGCCACTTTCTTGGTACACATTCTTTAACCCTAATTATACTTAAACTAGAGGCCTGGTGAAAGAAATTCATGCATGGGTGAGTCCCTCCACCTGGCCGGCAATTTGGGCTAATCAGGGCCATTTCACTTAGTCTCGATAGGGGTTGATCGGGGCCAGTGGCTGCAGAGGGACTGCGGGAGGGACTGAGGGAAGGCTCCTGGGTATGTCTGGCCCTGTCTCACCCAGTCCCGATAGGCCGGATCCCAGCAGCAAGCTAATCTACCGGTCAAAGCAACTACCCCCTGGTGTTCAGTGCACATCATAGCGACTTGTCAATTGACTGATCGGTCAGACACTTAGCATATTAGGCTTTTATATATGTAGATTGTAACTCACAGCATGGAATGCTCAGCTCACACTTTCCCTCTAACCTCTGGTCTTGGAGACCTCATGTTCTTCCAATGCTCTTCTCACTCTCTTCAGCTGCCACACGAAATAAATTGCATCGTGTTAAGTGGAAGCCCTTCGCAGGCTCCATGGGTGCCTTTACTTTGCTGCAGTTCTGATTACCCCAACATAAGGAGAGACATTCTCTTTATCAGGCAACACCATTGTGGCAAGACCCCTGCTCAGCCAACTGCAGTAGTTTTTAATAGGCCATGGGTCATCCTAGATGGTTTGGCTTAGTGGAGAGCCGCGGCCTGTGGACTGAAGAGTGCTAGGTTCAATTCCGTTCAAGAGCACATTCCTAGGTTGTGGGCTCAATCCCCAGTAGGGGGTGTGTGGGAGGCAACCAATCAAAGATTCTCTCTCATTATTGATGTTTCTATCTCTCTCTCCCTCTCCTTTCCTCTCTGAAATCAATAAAAATATATTGACAAAAATAAAAAGGCCATGAATAAAATGCCACTGCTCTTCATCCATCCAGTCCCCTCACACCTTCTTTGTCTTCACCCTCCCCCCCCCCCCCCCCACACACACACTCTGCTGGGGTCTGTAGAATGGGGTCATGATTTGTACTTCAACCAAAGGTGATGCTTCCACATGGCCATCCTTCCCCATCCGTCTCTGTACCCTGTCCTGTGGGGTCTCTCCCTCTTCCTGCTCTGGGCCCTCTTCCTGTAACCTCCTGTCTGCAGCCTCCCCCTTTCTCCTCTGGGGGCAGAGCTCCCCAAAGGCTGTGTGGGGTGGGATGGGGCTGTGAGGGGTGGACGAGGCTGTGCAGGTTGTGCAGTGGTGTGGAGCTGTGCAGGCGAGCCCAGGTGGGACCTTTGAGGAGAACTGGGGTGACGGTTCATGGGGAGAAGTGAGGGTCATGGAGCCTGACCATGGGAGAGGCACCAGGCTCCTTGGCTGCCCCCACCCAGAAGCTTTTCTAGGCCCCTGCACAGCTGTCACCCTCCACCCCTCATTGCCTCCTGCTTCCTTTCAAGTTTTGGGTTTGGTTTCTCCAACTCAGCCCTGCCCCCCTCTATGCTGCATCCCCAGGAGCCCGAGGCCACCCCTTGGCCTTGGGCAGGCATGCCTGGACCGTCCCCCCCCCCCCCCATAATAGTGCTACCCACTCTTCTGGAATAGTTAGTGAAACTTAACAAGTAAAAAGAAGCAGCTCTGAAGATTGTAAATTGCACACCGAGAACACCACAGGCTGCGGAGGACTGCATAGTCTCTGGCTCTTGGATCACATGTAGCAGCCTCCCTCGCCACCCAGGACCTCCTGGCTCCCATTCACCTCTGCCCGGGGCTAGGGCCAAACCCTGGGAGCTTCCTGACAGCTCTCACCTCACACCTCACTTTCCAGTCCAGCCCACCAGTGCCCACAGAAAGCTAACCTATTGGTTGGAGAATCTGCCCCTAGTGGTTAGTGCGTGTCATAGGGACTGGTCAAGTGGTTGAACTCCCAGCAGAACTCTGGTTGAGGAGACAATTTGCATATTAGGCTTTTATTATGTAGGATGTTCTTATCTTCCACCCTACATTAACATATCTCTTGTTAAGCCTTCTCCGAGAGCTCTTTAACTCTCCACTGTATGCTAGCTTTGGTATTCTTTAAAGGCAATTTGATATAGGATCATTTTGTGGAGGGCAGGGATCACATTCATCGTTGTGAAATCACCAGAGATGTGCACAGTGTAGGCTCTTGTTACATTATTATCAAATGAATGAACAATGGAAAGATCCATAGGCACAGACATTTTTGAAGGTTTGCTCATCGCTTTATCCCAAGCATCTAGTGACTGGCACATAGTAGCTGTTAAATAAATATTTACTGATGATTTGGTTACATGGAGAGAGGCACAGATGTGCTGTTGAAGTTGAAATGAGATTCTATATATGAAACCAAAATTTCCATGAAATTACATGAAATATTTTGAGATTTATTCCTCCAGGAAAAAAAAAAAGTGCATTGGAGAAGCAAACTATGATGTATAGACTAGGACTTCTGCACTCCTTTGAAGATATTTCTCTGTAGGTAGGACAGGGTAGTAATATTTGTTACCCATTAGCTATACTTTTCTATCTCTAGCCATAGTTACCACCTCATTCATCACTTACTCATTTAACCAAAAGCTTATAACCACTTGGTTCATGAAGGACACTGTGGTATGAGGCTGCAAGGACATGCAAAGGTATTGATCAGAGTTTATGTCCAAGGAGCTGAGATAAAGTACAGTGTTGCCCATTGTGAATAAAGTGATGGAGTCCGTCAGTCTACTTGTAAGAGAAACTGCCTTGCCCATGCCTCCTGATGAAGGAGCTGGTTTAGGTTATCCTGATCCTCTATTCTATTTGGACCAGGATAGGCAGTCAAGTTTTAGGGACTGATGATATCACCCAGGACAAACATGTTGGCCAAAACATTGCACAACTAGCAATCATATATATATATATATATATATATATATATATATATGGCTAATATGCAGTGTCCCCCTAGGGAGTTCCACTGGGAGGCTGGAAGTTCGATTCCTCTCTATGATGTGTGCTGACCACCAGGGGGTGGCGCAGAACAAAGGAAGGCCCTGACAGCCAGCCAGGCCTAGGGAACCTAGCCATGCACAAATTTTGTGCACCAGGCCTCTAGAAGATACATAAGAATGAGAAATTAAAAGAGTAGGAGGAGAAGAATGAAAAAGAGGAATGCAGCAATCTCCACGTCCTCTAGGTCCCCTGTCCTTCATCATTCTCTCCACTTTAGGTCTTACAAAATAAACACCTTGAGAGTATTATTTTAAAAATATGTTTTTATTTATTTTAGAGGAAGAAAGATAAAAACATAAATAATGTGAGAAAATCATTGGTCAGCTAACTCCTACATGCCCCCTTCTGGAGATCAAGCCCAAAACCCAAGCATGTGCCCTGTCTGGGAATCAAACCCTGACTTCCTGGTTCATGGGCTGAGGCTCAAACACTCAGACACACCAGCTGGGTGAGAGAATTTTTTTTACAAATTGTTCTGGGCAGGAGAAAACCTCAGGGACAGTGGTCAGCACTGGGATGCACTTACTCTTGACTCCATGCTAAGGGTGACTGTATGCCTAGGCTTTTCCAAGGCAGTCCTTGTCTATGCCTGTTGTCCTAGGGTAATTAATAGGGCTCCTTTCACTATCAAATTGGTATGGTTTGGATGATAAATAATGTGGTTTCCTATTTTCCTCTTAGAGAACAAATGCATTCTGCACAGCCATCCTCTATGGTTAAATATACCTGCTTAATACTTTCTAAAGAGAATTGTTTATCTTATCTCTAGTAGCATTCTGAGCTCTTAAAGGGCAGGAATCTCATTTTCTGCTTCCCTTCCTTCTTTCTGGCAAGATCTGATTCTACAGTGGGCTGCAATAAATTCCCATTAAATAATATTTAACTTTCTCTCTGACAAAAGAGTCTATGGAAGAAAACACACATACTGTCCATGCACACTTTTTCCTCCTATAACCTATACATTTTCTTAGAGTGTTTATCCTTAATACTCTTGCTGGAAGCCCTGTATATCAGATTTATCAGGAGATGGAATCCATAGAAACCCTGACTTTTATGCTGAAATGGGGCTTTCCAAATGCTCATTTTATAGATTTTAATTTATAGATTAGAATCAAAAGCCAGCTTAATACACATTAAGATGTATTTTCACTACTTCACACACATACTACCAAACAACATACAGTAACATTTCTATACACTGTTCCTTAGAGAAAATAGAACACAAGCAATGTTGAAGAACAAAATAAAAGAGGGATTCCATATCTGCACAGCATAAAGAAAGCTACAGTGTTTGGAATGAAACAGTTACAGTTTTGCACCAGCTGGTGTGTCTCAATGGTTGATGAAAAGCAAACAATTATATATTTATTGAGTGCTTAATATGTGCAAGTTACAAGTAGTATTTGTATTATTAAGCTTTGGGACAGAATAGATAAAAGACAGAAATAGCTGCCAGATTCTAACAGTACAATGTCGCATTTTACAAGGCAATCACCTTTCACTCTTAAGAGAAGCTTTTGGATCCTTGGACTGGTTCCTGGTATTGATTTTAGGAAAATTTTATATTTCTTTTGAGGCACAGTACAACACCCATATGTTTGTTTAGATGTTTGCTTAAAAGGATTTAACATAGGCAGAGACAATGCTCTCCCCCCATACCCAAACTCCATTTTGCATGTTTCTCTTATTTAGTAGTGGTTTTAATTTTGCAAGCAAATAACAGCGGGCAAGTATTTTTTCATGTGAGTTGTTATTAAGAAAAGAAATAAACAGCTCTTTAGGCATGGAGAAACAAGCCATGCCAATTCACAGAAGAGTAGATTGTGCAGCAAGAACTGTAATATATATATATATATATATATATATATATATATATATATATATGAGGCCAGGTGCATGAAATTCATGCACAGGGGTGGGGGTGGGGTTGTTCATCAGCCCAGCCTGCACCCTCTCCAATCTGGGACATCCCTCTCACAATCCAGGACTGCTAGTTCCTAACTGCTCACCTGCCTGCCTTCCTGATTGCTCCCAACTTCCCTCCTTTGCCAGCCTGGTCTCCCCTAACTGCCCTCCCTTGCAGGCCTGGTCCCTCTCAACTGCCCTCCCCTGCTGGCCATCTTGTGGTGGCCATCTTATGTCCACATGGGGGCAGCCATCTTTGACCACATGGGGGAAGTATTGTGTGTTGGAGTGATGGTCAATCTGCATATTAATCTTTTATTAGATAGGTAGAGGCCTGGTGCATGGGTAGGGAACAGCTGGTTTGCCCTTAAGGGTACCCCAGATCAGGGTGGCCTGGGTGAGAGGCCTGATGTGGTTTGCAGGACAGCCACACCCTCCGGCAACCCAAGGGGAGGCCCTGGTATCTGGAATTTATTTACCTTCTACAATTGAAACTTTGTAGCCTAGAGAGGAGCCAAGCCTTCTGCATGCTCCATGGCTGCTGCCATTTCTGTTTGGATTTGTTTACCTTCTATAAATTTTAGCCTTCTAACTTTGTAGCCTTGAGTGGAAGTTTAGGCGGGCCAAGGCAGATGGGAAGCTTGGTTTCCTCCATTGCTGGGGAAACGCTTCCCTCCTGCTATCTGTGGCTGTAGCCATCTTAGTTGGACTTATTTGCATACTTGCTCTGATTGGATGGTGGGTGTGGCTTGTGGGCATTGCTTGTGGAGAGGAGTGATGGTTAATTTGCACATTACACTTTTATTAGGTAGGATATATTGATATCAGAGAAGAAGGGAAAGGGAGAGAGAGAGACAGAAACATCAATAATGAGAATCATGGATTGGCTGCTTCCTGCATGCCCTCATTGGGGATTGAGCTGCAACCTGGGCATGTGCCCTGACTGGGAATTGAACTGTGACCTCCTGGTTCATAGGTTGGCACTCAACCACTGATCCACACCAACTGGGCTGTAGCAGGAGCTTCTTAATAAAATTATAAGTGTTTCAAAAACACGAAGGGAATAAGTGTATAGCTTGAAGGAAAATGTGAGGCTTAAGGAGTGTCGAGGGTTGGTGGGAGTGAGGTCTAAGGGGACTGGATACATTGTAAGGACAAATATTCCTGATGAGCGTAGGGGAGATTCTGCTTCTTATTGCACCCATATAATCCACTTGATTCTGGATGGAGGAAATTTAATAGTAATCCTTAATGTGCTTTTACTACCCTGGGGATGATCAAATGTGAGACACAGGAAGTCTCAAGGCCCTGTACAGATCGATCCATTTCTGCCCTTCCTGACTCATCATTTCTGCCTTTCCTGACTCAGGAAACGACTCTTCCCATTGAAGGTCTGGGGCTTCATTCCTGAAGAGACAATGTGGTCATTAATGCCCCAGGGATTTAGATTTCGACTGTCATAGCCAGGACTTTACAGAACTTACTTGAAGAAACCAAGATCTTTCACACGGCAGTCAATTGATAGAGACTCATGATGTAAAGGCATTCTTTTAAGAAATTAAACTTAGAACACAACAAATCTATGAGATACCTTAGCATTCAGACTACACTTAGTGCCTCCTTGCCTGACTTGGGACATGTTCCCAGTTCCTTGCTGAGGAACCCAGAGACTGAAGGTTGAAACTAAAGCCCAGTAGCAATAAGGTCACCTTACACATGCATTTAATCTACTTGGATTTCAAAATATTAATGAAAACACCAGGGGAAGGTGGAAATTTAAATAGTGCCCAAGTGCCAGTTTTCCATTTTATTTAATAAGCTTAAACCCATGAAGAATGGAGTTAGTCAAATCGGCAATAATCATTGCAAGCATTAAATTTATCTTTAAAAGGGGGAGAAAGTTGTGAGTCAAAGTTTCCTCTGATTAAAGGCAAAGAAACAAACATCTACCAGTCAAGTGGGTGGACTTCCAGGCCTCACAGGAAAAAAACTGAGATAATTAATTAAAGTTTAAGTAAGAGTGAGCCTGATAATGTCATCTATGGGAGATAGAATGATGACAATGAGAAGGGCCAACAGAACAGAATTGTCATTAATTTGATGAATTTTTCAAAATATTGTGTAAAAGTTTACAAATATAAAATCTCCATGGAATTATATGCTAAACATTACAATTATATGTTTTTCTGAGAATATTTGTATACAGGTTGCATGCACAAAACCATGTACATTCTTTTGACGCTGATACTAAAAACTAACCTTTTCATAATATGCTTTCAAGTCTCTCCTTTTTTTGGATGTGTGAGTTTCAAATAAGTTGGAGGAAAGGTGAGGTCTTATAATTTGCAGGTGGAGATATAAGCTAATATATTGAGTTGTTGACATTATTATAATTTTATTTGTGTTCACAGATGGATAAGGCTTGAGGAAATTCAAATCAAATAAGATGTGAGTAAAAACCATAAGTTTTCATGGCAAATCTGGGTCAATTTATTTCCAATAAATCCTTTTGTTGACTTTTCTAAGATTAAAGAATAAGGAGCTCTACTGTTATTCTGTATTTGTATATATACACACCTGGTCTAAGAGGATCTTACTTTACTATTAGATTCAAGATTTGATATCTAGATTACATTAACTTAGGTAAGAAACCCCATTTTGAAAAATTTGTTCTTTTGTTGTTGTTAATCTTTGCCTGAGAATATTTTTCCATTGCTTTTTAGAGAGGGTGGAAGAGAGGAGAGACACAGAGAGGTAAACATCAGTGTGAGAGAGACACATCGATTGGTTGCCTTCTGCACATGCCCCGTCCAGGGCCTGTGATCAAGCATGCAACCAAACCCAGGCCCATGCTCTATCCATGGAGCCAAACTGGCTAGAGCAAGCATTTGTTCTTTATAATGCTGACTTAAGATATCAATGTGCTATATTATGAATTTAAATAACAATAATCTATCTTTCAAGAGTATTCTATCTGTGCTATGTCATGTGCTTTCCTGTGCATTCTAATTTCAGTTCTACAAATCATGAAGATAGGTAGTGAAGGCAAAAATGGTGAATTTGTCAGTGAGCACAAATTTTCTTCAGGAAACCCTGGTCTACTCAGATGAATTGACATTTAAGGAGATAATGATGACACAGAATATGCACTAGTATCCTGTTTCCCCGAAAATAAGACAGTGTCTTATATTAATTTTTTCTCCCAAAGTTGCACTAGGTCTTATTTTCAGGGGATGTCTTATCTTTCCATACGCTAGGTCTTATTTCCAGGGAAACACAGTAGCAGTAAAGGGAAGGCAGAGCAATAGTAGAGGAAAAGGGAGTAATTAACCCTATTGGAAGAAAATGGAGTCAGGGTGTCCTTCCTGAAGGAGGTGGGCCCAATGCTGGGCTTTAGAGATAAACAAAGAGGGAAAAGCTATTCTGAGCAGAAAAACATGGAATATGTAGATGTGCAAAAGCATGAAATAGCATCCTATGTTTGGCTTGGGTAGTATTTCAGTTTTGGAAAGCGTGGGTCTGCGGGTGAGAGAGGAGGCCAGAGAGGCAACCAGGGTCCTAATTAAGAGAGATGTTTTTACTTTTTTTTTTTTTTTTTTGCCAGGATTTATTTTGTAGATTATGGAGAGCCATTTACAGTAATCAGTCTGGAGACAGATGTGTTCAAATGTGCTCTATAAAGAAAGCATACTACACATATTGTTTTTTAACCTGCTTTTAAAGATGCTGGGTGTATTTTTCCCCTTTTGTAAATATTCATCTCCGTGTGGTATGTGCCATGGAGGTGCCTTCATACTCCTGGCAGCCCTATGAATGACTGATGCCTACAATGTCCTGTCCTCTCCAGCCCTGCTCAGCTCCTATAGACTCATGCCTATGGCTTATTTTATGGAGTCAATCCATCTCTTTTTGGTCTTCCTCTTTTCCTGCTGCCTTCTATTTTCCTCAGCATTGTTGTCTTTTCCAAAAAACCCTATCTTCTCATGATAAGAAGTAGGCTCATCTGTAGCATTGATTACAATGGTTGTTTTGTATTCTGTGGCTATTTTCTTTTGATGAAGTCCCATTTGTTTATTTTCTCCTTAGTTTTCATTGTCTTAGGATCTTCTGTATTGGTAAAGATATTGCTGTGACAAAAGTCTTCTATTTTTGCTGTGGATTTCTCTAACATTTTTTATGGTTTCCTTCTTAACTTTTAGTCCTTTATCCATTTTGAGTTTCTTTTTGTGTATGGTGTAAGATGGTGTTCTTTCTTTTTTATGTATCTGTCCAATTTTCCCAACACCATTTACTGAAGAGACGGTCTTGCCTCCTTTGTCAAATTAAGTATAATGGCTTCGGTCGATTTCTGGTTCTCTATTCTGTTCCATTGGCCTATATGTCTGTTCTTGTGCTAGTACAAGGCAGTTTTGAACACAGTGGCTTTGTAATATAGCTTGATATCTGGTATTGTGATTCTTCCAACTTTGATCTTCTTTTTCAAGATTGCTGCAGCTATTTTTTTTAAATTCCAGATGAATTTTTTGGAGAGTTTGTTCTAGGTCTGTGAAATATGTTGTTGGTATTTTAATGGGAATTGCATTGAATCTATATATAGTTTTGGGTAGTAATGACATTTTAATGATGTTGATTATACCAATCTGTGGCTATTTTCATTATTTAATTAACCCATCCATTATGTTAGACAGTTAAATTTTGGAGAGTTAGGTTTTTGAGAGCACTGAAGAATTTAACTTAGAACATTTGGTGATTGAGATGCTTATAATACAGTTACAATATTCAGAAGGGACTTAACTACACAAATGTGGAGATTGGAGGTAAGATCTGAGAAGTTAGGCACAAATTTGGGAGTCATTAGTATATTGATTAAAGCCAGAAAAGGGTATTTAATGACCAGGGAAAAGTAAATGCACAATTTTTATAAAAAGTAAAGGGGATAGAACTGCAGGAAATACTGGTTATTAAGCAGTGGATTAATAAATAAAAGACTGGGAAGAAAAAGTTAGAGAGAAGGGAAAAAATCCAGAGAGGATGATATCAGGGATCAAAAAGAAAGGAGAAAGTTGATTCTCCTATTAACTTCTGTAGAGCTGGGACTAGGCTCTACCATTATTGTTATTCCCTTTCCACAGAGGCCAAAGGTCTTGCTGAAACCAACCAAATTATAATAAAACTGGATTGCCAATCTTGATCATCTAGCCCTAATTCTAATGGAGTTAGCACCAGATTTCATGATTCAGGTAACTAAAAAGAGTATAAAAGAATAGATGAATAAGCTTCAGAGGCTAAAATTAAGATGGCTCTGTAGGAGATATAATATGTAGAAAAAGAACATGTTCTTAAATTATAGCAGGCAAAGGATATCCCAAAATAGGCTGAAAGGGAAAGATGATAAAAATGTCTTTAAAATGTTAAGACTTGGCTTTCAAATTTGGGAATATGGTAGATAAGATGATGAGAGATACCATGCCCAGAACAGCTGATACTCTTAAACAAGAAAACCAAAAACAAACATAATAAACAGGTATTGTTGTTTTTAAAACTATATTTGAAACAATTTTAAATTTACAGAAAAGCTTCAAAAATAATATAGATCATTAATGTATAACCTTACATGCATCTTCCTCCAGCTTTCTCAAATTTTGACAACTTATATATAATCACAGTACAATGAATAAAACAGGAAATTATTATTTGCACATTACTATTAAGTAAACTACAGATTTTTAAAATGTTCACTATCCCCCCCTCCCCCCCAATAATGCCATTTTTTTTTTCTGTTTCAGGATCCAATCAAGGATTCCACAATAACATTTAGTTGTGTCTCCTTTGTGACCTCCAACATTTGACATTTTCCAATTTCTTCCTTGTTTGTCATAGTCTTGACAGTTTTAATAAATACTGACTACTTATTATGTAGAATGTCTTCCAAATTGAGTTTGTTTGATGTTTTATCATGATCATACTGAACTTATTCATTTTGAGAAAAATACTATAGAAGCAATGTGGAATCCTCATTACATATTTTTTTAAGGATACATAGTGTTATTGGTTTATTACCAGTGAGATTAACCTTGACCACTTCATTAAAGTGGTATTTTCTGTATCTTCATTTTAGAGTTACTAGGTTTACCAGTATAATTTTGATATATTTTTGAGGGAGAGATTGTGAGATTATGCTGATATCATATTTCTCCTCAAAGTTTTACCTACTAATGTTAGCATTCATTAGTGGATAATTTTTTTAAATTTTATTTTTAAAAGTTAAGACATTTTTAAATTAATAAAACTTTATTTTTCAGAACAGTTATGGTGCATGCCAAAACTAAGTAGAAAGTAGGGAGATTTCCCATACCATCCTCTGTCCTTATACAATTACATGGTCCACCACTAACAGCATCCCACATCACCTGGTACAGTTGTTATAATCAATTAATGACATACACTGGCATATCCTTTCCATTCAGTCTATAGTTTACATCAGCATTAATTCTAGGTGCTGTACATTGTATGGATTTTGACAAATACATAATGACATCTATCCATCATTACACTATTATAAGAATAGTTTCACTGCTCTAAAAATCCTGTGCTTTGCCTATTCACCTGGCACCCACTAACTTTCAAAGATCAAGTCACACTATTTTTCTTTGTTTTGTTATCCTCTATGATTTTGCCTTTTCCAGAATGTCATATAGTTGGAACCATACATTATGTAGTCATTTCAAATTTACTTTTTCACTTAGGAATATGAATTTAGGTTCTTTTTATGGTTTGATAGCTCATTTATTTTGGTGCTGCATAATATTCCATTGCCTGGGTGTACCACAGTTTGTTTTTGATTCATCTACTGGAGGACATCTTAGTTGTTTCCAATTTTTGGCAATTATGAATAAAGCTGCCATACACATCTGAATACAGTTTTTTTGTGTGAGCATGCAAAAATTAATTTGTGTAAATACTACATTATATGGTAAGTGTATATTTCATTTTGTAAGAAACTGCCAAATTGTCTTCTTAAGTGGTTATACCATTTTACATTCCAATCAGCAATGGATGAAAATTCCTGTCTCTCCAAATCCTCTCCAGGCTTTGTAGTTGTTAGTGTTTTGGTCATTCTAACAGGTAGTGGTATATCATTGCTATTGTAATTTTCAGTTCCATAACAATGTTGAGTATTTTTTCATTTACTTGCTTGCCATCTGTAAATCTTCTTTGTGGGGTATTTGTTCAAGTTTTATTTTTTTCTCTCATTTTAAAATAAGATTGTTTATTTTCTTACTAGAGGCCCGGAGCATGAAGTTCATGCACAGAAGGAGTCTCTAAGCCTGGCTGGTGATCAGGGCCAATCAGGTTCCTACCTCTCTGCCTCCCCGTCTCCTCCTTCACTCACCACCAGTGTCCACTGCCATTCACCCTTGGATCCCTGTACCAGCTGGGGTCCTAGCCCCTATTGGGCAATTGGGAACTGCAAGTTGGGGAGGGGATTAGGAGGTTGGCTGGCAGGCCCCGATCAGGTGATTAGGGCCTGCCGGCTGGGGGAAAAGCCAGCTGCCACCACAGCCGGTGGGCAGCTGGCCGATCGGGGCCTGTCAGCCAGGGGAAGGAACAGGGGGATGGGCCTGGGAAGTTGGCCACTGGCCCTAAGGAAAGAACCAGCCCTTAGACCCACTGAGAAAGGGGCCACGTTCGCAGCCACCCACCCCCAGTTTTCCTTCCCAGCGGGGGCCTGGCCCCAATCGGGCAATTGGGGCCTGCCAGCCAGGGAAAGGGACTGGGAGGTTGGCCAGCAGACACCATTAGCAATCGGTGACTGCAGGCTAGGGGGCAGTTCCTGCGTTGAGCATCTGCCCCTGGTGGTCAGTGCACACCATAGCGACTGGTAGTTCCAGTCATTCTACAGTAATGGTTGCTAGGTTTTAAGTGTTTGTCATGGGGCTATAAAGTGCAGCATAGAGAGTAGAGTCAATAATAATGTAATAACTATGTATGGTGTCAGGTAGCTTCTAGGTTATTGGGGGAAATAATTTTGTAAATTAAACAGTATAACCACTAATCTATACAACTAAAACTATTATAAAACAATATTGAATGTGAACTTTAATTGAAAAAAAAAAATATCCTCCCCCCATCTCAAACACACATAAAAAGAAAAAAAATTAAAAAGTTTGAATACAATATAGAAAACTATCTTGATTTACTTGGGATAGGAGATAATTTCTTAAAACTGAAACAGTGCAAATTAAAGGAAGTTGATGATATTTAATTCAGCTAAAACTAAGTCTTTCGGCTTTTTTTTTTTTTTTTTTTAAAATCAAAAGATAACATGAAGAGAATGACTATATAAGTCATAAGTTGGAATAAATGACTTTCAACACATACTATACAAAAATTATCAGTACCCAGATATACAAGAAATCCTGATTCAATGACAACAAGGCAAATAATCCAATTAAGATAATGAGCAAAAGATAAATACACAAATGAATGTTTCACAGAAGAGGAAACATCTTTGGGCAATAAATATATTAAAGATGTTCTGGCTCATTAGAAATAAAAATAAAATGTAAACAACAAGACAATACATTTTTAAACAACCAAATGGGAAATATGAAGTCTGACAATGTTAGGTATAGACTTTTGTGCGTGAGTTAGGGTTTCAATGACAAAATTAATTTCAAATTCCAGATCTGCTACTTATCAGTGGTATCATTCAAACTCTGCCATAAGTTTCCTCACCTACAATATCTAGAATATGACTTCTCTGCAGGTTTGGGAGGAACAATGATAGTGCACAACCAGCATCTGCTATAAAGTTTGGCTAAGAGAAGAGGGTCATAGATAATGGCTTCTAAAATTGAGATAAGTTGGGTTGGTAGTCTAGGAATATAATGTTTAATCAAATTTCATTCAACAGAATTAATTCAGAGTTAATATATTAGGTTTTAAATATAATTTTCAAAGCTAATAATAACAACAACAGTAATAATTAATTGAGGGATTACTATGTGCCAGACACTAAGTATAGTGTTTTTATTAATTATTTCATTTAACCCTTATGTTTTCTTTGTGGAGTAGTATTAATCTCCATTTTGTGGCTGAAGAAATTGAAACTGAAAGAATTTACTGAATTAGCTTGCTCAAGGTTATACAGATCTAGTTATTTATAATCTTGGGAGTAGAAGACAGGCCTTTCTGGCTTGACTGTAACTCCCTAGTGTAGATGGTTCCTCTTCAGCAGTCAGATACAGAAACAGAACTTTTGACTTATAAGCAATTTTCACAATTAGTGGGATCAAGATTAATATATATGCATAGAAATGCCAGCATTTCTTTTTTAAGGGTGAAGAATTTTAAGGACAACAGGGGGGTGGGGGCCTGCATGGGGAGGGGTTTGGGATGTGAATGGGGGCATGAGGACAAATATGTGAAACCTTAATCAATAAAGAAATTTTAAAAAATAAAATGAAAAAAAAGACAATTAAAAAAAAAGAATTTCAGAGTTTCTGGCAGTGGCTGTTAGGATTTCTAGTCTAATCTTTGTCATAATATTGCTATTTTTTTTTGACGACAGAAATGAGGAAAAAATAAAAGCGAAACTTTGAGTTGAGACCAGGTTACCTGAACATTTGTCTTTCTCTGTTATTTGAAGTTCCACTGGCCCACTCTAGAGGACCCACAATTTAACTACCTTCAGGAATAACTGGAATATCATGCAGAATAAAAGAGAATGATAAAATTCATGATGTATCCATACACAAAGTTTATTTTTAAAAAGTCAGAATTTTGCCCCTTTAGCTCCTCGAACCAACCAAAATCTTGCCCTACAACCCATATCTTAGCATGGCTTTCCAAAGACAGATAGTTGACTCTCAAAGTAGTCTTATGATGCAATGTGTCCTGTTGTAGTATTTCAGCTAAATGACTGCTCAACCCGTTCTATGATAGTTTCAATTTTGAGAAACTCATTGTTTCTTAAGGGAGCTTCATCTATCTTCAAGGAGCTCTAATTGTTAACAACAAAAACAATGATAATAGCTCATTTTTTACTGAGAGTTTATGATGTGCCAAATACTGTGTGCTAAATGTACTATATAAATTGTCTCATTTATCCTCATAATAACCTCTGTGACATAGGTGCTATTATTATCTTCAATTTACAGATCAAAAACATGGAGGTTTCAATCCATTTATCATAATTATAGCACCTGCAGACTAAACTCTTATTCACTTGGCAACGCTTAGATATTAGAAAACAGCACAGAACATTCAGAGTTAAATTTTAGCTCCTTTGGATCACACTTTTTATGTTTAATTGGTTTCCTACATTCCATTATTGTAGAAAATGTGAAATAAGGTGGACATCTGATTGAATGGAAGAAGAAAGGGAAAATAAGATATTTACTTCTTTACACTTAAAATTTGACATCCTAGGACCTTTCTGTGTTCTCTTTTATGCAGTCTTCATGGCTCCACCTACTTTAAAAAAAGTCAAGATTGGCTCTATAGAAAAGAAAACCAAATTTTCTGTACTATGCCACGACTTTTTATAAACCAATCTTTGCAGAAAGTGGACTCAATCCAAGAATTGTGCACTTCTAAACTATTTTAGAAATGTTTGTAGGTAATGCAAATGCAAAAATATTTATGATGGTAAGCATCAGCAAGATGGAGGTATTCACAAAGTTGACCAATGTTTGTTTCTTTCTAACAAATTTTTGGATGTTCTTTTCAAGAGCCTGTGTTAAAATTTCTTTCTATATTTATGTAAAATTATGTATCCTTGAAATATTTTATTTATAATTTGAATCATGTCTAAAAGGTTCAACTTTTCTTAAGGCAACAGAATTACTTTTAAGCTACTAGATATTATTGCAACCTTAAAATTAATATTTTTGTTATTAGACATTTGTAAGTCTACAATTTAAAATTCTTAAGACATAAGAGATGGCTTTAGTATTTTTTAACTTTCACTCTTTTCTTTTGAAATCACAAACACTACCCCTTACATACAAAATAATCTGAGTGGCCAGATTATTATGATCTGTGAACCCATAATAATCTGGCCACTCAGTGTATATCCTATATAATAAAAGGCTAATATGCAAATTGTCCCCTCAACCAGGAGTTTGAACAGCAGACAAGCGGGCTAACCGCCATGTCACCCTCCCTCTGGCCAGGCTGGCTGGACCCCACCCATGCATGAATTCATGCACTGGGCCTCTAAAATATATATATACTGAGTAGCCAGATTATTATGCATTCAGAGATCATAATAATCTCATAATAATCTGGCCACTCAGTGTATATAAAAACTGGGTGAGCTATAGTTTTATAGTAAAATATTTAGTCTAAGCCATGTGAAATGGATAAATCTGTCTTTATTAGTGTCTATTTTAGAAATCATACCCAGAGAAGCCACATTTATACAGTGCTTCCAGTTCCTACAGCTTTTCCATGTCTAGGAAAGGGAAGGTCACTTAATGGTAGAATGATCATGCCCATTTTCTGCTATTCAGCCTTATGTTACATGTGATTGATTGATGCCAGCCCACACAGGCTGTGCTGGCACCCTGTATCCAAGAGAAAGAAAGCCCATCAGACAGATGGCCAGTGTAAGAATAAAAATTAGGCTACAGTCTTCATTTATTCTGTTCATAGGCACAAATGAAAACGTATGTTAACCAAAAAAAAGGAAAAAAAAATCTGTGATGTATTTTCAGCAACTTGCATGGTGAGTGAATGGATTTTATGCTTCCATTTGAATCAGAACTAAGTTAAAATAAACTCCCAACCCTATTATCCTCTCTTCAGAACCACTTGTCTTGAGTCTGCCTGTCAGTACATTCTCCTCCCTTGCAAGATACAGAATAATCTCACTTAAAATCACAGAGTTCCCTGACACTGAAAAAGCTGACACTACTTGCTGTTCACTATTATCATATTACTCCTGAGTGATTGCTTAGCTACAGCTATACACTGTCTTATGGTACCAGATTTCTGAACGAACATTTCAATTTGTTTTTGGATCACTCTTTTTTGTTTGTTTGTTTTTTGGCAGATTGAGATTTATATATGCATTATTTCCAATTTCCACTGATCAACTTTTACAAAAACAAAAACAAAATCAAACTCCCAAATCTTTCTCAGAAATCCACCTAACTCCCACCTCTACCAACCTGTATTATCTTGCTTGAGGGTGGGGGTAGACATGAATTAGTATATCATGACGTATTGTTTTGATTTACCTGAACAGAAAATGTTGCTTGGCAAAACCAAAAAAACACAAACACAAAAACCAAAACACAACCAAATAAACAACTCTGGGATATCTTGATGCTTATATACTCATATAGAGCACAGTCCCTAAGTGTTTGTGCTGATTTTCATTAAAAATTTGATACTCTGTCTAGTGTGTAACATCTTAGGCATGGTTGAGTAAACATTTATAAAATAATCAGTTTCTCCAGAAATTTATCATTTGAGGTTTTCATTCTGTATTCATCTAGAGAGCAGATTTCCAAAAAATTCAAATACTCTAAATAGTTTTAAACTGAGTATCAAAAATAAAATGAAACAATAGCTAATGTAATCACTGACCAGTGAAATCAATGGCAATCATCAAGGAGGACCAAGGGCTTACAGAGTAAATGAGATGCATTGAGAACTGCTTATTAACCAGAAGGAAGGGGATGCTTACAAGGAAGGGGATGCTCACAAGGAAGGGATATATTTTTAAGAAAGAGATAGGAGACAGGAAACAAGAGAAGAGACAAGGGCAGAGAAGGAGGATGAAAGTGGCAGGTAGCCAAAATGGTAAAATAGAAATAAAAAAAAGACACTGTCAGAGATCAAGAGTGAGAGAGATAAAGCTGAGGATTAGCTACGAGGGAGAAAGTTCTTAGTGCAGCCAATAAACTAATACAACTTGGTGGCATTTTAGCAATGTGTGTTAAATTTTAGCAATTTAATCCTGAAAGCTACATGTAATATAAAAAAAACCCTCTGCAATCTTGTGTGTCATTTAGTTCATTACTTTAAGAAGGATGAAGAAAATAAAATTTTAGACTGCATAGTTTATTATTTAATCTATTCATGGCAACATTACATACATGATAGTAAGTAAATTTGCAAAATAAAGGGTAGAACAGACCAGATTTGCTGCAGATAATATATTAACTAAAGCCATTGTCTCCTATAAAATATCATCTTTTTCTAATAGTGGACGGCTGGTCTTAGATGAAAATGTTCCCCCAAATGACCTAGCACAAAATTGACCTGGGGAGGGAGGAATCCTTTTGCTGGTAGAAGGAAGCTCAGTTTTTAGCTGTGAAGGATTAAACTCTAGAATTCAATGGGAACTGAAAGAGAATTTGATCCAGGCTGCAAACCTATACTGTGGCTCACAGCCTTCTGAGGGCTGTAGGTCAATTCATAAGATATGGAGTCTGTCAATGGCCAATTTATCAAATTTATAAACACACTTATTGACTAAATCTTTGTTTATTTTAGCTCTTTAGAAAAAATGTTAGTTGTCCTATAGATAAATTTTAAGGGAGCAGGACTCCAGGTGTCTGGGGCTTTGGTCACTCCCTGTTCTTCACTCCCTCCCCACTTTGGAATTTACAGCCCAGACTGTGTGTGGCTTCAGTAATGAAGCAGAGCACTGTGAAAATTGAATCACTGTAAATGCTGTAAACAGTTAAAATATATTTTATTAAACAGGCAAATTCGGTCACTCTCCAAAAACTGGGGAAAGAATCTTAAAGATGAAAAAGTGTTAAAAATAAAAATCACAAAAATATTAGATAGCGCCAAAACTGGTTTGGCTCAATGGATAGGCCTGCGGACTGAAGGGTCCCCGGTTCGATTCCAGTCAAGGGCATGTACCTCGGTTGCGGGCACTTCCCCAGTAGGAGGTGTGCAGGAGGCAGCTGATTGATGTTTCTCTCTCATTGATGTTTCTAGCTCTCTGTCCCTCTCTCTCTTCCTCTCTGTAAAAAATCAATAAAATATATTAAAAAAAATATTAGATAGCAATCCATGTAAACTGATAAACTTCCAAATTAAAATTATGCTTGTATTCCTGAAAAGAAAATAGTCATATAATAAGAGCAGTAAAACAACAATCTTACACATAAAAAGGATATATTTCATAAGAATAAACCAGTGGTCAGCAAACTGTGGCTCTTGAGCCACATGTGGTTCTTTGGCCCCTTGAATGTGGCTCGTCCACAAAATACCATGGCCTGGACAAGTCTGTTTTGAAGAAGTGGTGTTAGAAGAGGTTTAAAAAATTTGGCTCTCAAAAGTAATTTCAATCGTTGTACTATTGATATTTGACCTATTGACTAATGAGTTTGCCGACCACTGAAATAAACCATTCTATGACTGGCTTTTGAAAAATTCTCTAAAATCAAATAAAACCATTAATATTTCAGAAGAATATATACATAAAATGTACTCATATTAATTATTCAATAAGATTATTTCTCCAAATAAGTTTTTAGTGAATTTCAAATTTGGTGAAGTCTAAAAATTGGTCATTTGGAAAATTGATTCTTCAGTGAATTCCATTTTTATGGATGGGACCACTTTAGCTTTCTTAAGATGACAGTGTTTAAAAAACTCAAAATAATTGCCAACACTTAAAAGTCAAGAAATTTCTTGGAAAGCTCTGAATTTTTATACTATTTCTGTTAGAGTAAAAAATGTACAACACTGAACCTACATTCTTATACAGCTACATTAGCTGGACTGGAATATGGATACTCCCTTTGAAAAGGTTGATGGTAGGGTGATCATATCATCAGTATGCTCATTACAGTCATTGGTTTCTGCCTGTTTTCCTGGTATAAGTTTTAGTAGTGCCAACTTTCACTATGATAATGTTCAGTTTGACAGCCAAATATATGACCACTCTAGTTAGTGATCTCTAGTTCTCTATAGTGCATAAGATATCCTGAAGACACAGCATCTGCCTGGGCTTTGCAAGCATTGGAGTATGTTATTCCTGTTCTACTACATCCCTGTCTAGTTCATGTATGTAGAAACATATGGCTAATTCTTCCTCAGTGATGAACAAAAAGGCTTTGTTGTGCTCTCTTCTTTAGTGTTACCTTCTGTTTGCTACCTTTTACATAGCATGGTCTTAAATTAAAGAGTCTGTGCAATATCATCTATTTTTTGCCTTATGGATCTTCATTATCAGATGTATGATATTATAGCTTTAATTTCTATGTGCACACTTTCATATTTATCTTTCAACCAGGATTTTACTAACAAGTTCATATTATATCTTCTTACCAATAAAGTTAAATGGTATTGACTACCAACTCCAAAACTAGCTAATTTAATTGGCAAACCTCTACCTGGTGCTTGATCTGTGCCAAGCGCCACGCTAAATATTAAGCATACAAAGAAGAAAGACATTATACCATTCATGTTATTGAGTCACTAAATATAGTCAGTCTTGGCTTTTATTTGTTTCTCATCTCTGCATGCTTTTTCTTGTCTTATCTTTCTTATGAAGGTAGTGCTAAATGATGTGTGTGTGTGTGTGTGTGTGTGTGTGTGTGTGTGTGTGTGTTGGAGGAGGAGGAATAAATTTGAGCAATGACATTCTACTTGAACATGTATATTTTGTACGCATAGAAACAACGAGGTATTAAAGAGCTAGGCTACTTGCTATTTCAGGTAAAGCTTCAGAGGTTTCTTGTTTCTTGGGGGTTAGAGCAATCTCAATTTAGACTTCTGAAAATGTGATTTTCATCACTTTAACCAGTGCCAGTTGTCTCCTCAAGGGTGACTAGCATCCTTGCAGAACCTTAAACTGAAATAAAATATTCCTATTTTTGTTCTTTTTTCTATCATCTCTATATTTTTGCTCTTTCTTCCAGTAGGGTGTTACTGAAAAGATACTGGCCAATAAAAGGAGCTTCTCATTGTTGTGAAGCTGACTGATACTTTGCCTTCAAGCACAGGGGAATACCGTTTTCTCCAGTCTCTCTGGTTGAGACTCTAGGCTCTCATGAGGCTTTTTTGGGAATCTTTTCTGGTTTCACCAAAAATTCCTTATTTGGTAGAGCTGGTGAGGCTCTGAAAACCTCACGCAGCCCCATTTCTAGATATTGACTATAAGTACTCTAACTTGGAACAGATAGAATACGATCCACTTTACTGGGAACCATGGTTTTAAGGCATCCTAAGTCAGATAAAAATGACACCTTTTTATATTTGGTAGGTGCTGCTCACTCTCAGAAACATGACTATTGGCATCTTTGAGGAAATGACCTTGATGTTTTGGTTTTTCAAATGAGTTTCAATGTAATGTGCTTGAAAGAGTCCTGAACCAAACTACCCAAATCTCCTAGGACACTAATGATAAACATGAATGCTTTATATACTGATTTGTATTTATTGTTTTATATTATAACTCTGATAGCTAAGAGACACTAAGATATTCATGTTCACAGTTGATAGCATTCTTACCCTTGGGAGAGAAAAGGACAAACAATACTGTATATTGAGCAATAATACTACTACTATATTTTAAGGAAACCAAGATAAAAACACTTGTATCTAAAAGTAATTATATCTGCCTCTCTGTTGGAAAGTTTATATCAGCATAACTAATAATTTTTAGGAACTTTCTCAAGGAGCACTGTCAGGTTAGCTTTCACGTGGTATTAAAAAGTTATACTTATTTCACCACAGGGATATACATGACAAGGACAATGCATATTCAATGCCAATTTTACATGGCAAATACTAAAATTCTTAATTTTTAGAATTTTGTTTATTTGTTTTAGGACCCATAAAATTTTTTTGTCACCACTTTAACTCAGTTAGGCTTGATGCAATCTATAATAATAAAAGGGTAATATGCTAATTAGACGAGACATCCTTCCGGGTGTCATTCCGATGTCCTTTCTGACAAAGTCGGGTCCAGGGTACCTGCTGGCGGCTGGAGGGTTGCAGCCCAGGTCCCTGGTGCCGGAGGGAAGCAGGTGCCAGCAGCTGGGGGAAGGAAGGCCTACTCTTACACAAATTTCCATGCATCAGGCCTCTAAGTTAAATTATAATTAATGATGATACTGGTAGCCTGGCTCTACTTCATATCAAAAGAGTCTGTATTTGTAGCGATTGCCAATTTCCATAGTGTAAATTCTCCCAGGATTGTTAATTTCCCCTACAGCTTTCCAGAATCTGTACAAGCTGATCCCAGCTTTTTATTAGTTGCAATCTAGATCTGAAATTGTACATAATCTTTTCCTATTGATCTTCTGAATAGACTTTAAAGATATATAATATTAATAAATTGTCTCTTAAAAATTATTTTACATATACCCATAAAATTAAAAAAACTGATAGGAAGAAATTGATAAAGACTTATTTTAACTTTTAAAAATAGACATTAACACACAGGTAAATAGATGTTGTGGCATGTTGATTGAAAAGTGAGAGCAGAGGGACTAATTCTGCCTTTCATATTCATCATTTAACTAAGTTTCGGTAACTCCTACGACCATCTTACTCAGATGGAATTCATGTCAGTCTCATGATATAAGTATCATGGAACCTTTTATTATCTACTTAAATTCCTTAAACTTAACTTTCCAAGGAAGTGTTATTTGTAATTGTCCTAGAAACAATAGCCACCTGTAGCCTAGGCCCCTCCCCTTCCCCATTCATATTACTGTAAATTTAAATTTTGTCTTAGGAGTTGTGTTTGGAGTAGGTGTAGAAACCATCTACACTTTCTTGCTAAATTTCTGGGGTGGTAAAGTGGGTGAACAAAAAACAGCATTGCTTTTTATTATCCATTGGGAGATGAGGAAAGTTCTTTGACAGAATTCATAAAAGAGAAAGAATTCTGATATGATGACCATGACCTCGGGCCAGGTGGTTGAGGGAAGCCTTGGTTGTCACAAGTGAGGAGAAACTCTAAATATAGCATTGAGGCTGTTGCACAATTTTTGCAATTCTTTGCCATGTGTCTAGGTTCTGGGGATGAGAGTATTAAAAGCTCTTTCACTAAATTTTTATAAAACATATTGGATGCAACTGGCATACTTCGGGACACTTCTAACAATCGTTGGAGTTATAACTTCTGTCATCTCCTCTAGAAACAAGCTCTTGGGGTCCTTAATATGGTTGGATTTTACTTCCAGAACTGAAGAAAGAGAGCCACAGAATTGTGCCATCACAGCCAGGATCAGGAACATACTTGAGAGCAAGAGATTGAGTTCATTTTTAATCTTCCATGGAAGTTTTCCCACTGTTATTAGTGAGCTCATGGCTAGGAAATTTGAATTTCACTAAGAGCTATGAATACAAAATAGCTTTAATTAAAGAAAAAGATAGTCAATAATTGTTGGTTTGACGTTTACAAGACAATAATTCTGGTAAAATCAGATTCCAAAAGAGAAATGGAAAGTTCTATTATGCTATTACCAGTAGCTGAGAATAAAATTATCTTAATTTGAAATAAATCTTCATGGAAGTTATAACAAACATACCGGGCAGCTTCTGAATATCTCTCCAGACATCTAAACACTGTCGCCTGACGAAGATGGTTTCGGAAATAGGCTGGGTTTAAAACAATGCTCCTGTAAAAAGATAAAAGCAACGCAAATGTTATTAGGTTTTTACAAGACCATTACCAGAAGTGTATAGAAATGAAATAACATGCATCCAATTTTATATACTATGTATTTTAAAAGATACTAATGAATGAAGCCCTTTACTTCCTATAATTGTCTGTGAAGACAAATAAACAAGCACTATTGAAAAGCTAATTAAGTTTGCATAATAAAAACAATTTTATTTATAACACAGAAGATTTTCTTTTTCTTTCTTTTTTTTTTTAACTGGAGGTCTTTTTACCTATGACAATGGCAAAGAAGATGAATAATCCAACTAATATTACATCTAAGACATGACACTATTTTCTTTTCTTATGTTAATAAGTCAGGCAAAAATCACAGGTTATTTATTACATTTCTATGTATAACAAAGGAAAAAGTTGTCAGCTACTGAATTTCCATAGAAAGAAAGGGACTGGAATTTGGATGACATGTTCTTTTACACTCCATATTGGTTTCTGTATCTCCCCTCAGTTGGATGGAGTAATGGAATGAAAGGAACCCCACACTGCTTAAAGACTCTGATTTTGATTTTGACACTTTTGACAGGGCCCTTATTCACTTCCGGTTTCCATTTTCTCTTGAAATAACAAGTCTTGATGTTTTTTCCATCTTTTCATAGAGTTTTGGAATTCAATCCAAGCTAGATGAGACAATGATCATTTCCCACCTGCCTTCTTCCCTTAGAGGTAAACTGGTAGACATTTTCCTTCCTTACCAGGCATTGTCCAAAGCATCTGATAATAATGAGGTGAACTAGACAGATGTAGTCCATGACTTGGTCAAAAACAATAAATTGGAGTTCTTAAATACCCTTTATGGGTCACATGGATTCTCTAAATTTTGGCAATCACTACTGCTAGACTGGACTTGTTTCTTTTAACCATAACACCATCCTACACGGAGCCACAGGAATCACAGATTCACTGAATAAAGAGATAGCACTAGTGAAAGTTTGAAATGTAGCTTATATGTTGTGTTACTGATATGGGATAAAAAGTATCACTAAACCAACAGAAGATTGTTAAGCAACTTCTTATGAGCCTTTTTTAATGAGTTGATGAGAATCATTTGGAATTAGTTCATCATTGAAGTGGTTCTTAATCTTTTTTTTTTTTTTGAGAGATTCACAGTGCTTTTTGAGAATCAGATGAAAGTTATAGACTTTTGTCCAGAATAATACACCTAACGATAATTGCCAAAATTTAGGGGATTCACATGACCCATTAAGGCTATTTAAGAACTCCAGATTTTAAAAAACCACACACATGCAGACAAAATGATTTCATTCCCAGAAATATTGCATATGGAAAAAATAAAGTAGAAAAGAAACATCTATATGGCCCATGTAAAATATAGAATTATATGATGATGAGATAGATAAAGTAATTAAGCTTACTTTAAGCACCAGTGAACAAAAAAGTAGAGAGGTTAGGGGACATTTCTAAAATTGCATACAACTAGTTAGTTGAAGAGTTTCAAGTTTATTGTGTTTTCCATATTTAGCCATAGAATTTTGTATTATACCTTACTGCCTTTCCTATGATGATTTCTGAATAGACAGGACTGAGTTAATGAAGTTTTTCTGCTCTCTATAACTTAATGATTTATACAAATAAATACATTACTTGTTTTGGTAATTTCTTTGTTTGTTTTTTATATATATTTTTTATTGTTGATAGTATTAAAGATATCTTCCCCTCCTTTTCTCCTTCCCCCCTGTTTTGGTAATTTCTGATTGAAGTGTTGGAAATTTAAAACTATTGTTATGAGTATATTCCAAATTAATGCCAAACTTCTAATACCATTGACTAATACTTTATATTAATTAGAAAAAGAGTTTGTTTACAAATCATGCTTATATATTCTATCCCTGTAAAATTAATTTTGTAAAAGTAGATCTGTGTAAACAAGATCATAGCTCTGCCTAGTGGCCTGGGTCTTCCAACTCTAACCATAATTTTTTCTTTCACACAAAGGTAATTCTCCCTCCTTACTTTGTAATCATTTGTTCACTTATACATTTTTGGCAAGCGCCTATAAAATCCGTGCTGAATGAATGTTTTTATCTGTTATCTCTCGCCCATGATGTAGTGTCCTGGCTTTGCTAAGCTGTTTCTCAATAGTCTTGCTCTGCCAAAGTTCTTTGGTCCAAGATGGATTTACTCTCCTAGGAAAGTGCTGCATAGTGCTTTATAAATAGTTGGTCAATCTAGAGAATGCCAGGAATATGGAATATTTTAACTTCAACAAAGCATGATATCTGTAGGAATAAGACAGTGACATTAGATAATAGCACCACTCAATAGATTATGAGTGGTTGTTGTTATTGTTAATCCTCACACGAGGATATTTTTCCATTGACTTTTAGAGAGAGTGAAAGTGAGGGGGAGAGACACACAGAGAGAAACATTGAGGTGAGAGATACATTGATTGGCTGCCTCCCAATGCACCCCGACCAAGACCAGGATGGAACCTGCAACCAAGGTACATGTCCTTGACCAGATTCAAATCCAGGAACCTTCAATCTGTGGGCCAACTCTCTATCCATTGAGCCAAACCAGCTAGGGTTGATCAATACTCTTTAAATTATTATGGGTTATTATGAAAGAAGGAATTTAATGGCTTTTTTAGCCCTTTTTATGGACAACATATCTATTAGTAACTAAGATTCAGAAATTAAAAGGTTGCCTATGAAATTTTCAGATGGCATACATTTTACTTAACAAAAAACTAATATCACTGATGACACTGAAATTCAAAATTATCTGGAATGGTTAAAAATAACAGCCTTATGGCATGATTTTTTTTAATAGATATAATCACAGCTTGAGTATGGCCATGTGGAAAAAGTCTGAATATTTAAACTAATCACAGTGAAATGTGATATAACAATATGTCAGAGCTACAAAAACTGTACATAAAATTTACATGAAATTCATCAAAAGTATTATGTCTAAATAATAAGATATTTTCACTAAATTGTGCCATTACCATACAGTCTCTTAAATCCATCAGAGCATCTGTGAGAATCAGCATCATTTTGAGTGTGTCTGAATGTCCAATGGGTCTGGAGGACATTGTGTGAAGAATATGGGATGAGATTGATATGTTTAGATAGTTAAATGAGATAAGTACTTTCCAACACAAAGACCTACCACGTGAAAAATAGAAAAATTATTCTCTGTAATTCCAAATGAGACCAGGCAAAAGCCTAGTATTACCAAGTTATAAGTCGCTTAGTTCAACATAAGGAGATACTTATAAACCAGTGATGCAACAGGCACCGAGGACAGTTTCTTATTCCTGGAATCATTTAAGTGATATTTAGAATGCCATCTGTCAGGTTGTGTAAGAAATTCTTGACTAAATGGAAGATTAGACTAAATGACTTTCAAATATAATCACAAAAATCCCTTATAATATATTGCTGAGCACTGTGAAGCATCTGAGTTTTTCCTTTCCTTCAGGTTAACAAGTTAGCGTAGCAGTTTCATGGATACTCATGAAGACATGACCCTCCAGGGCCAGAGACAAAGGAGGGTTTCTTAGTCATAACAATGCCAGTAGCTAGTGTATCAGTCTTCTGTTGTACTGCCACAATTCCCAGACGGCAATGCAAAGGCCAGATGACACCTTCACATGCAGTAGGTTGCATCACATCACAGGAGAGGAATGCAAAGCTAAGGGAATGTAAATCTTTTGCAATGAGCTGTAACCATGCCTATCCTTTGCTCTAGCGGGAAACACTAACTCATCTTCCAAGGCTGAAGGCCAGAGGTCAATCAGTGTCTTTTTCAGAGGACATACAAAACAAAAAATGCAGGAGACACATGGAGAATTGTCTCCCTACATAGATAATTTTTGTTCAGCTATGCAACTGCTATTTGTCCTATTCATTCCATTAACAAATAAATAAGGGTTCATAGCAAAGTCCAAAAATTTAAAATATGCAAAAATGACAAAATGCCTAATGTTGAAAAGTAATTGCATTATTATCTATTTATATTCTGTTCTAGGAAAAGTTTAAAGCAGCTTATAGAAAACTTACATAAATTAAAGTAAAAATAACTCACAGGGAACAAAAGAAAAACTAGATGAATAGAATTACATCAAAATTAAAAACTTTTGTGCATCAAAAGACACCATCAACAGAATGAAAAGGCAGCCCATGGAATGGGAGAAAATATTTGCAAATCATATATCTGATAAGCAGTTAATATCCTATAACTCAACAATAAAAAAAAACAATTAAAAATAGGCAAAGGACTAGAATAGACATTACTTCAAAGAAGATATAGAAATGGCCAATAAGCACATGAAAAGATGCTCAAAATCACCTATAATCAAGAAAATGTAAAGCAAAACCACACTGAGATGCCACCTCATACTCACTAGATGACTATTAAAAACACACTCACACTAAATAAAACCCAAACAAACAAACAAACTAGAAAATAACCAGTGTTGGCAAGAATGTGGAGATATTAGAATCCTTGTGCATGATGTGTGGGAATGTAAAATGGTGCAGCTGCTGTGGAAAAAAGTATGGCAATTCCTAAAAATATTAAGAATAGAATTACAATATGATTCAGCAATTCCTCTTCCGTGTATGTACCCAAAATATTGAAGGCTAGGTTTTTAAAGATGTACTGCTATATTCATAGCAATATTATTTACAACTAGAGGCCCAGTGCATGAAACCATGCACAGGTAGGTTCCCTAGGCCTAGCCTGAGATCAGGGCCTTGTTCGGCCAGCTCGTCAGTCCCCAATCCTGCCCACCGCCACCCACCTCGGTTCCCCCTGGTTCCCTGTTCACCATCCTGTGATAGGAGCCTGCGGGTCAATGCACCTCATAGCAACTGCTCGAGCAGTTGTTCTGGTCATTACACCATTATGGTTGCTGGGATTTTATTGTATTATATAGGATTGTCTAAAGGTGGGAAATCACTAGTGTCTATCAACAGCTGAGTGGATAAACAATATGTGGCATATACATACATACAATGGATTATTATTAGCCTTAAAAAGGAAATTCTTATATATACTACAACATGGGTGAATCTTCAGGACAGTATGCTAGGTTAAATAAACAATCACTAAAAGACAAATACTGTGTCATTTCATTTATATACTAAGTTACTTAGAGTAGATAATAGAGACATCAGGTAGAACGCTGGCTTCCAGGGGCTAGGGTGAGAGGGGAATGGGAATGGTATGGAGTTTTAGTTCTGCAAGATGAAAAGAGTTCTGGAAATTTGTGGTACAACAATGTGAATGTCCTTAACACTACTAAACTGCATATTTAAATTATGAGTAATATGGTAAATTCTAAGTTATGTGTGTTTCACCATAATAAAAAATAAAAAATAAATTTAACTGAACATGGAAAGAAAGATTAAAAGTAGGAGAATTAAGATAAAGCCTGGATGAGGTTAGCACACAAAATAAGATCCTAAGAGTTTAGTTGAGAGGGACTATATATTTTCTTCTAGCCCATGTAAAGAAGGCATATAGTTTGTTTCAAATAAGCCATTTGCTCAGTTCAAATATTTCTTGTAGTGTAATCAGAACGATCACCTTCTCCAAAGATGCCCTGGAATGAAACAATCTGTCCTCAGTAACAGATTTTCAGAAAACTCAGAAAGTGTTCCATACGGTTGCCTTTTAGAGCTTCTTTCAGCATGGGTTGTTGGCATAATATTAAATCTCAATCTAGTAACCAAAATTCTGGGTAGGTGGAAGAAATGGGAATATAAAGGGAACTTATGCAATACTGCCGTCACTACACAAGGTTTCAGTGAAATCTTACTGTTTCCATCTTACTTGGTCACTCGGTTCACTGCAAAAGATTGATGATTGGAATTAAAAGCTAATATAAAGTATAACAGTCTTCAACTTATTGAGAATAACTGAGAAGACCATTGCTCACTTTAAATATCTTACATTGACAAGCAAGACAGAACAATAGAATGACCCGATTTAATTTACATGGGAAAAATTGAACTACTTTATAAAGTATTAGAGCATAAAATTAGAATTAAGGGCACTGGTTTTTGAAATGAGAAAATTACAGTAGATTGTTGTCGAATAAAGCATATAGCTCTGCCAAAACAGTAGCAGAGTATGTTTTTGCAAAAAGCATAAAAGTAAAACCTAGCTCTTTAGAGAAACAGCAAGAAGAAATAATTCTCACAAATTTCTTGAGATCCCAGCATGTGCATGGCACAGAAGGAAACAAGTTTAGAGAAGAAGCTACATAGGGGAGTAATTCAAATATCACCCCTGGTGTTTTGCCTCTCCCAACTACAATTAATTTTATGTGTAAAACATTAAATGTGAAAAATATGAATTATTCAATGGAACAGCAAATAGCTTATTTCTTGACATGGCCAAGAGTCAATCAGATAAATACTTTAAAAATTGCTATATTGTCACAATACTGAAAAATATGTAGAGGGGAGGTGTTATATTGTCTGTCTTCTTTAAAGAGTTAGAATAAATACACATTAGAGAATGATTAGGGTCTACGTTTAAGTATATTTTACTTTAGATTTTGAGTTTGAGATTTCTTTGTTTAGAAAAATAAAATGAAGCTTAAAATTCAAATAATAAACTTAATGGGCCATCAATACCAAGAAATAGGAAACTTGAGAAGGAAGCCACATAGTCTTCAGTATCTTCCAAAAACACTAATATCATCAGTTACTATACATAAAATAATTACCAAAAAAAGTATGACATGCTGCTGGATCTTTAGAAGTATGAAGTAGATACCTTTTAAGCAATTGGGAACATTTCATTTTCTCTACATTTCTTTTACTTTTTTTTTTTTTTACTAGCTTAATTACTCTGTATCCATTGGAGACCTCTCCATAATAGAAAGTAATGCTCAGCAAAATTATCTTTATATGTGTGCTGCACATAGCAAATACTTAACACATAATGGGCACTAAATGAATGCTTTTGGAATAAGACAATGTTACTGAGAGATGGAACACACTCTTCAAAAGGAGCCACCAGGGACCCTAATCTTATCTAAGATTCTCCATTGAGATCTACACCTATTGTGACCCGAATCTATCAAAGGCCTCTCTTCACTGATTTCTGAATCTATATCCCAGTTGGATGTCAGGTTTACATAATCTCCTAATCCCTAACTGTATGCAGATGTGGTCAGGAATGAAAGGCAGTTTATGCAACTAAAGGATGCAGAGATAGAGATCGATAAGGAGGGTCTTTGAGAAAAATTCAAAATACAAAATTGTTTTTCATACTTTGAAAACCCCACATGTTTGTAGACTCT
Source organism: Pipistrellus hanaki (assembly GCF_964339955.1). Lineage (NCBI taxonomy): Eukaryota > Metazoa > Chordata > Mammalia > Chiroptera > Vespertilionidae > Pipistrellus > Pipistrellus hanaki. The sequence goes on from NC_140504.1 coordinate 30,411,527, forward strand.
AATTGTGTTTTCCCATGTTTTTTCTCCATCTGTCAAATGTCTGGATAAAATAAAAATGAAATGAATCCCCATTTATTTTTCATCTACATTGTAATCCAAAGGCTGTCCAGTAAAAGCTGTTAGTAAATCACTTGGTCAGTTCTCCCAACAAAACAGTCTTTAAGTAATACAATATATCAACCTATCTTTTGACATTTTCATTTTTCGTTCTTGACATTTTTCTCTTAAAAAAAATAATAGTGTTGTCTCTGTTATCTTTTCTTCAGGATCCATGAACCAAATACCAGCTATCAACTCTCTTGTAGAAAAGCTATCAAGATTCAGAAACCAAAGATCTGGATGTAAAGCCCTGTTCATCTGTCTGTGTGACACCGAGGAGGAGAAGGTGGATCAGTGATGGTTGGTGGTTCAAGAACAGCTTGACAAATATCACATTTCTTCCATTCTCTGTGTTACTTGGGTGGGATGCATTTTGGAATGATTACTTTGAAAAGCATAATTAATACATTCCCCTCTGTCCTAACCTACCAGAACTGATGATTCATTCAGCTATAATTAAGTATGACCATGTTCCAGACATTGTACAGTTTTTTAAGAGCCAGAATGGTAAATACAAACTTAAATTAGTACTTTGAGTAGCCCTATTGTGTGGAAACAAATGTCTTATTGCATTCTATTATTCTTTATGCTACCTTCAATGGGCAATTAGGTATGAACCTTTAAAGTGAATTGAAATAAATTGTAATGACTACTAGTAGATAGTTTCCTAGGACAATGAAATAAGATGCTATTTCTTTTAGAATTAAAGGAATTTTTATAGCAAAATCAAAACTATTTGTATATTATCAAGTACTAAAATTGCTCATATTAATATTATTATTATTATTTTGGTTTGGAGACTAATAAATGACATCTAGATAACAATATTTTACCTACTATGAGCTCACTGTAGTCCCTAACCAGGGAGAAATGTTAATGTAACTTAGGATTTGTGGAACATCTGGATTTCAGATAATTATCTGTGATTTCCCTTTGTTGAATAAACATAATTGGCAGGGTTATGCCACAATGGGCATTGTATTTATGTATACAGTGTCCATCCTGGCTAAACCCCTAGATTATGCACAATAGTTTGGAACTTTAAATCAAAATTTGAATTAGATAAGGACTTTAATTATGGAGAAAGCTCTCATTATTGGATTCCATGTTTAGTTATAAACCAAATTACCATTATTCAAAGTGACTCTAATTAGGAACGTCTATTAATTACAAATTGTGTAAATGAGAAGGTTAATGGTTTCCTTTTGAAACACAGGGAGTTTTTTAATGTGTTTATTAATCCTTTCTTTACTGACAAAGTTAACTCAATCTCCCATTTTGACATTCTATCCTCTTTGGCTCAAAGTATTGAGTTGCAACCTGTTGTGACTTGTACCAAATAAAGTATCTTTGCAAAGAATACATTTCCTGAATAGCTTTAAACTTCCTGCCATTTCTGTGAACATAATGGCAATAGCACATATCATACTTATTGTGTTTAAAAATCTATGTTAGACAATAAGCAGCTATCTCCCAAACAGAAGTACTAACCCAGTTGTGAAAAACCATAAAAGTCCATACATAACCAACAATAAATGCACTGAAACTGGAAACAGCTACGTTGTGAGATGCATGCAAAGGAGATGGAAAAACAAAAGATTTGGGGAAAGGGTCTGCAATGATGGGAACATATAAAACTTGGAACCAAATCAGGAGGAAGTGAATTTTGAGCTGCACTTTGAAACGGTCACAATTAGGGAAGAGTGGTAGAAAGCCCAAAATGGAAAAGTGGCCCCCAAATGACTTGGTGACAGAGGATGGCAAAACAAATTAAAAACTGTGTGCATTTGCCTGGCTAAAGTAATAGAACTGAGTAGAGGGGAAGGCAGGAGTCTACTAAGAATCTGTTCATTAGGTAAAGGATTTTTAACATTATAGAAGAAATTACTAATGCTTCAGAGCTTACTAAGCAAGCACATGATGGAAACAATTTTTTTTTTTAAAAAGATAGTCACTGCAACAATCTGAAGAAAGATGAGAAATACAAGCGATAGTAAGATACAAAGGACACTATCAACTACCGTGTTTTCCCGAAAATAAGACATCCTCAGAAAATAAGACATCTCCTGAAAATAAGACCTAGTGCAACTTTGGGAGAAAAAAATAATATAAGACACTGTCTTATTTTCGGGGAAACAGGGTAGTTGAGTGGTTTTCCAAGTGTGGCTTGCAGATTCTCAAGGTTCCTAGACACTTGCAAGGGGCTCACAATATTATTATTATTATAATGATATTAAGATATTATTTTCCTTCTTCACTGTGTTGACATTGGCACTGATGTTGAAAAAGCCATGGTGGGTAAAACTGCAGGTTCTTTCTCAGGAATCAAATCAGTTATAGCAAACTGTTTTGGAAATGTAGCGGTATATTCTTCACTAACTGGCCTTCCACCCCTCCAAAAATATATAAATCTCAACCCTTGAGTACACACATGTCTTTCTACTATTTGGCATGACTAGATGGGACATATGTATAAGGCACTTCTCTCTGGCGTAACAAAGTGTGACAGTGGGCTCGAAGAAAGCACTTGTGCCGGTGTTTGCATTTGTAAGCTGGCTTAGTCACTGTTTCCAGAGAATATCATCATGTTTTACTGGGAAGAACAACTAACAGACTCTGCTGATCAGACTTGGAATTTGGCAGACATTTCTCGAAAATAAAATAAGTGTGCCTGTCACTTAAAGGAACACAACTGGCAGTATTTATTGCCAGAGATAAAAGGTTGAACTTTCAAGTAAAATTAGAATTTTTGAACAACTTGTATCTCTCACTGTGAGTTTGACAGCCACCCAATGCTTGAAGACTTTTCTGATGAGATTGGTGAAATTAACATGCAATTTTGTAAATCTACTATTGCATAATTGAATTCTGCATAAGAGAAACCTGCAAATGATGCATTATTTTCCAAATAATAAAGATATGATGTCACTGACTCATGCATGGGTAAACAATCCATTCAAAGTGTAAGGGGACCAAAAGGCTTTTAGTGTAACGAGAGTACAAATTGGTTGATATAGTTTCAGATTCCACATTGCAATTAATCTTTAAGAAATTACCACTTGATAAATCTTGGTGTTATTATCAAAGAAGAATATTCAGAATTATTTAAAAAGTTCATTAACATCATCTTCCTCTTTCCAATGATACATTTGTGTCAGACTAGATTTTTCTTCATATTATTCAACCATTTTGCAACAGATTGAATGCAGAATCAGATATGAGAACCCAGTTTTCTTTTATAATGCCACACATGAACAAATTTACAAACATGTAAAACAATGCTACTCCTCTATGTATACTTTTTGAAAATAGTGTTATTTTTCATAAAATATATGTTTTATGTTAACATGTAATGGGCTTATTATTTTTAAATGAATAAGTATTTTAAAATTTCTACATTTTAATTTCTAATGTGATAAATATTTACAGATGTAACACACATAAAGAAAAAGCTCCTTGACATCCTCAATAATGCTTAAAAATATAATGGGGTCATAAGACCAATTTGAGGCGAAGTAAATAGTAAGACTGGTATGAAGGCTCTAACTGTATAGATGAAGATAAAGAGGCACATAAGACATGCTTGTTTAATAATTTGCATTATATCACCCCATCCTTTTGATCTCTCTCCTAAAACCAAAATACCCCTTCCCTTTTTGGGCTATATATATGATTCTCACATTATTTTCTTTCCATAAAAAGCAAGGCAGACTTCATCAGAGCCTATCTGTGTTGAACAGATTCTACATAGGAAGCTTACAGAAACTAAAAGTCTAAGAAAGCAAAAAGATTGAGGTTAAACATATAGGAATGTTATATATTAGACTTTTTTTTTTATCTGATAATCTCTTACAGCGAAATCAACTGTTTTCTGCGTGAAAGCCACATTTGTTAACAAAAGCTTAATGCTTGGTAATATTATAAGAACATTTATATCCAACTACAAAATTATTTTGCCCCAGGTAACTGGGAAGGGCACATGATCTGCATTTCCTCCAGTGAGGAAGACTCATAAGGAATGCATGTCACACTAACCTGTGAGCAAAGTTATAGGCAGTGCCATCAAGGAGGCTTTTATTTTCAAACTAAAGGTGTTACAACTTAGCATACGGCTGCTCCTCAGACTTCTGTGAAAAATAAGGAAAAGTCACAGGCCTGAAAGAGGATAAACATGAAGAATTTTTGCCATAACAACAGAAGAGGAAACGAAGGAGAGTTTAGATAAATACAGCAGTAACAGTACAAACCCAGGATTTGCAAAAATGTTAGTGTGGAGGCCAGTACTATGTTGCCAATTCTTGTAGAATCTCAGGTTGGTCACCTGAGGTCTTTGAAAATACACATACTATCGACCTTAAAGTTAAGATTTGCACAAATATTTCCCACTTGCAAAGCATTTCCCCATCTATGCTATCATTTGACCCCGTTGCAAGTGGGTCAAAATGGAAGATACTGTCATTTTCCCTTGTTCAGAAATGCAGAGCTGAAGTTAAGTGACTTGTGAAAGTCAAGGCTAATCTGTGATGTTGCAGGGATTTAAACCCAGACCTTTACTTGCTGAACTTTTATATAATCACATTACAAGGAAATTTACAGCTCCCTTTCTTTATTTGTATTTGAAGAATTAATTCTGGGAAATTTTGAACCTTACAGGAAGTAGATACAAACACATCGCTTCTCATTTGTACTTATCCCAGGCCAAGCAACTGACATATTTTAGAACATTTCAAGTGCATGAATGCTTTTACTGCCCCAGTGAGAATTTACAGAGGAAGAAGCTGCAGAAAGGCTAAGTCATTTGTTTAGTAGAATAATCTTACAATGACATAGGAATAGATCCACACTGAGGAGTGTCTGTGAAGCTAACTTGCCATCTTGAGGATTGGATCAAAATAGACATTTCCTAAAGGCATGTTAGCACCCTTTGCACTGTTTTCCAAGAAACACAGGGAAATCAAAAGCAGGGGAACAAACCAACAAGAACTAGTATATTTACCTTCTAAAGACAGACAGGTGCATTGTTGCGTAAGAATATCACTCCATTTCATCAATATACTGCTTTCTTATTTACTAGAGGCCCAGTGCATGAAATTTGTTCACAGTGTGTGTGTGTGTGTGTGTGTGTCCCTCAGCTCAGCCCAGCCTGCGCCCTTTCCAATCTGGGACCCCTTTGGGGATGTCTGATATCTCTCTCACAATCTTGGATTGCTGGCTCCCAACTACTCATCTGCCTGCGTGCCTAATTTCCCCTAACTGCTTCTGCCTGCCAGTCTGATCATCCCCTAACTACTCCACTACAGCTTGATTGACATCTAACTGATCCCCTGCTGGCCTGATTGCCCCCAACTGCCTTCTCCTGCCTACCCATTAACCCTCAACAGCCCTCCCCTGCAGGCCTGGTCACCCCCAACTGTCCTCCCCTGCCAGCCCAGTCACCCCCAACTGCCCTGTCCTGCCAGCCCAGTCACCCCTAATAGCTCTTTCTTGCCTGCCTGATCATCCTTACCTGACCTCCCCTGCCAGCCATTTTTGACCACATGGGGCGGCCATCTTGTGTGAGGGAATGAGGGCCAATTTGCATATTACCTCTTTATTATATAGGATAAATCATTTTTATATTAACAAGTTAATGGGAAGGAAAGATAAAAGCCAAATGGATACTAACCTCAGAGATAAGACTAAACTAAATTGTTAGAAGAGAAAGAGTGGAAGCTAGGATGAGACATAACACAAGCAAGATGATTATAAATTAAAATGCAGTCAATTTGAATATAAATGTTCAAGATGACATGTTTGGCTAAAAAACCATGGAATGAATGGCATTGTATAATGGAGAGAATATAAAAATCCTGTGAGTGGAATCATTTTAATCAATCTATTGCAAGCTCTGTATAATGAAAATATTAAAATATAATCATGAGCCGAAACCGGTTTGGCTCAGTGGATAGAGCGTCAGTCTGTGGACTCAAGGGTCCCAGATTCGATTCTGGTCAAGGGCATGTACATTGGTTGCAGGCACATCCCCAGTCGGGGGTGTGCAAGAGGCAGCTGGTCGATGTATCTCTCTCATCGATGTTTCTAGCTCTCTATCCCTCTCCCCTCCGCTCTGTGAAAGATAAATAAAATATATTTAAAAAATATATAATCATGAAAGTTTATATCCTAGCTAATAGAGAATATGCTAATTGACTGTCTCACTGTCACAAAGATGTCACCCACAGCCAATAAGGAGGGAATATGCTAATTGACTGCCACACCATCAAAGATGACAGCGCCCACAGCCACAAGATATTGGCGCCCAGTCCCTCAGCCCCACCAGGGTGGCAGGTGCATGCCTGACTCCAGAGTCTCCCCCCAGTCCCCCTGGCTCCCCAGCCGACCAGGGCCGGCCAAGGCACAGGCAAGCCTCAGATGGCGGCTTCCCAGCTGCCCAGGACCTACTTGAGGCACAGGAAAGCCTCGGATGGTGGCTGCCCAGATGCTCAGGGCCTCCTGAGGCACAGATAACCAGAGCCAGCCAAGGCTTGTGCGGCCAGCAGTGGCAGCAGCAGAGGTGTCACCTTCCCCTGATCGATAGATAGCCTCCTGCCCCTGAGGGCTCCTGTACTGTGAGAGGGGCTGGGCTGGGCTGAGGGATACCCCCTCCAGGGCATGAATTTTAATGCACCAGGCCTCTAGTACTTAATATAAAGAGTATGAGCTTTTTAATCACATATTTTGCTACTTGGACAGGCAACTTAAGGAATCCAATCTAGTTTTAGGATCTCTCTCCCTTCCTCTTTCTCTTTAAAATCAATTAAAAAAATACACCCAAAAAACAAATCTCACAAATATCTGTAATGTTTGAAGCTCATATCTCCCCTAAGCATTTTAATTATTCTCAAAGTTGTGGAAAATAAGGTCCCAAAAGTTGTATTTTCATAGGAGTTTTCAAATTGTCTACTTAATTGAGTATCTTTTGGGGTTCAAAAAGGATATTTTAAAAATAATAGTTTCCTCTGCCCTGGCCAGGTTGTTATCATCCATGCACCAAAGGTCACCAGTTCGATTCCTGGTCAAGGCACATGTCCAAGTTGCAGGCTTGCTCCCCTGTTAGGGTGTGTGCGGGAGGCAGCCAATCAATGTTTCTCTCCCTCATTGATGTTTCTCTTTCTTTCTCTCCCTTTCCCTTCCTCTCTCTCTAAAAATCAATAAAAACATATTTAAAAAACAAGACTAGTTTCCTCTATGCATATGTATAATTTATTGGTATTATTGCCATTGAAAAGAATCTATATTTGTTGTTGTTGGGACTGAAATAAAATACAAATCCAATATATTTTGAGATACAGGGATGGCTTTAAGCAACTTACTTAGATTTAAAGGTGAGAAAACTGAGGCAAAAGGAAGTTACTTGTGAAATTCAAGGCTAGTAAGTGATGAAGCAAGATTCAAACCCATGCCTTTGGTTATTTTAGTTTTTTTACACTTGACTCATAATTATTTTGATTCTTATCATTTAATTTCCAAGTATTTGAAAGGACTTTCTAGATATCTTTTTGGGCATTATTTTAATCTCTGATAGTACCCCTTTCCTGAGGCCCACTTTGATATTTAACATAGGCAAAACTGACATAAACACAGGTTTTAATGGTTACTGTATGGTATATAATTTTCCCCCTTAAACCTATTCTTTTTTATTATATAAATAGTTGAAAATAGTTGAATCTTTTAATGTAATCTAGATTGGCAATCCACTGACTTTTAAATGCAGTGTTTAATTAATGTATGATAAATGCAGTTATGAATATGGTTTTGTTCAACTCTATTATCTTGTTATTACATTCCAATGTCCTACTTGATTACTCCTTTCCTACTTATTTTGTTACTTATTCTTTAGTATATAATCTTAAACCAATTATTGGCTTTCTAGCTCTACTTTTTATATTTTTTAGCTATTCAAAAGATTATAACATGCATCCTTAATTTAACATAGGCCACTTAAGTTAATATTGTACGACTTCCTTTAAGAAACTTAGTAATACAATTTCATTTGTGCTCCCTCCCTTGGGCCTTTGTGGTATTGAGGTCCAATATTTCCCACTGAAATACTGTAATTATATTATTGGTTGTTTTTACTTTAGATAATATGATAAAATGCTATTATTTTCCTTTAAATAGTCATTCTTCTCTAAATACACTTTGAAAAGGAAAATTGTGTTTTATATTTACTTATTTACCATTTCTAGTGATACTCATTGCTTTTTGTAGATCCAAATTTTAATCTATTGTAATTTACTTCAGCTTGAAATATCTTTTTTAGCTTTTCTCCAAATGTAGATCTGCTTAAGGTTAATTAAAAAAACTTTTATTTATATAAAGATATATTTATCTTACTCTCATTTTTTAAAGAATATTTTTACTGAATATAGAATTCTGGCTTGACATCACTTATTTTTCTCTCATCACTTTAAAGTTGTTCTGTTGCATTTTGGTCTCCATTATTTCCAAGTAAAAATCACCTGTTATTTGTATCATTGTTCCATTGCATATAATGTGTTGCTTATATTTTACTGCCTTCAATATTTTCTCTCCATCTTTGAAAAACATCTTTTTTTCAAAGAGTTTCATTATGATGTTCCTAGATGTGTTTTTATTTTTTTATTTTTTTATTTTATTTTTTTTAATTTATTCTAGTTGAGCTAAATGTCTTTCTTTCTTTTTATTTTTTTTTAAACCAAATTTGGAAAATTTTTAGTAACTACTTTTATGACCCCTTTTCTTTTTCTTTTCCTTTGAGATTTAAATCACATGTAGACTAGATTGCTTGTTACAGTCCTTGAGAACAGGTCACTGAAGCATTGGCTAGTTTTTAAAAATCTCTTTTTACTCTTTGTTCTTCATATTGGGTAGTTTCTATTAATTTGTCTTAAGGCTCACTAAATTTATCTTTAACAATCTCCAACCTGATTTTTTAAAATTGATTTGAGAGAGAAATATAGACTTGTAGTTCTACTTATTTATGCATTCATTGGTTGATTCTTATATGTGCCCTGACTAAGGATTGAACTCACAACCTTGGCATATCAGGACGATACACTAACCAACTGAGCCATCCAGCTAAGGCTCTAAATTGATTGACATTAAGGTCAATCAGTACATTTAAAAAAAAAATTGGATATCATATTAATCTATACAAAATCTCTATTTGATTATTTTCTACAGTTTTAATTTTTCCGTTAAGAGTCTCATCCTCTATTCACTTATTATGACTACATTTGGTAGGTCTGTTTGGGCTTTAGAGCTTGATCCTAAGGTGTAGTCCTTTCTGAGGATATGGTCATTACTCTTAAAGCATGGCCTTTCTGGGGTCTCAAGTGAATGTCTGAGGTACTCAGTGAGGTCTCTGCATGGGTACTCCAACATCATCTAGCACTAAGGCTACTCTAATATTTCCATTTACCACTTAGACCTTTAGTAGGTAATCTCTGCTACATGAGTCTCACTACTCACATTGGTTAAGAATGTGTAGTAAATCCTCATGTAGATTTCTAACCATAACTTCCTTACATAGCAACCTCTTCTTTGCCAATTGCCCTATAAATTACAACTTTTTTTTGGCAGTGCAGTATCCTAACCTCTATATCTTCAACTCAGCAATACAGTAGTTTAACTTGATTTCCATCTCCCTGAATTAAAGCAGGAAATAACCCAAGTAAAAAGCTGAGAAAACTGTGGGGCTCACAATGTATATTTCCCTTCTCTCAAGGATTAGAGGACTGCTGTGATCATTGTCCAATGTCTGAACACAGTTTTCTCATATATTTTGTCTAGTTTTTTTATAGTAGGAAGGTAGGTTCAATATCAGTAACTCATTTAGGGCTGGAATAAAAAAAATACATGGGTTTGGATTTAATTTTTTGAAACCCTGTGAGATAGTATTTGTGAAGTAGATACTATTATTATAACCCAATTTTGTAAAGAATTAAATTTAGACTAATATTGAGTAGAGGAGTCAGAATTTGAATCTCAATAGTCAAATTCCAGATTTTGTGTTCTGATTCCATATATGTGCTGCCTCTGTAAAATGAAATTGTGCTTATTTCCTTCATAGTATTTATCACTTTCTTTTCTCCATATATGTATTAATATTTATTTTTTAACTTTGCTATTTTCTGCTATGTATAAATAACCTATATTTCCTGTTTAAAACTGCCTCCTCACTGCCAAGCAAGGTGCTTGGTCGCAAGTCAACAACTATTTGTTGAATGAATGAATTAATGAATTAATGAATTAATGTAGATGCTGCCATTATACATTTTCTTTGAAAATAGAATCTTTCTCACATAACTGATATTTGTATTTCATCTTGCTTGCCACATTGTGGCATCAAAATTCTGCAACAAAGAACAAACAAAAATCTAATGGTAAGGAATATTCAAAAAAGTGACATACATGATTAGCATCTTTACAATTATATACATCAAGACATAATTATATGATGGAAAAAAGTTACAGCAGAATTTTTACTCTTGATAAAACAGCAGTAATTAGAAATCAGCCTGGTATGTTCAAAAAATCTACTGATAAATAATGACACCAGTTAATGAAGTCAGTACAGTGTTGATATATTTGACTGGTGAATCTAGGTGTCACTCCGCTCCTCCCTCCACCAAGTGTCACTTTTGATTAAAGTGAAAAAAAAAAAAAAGATGCCAGGTTTGCCACTCTGAATATAAAATTAACAAAAATAAACAAAAACTATTTTTGCTAATAATTATTTCCAGAGACTTTGTATACTGTATTATATTTTACATGTCAATACTAAACTAATTATGTTTAAAATGCATCTTTGTTGAACTTAAAACTGTAAAGTTATGGTTCTCATAGTCTTCTACATGACAAAACAACATGCATTTATTCTTATCAGAAACAAAACTACATGATAGTTTTAAGCTAATTTTGTGTTAACAAATCTCTGAAAGATATGCTGTACACTTCACATTTACATAAAATTAAAGAAAGGATGCTTGAGCAAATGCAAATAAATGCACAAAGGAATATTTTGATCCATGATTAGAATCATCATCACAATATGATAATAATACAAAAGCAAAGTTTTGCATTCAGAGTATAACTGATGGTTGTAAGCTATTTATAGACTGAGTATCCTGACTAATTAATTTAGAAATACATTGATTGTATTTCAATATCTGCTTTTAAATCTGAGCTCCTTGAAAACATTTTAATATTAGAATTATATCCACTCACTTCCGCAGTTCCGCAGTACGACAAACCCAGCAAAATGATTTATTTCATTTGGTGCATTATTAATTGTATGAATTGACTGCTTAACCTCTATTGATTTATATTTCTTACTTAATGTTCAAGTTATAAACAGAAGCAGAAATTACTGTAAAACAGAAAAAAATTTACAAGAGTTAATTCTAGCAAATAGGGAAGATGATTTTACTATTCAGCATTATGTATCCTCCCTTCAGTAATTTTCAAGGTCTTGAAAAAGCACTCTTAGTTTTAAAATAAAAGTTTTTAAGTCTAAATAATAAACTTATTGAAGATAATCCTTGTATCCTCAAGAATAATAGCTTTTAACTGTTTATTTTTAAATTTATTTTTATTTTTATTAATTTCAGAGAGAAAGGGTGAAGGAGAGATAGAAACATCAATGATGAGAGAGAATCACTGATCGCCTGCTTCCTGCATTCCCCCTATTGGGGATTGAGCCTGCAACCTGGCCATGTGCCTCTAACCAGAATCAAACCTAGGACCCTTTAATCCACAGGCCAATGCTCTATCCACTGAGCCAAAACAGCTAGGGCAATTGTTTCTGTTTTTTTAAATTAAATTTTATTGAGGTGACATTGGTCAATTTGGATTTTAGTGGAATGTTTGTTCCATGTTCATTTCTTATAACACTGAATATGATTTTAACCTGACCATGCCAATTGTTACCCTTTTATTATTGTAAGTATTTTGAAAATTCATCAAATCATTCTGCTATCCAGGAGATATTTTTTCCTAAAGTGTAGGCCATGTTAGTGGTCCTGTTTATGTGTAGTGAAAGACATAGAGAAGGTGATATATAATTACTTTTAGTGCATTTCAATTAATTATTGCTTACATATGTCTACAGATTTTTATGGGCTAGTCCAAATTTCAAATATTTTCCCCAAAATGTTCACAAGTCACCCAAGTAACCCAGAAATCCTAATACTCTGACATACTAAAATACATGTTACATTTTCAATATTGGTTATTTTAAGTGGAAGTGGAATATAATTCTTGGACAGGCCATATGTCTTGATACTGGGTTTGGAAACTATAGGGAACTGAATTTTCTTTCAGTGTCAAAGAAAACATGCCTTAGGTTCTGTAGTTTATTTACTCAGAAAAATATCTTTCAAGCAGGTTATCTTGTGAATTTCAAAGCGATTTTGTTGTCTGCAGGTTCTTGATGTCAATCTTAAGCCTACAAGCTCGAGGTCTCCTCAGGGCTGTGAAGAATCTTGGGTAGAACTTTCTCATCTTTGTAGATGTGGAGTTGTAAGTGACTTTTACCAGGCTGGCAGATCTCCTGCTTACACAATAGGTCATAATATGATTGATGGTTACGTTTCCTAGTGGTTATTAACAGGGCAGGCATTTTTCTTTCATGTTGGTATTAGTTTTGCTGTTTGTATCCAAAAGAATATAGGCTGTGAGATCAGAGAATGGACAAGACAAATGTTCTAGGTAAATTGCTCTAAGTCAGGCAGGGAGGGACAGAGACATCATAATTCTAAGGAAAGAGTTATTTGAAAGGCATAACAGAATCACTTTATCTTTGATGTAGATTAAACTGATTATTACCTAGGAGAAGAAGAGCAAGGCTTTTAAGAAACAGGCCACAGAGAGGAATAATTTCATAGAAAAAAATATGCCTGGGGATTCTAAGAAGTCACAAGATAATGTAACAATACAGAGTTCCGAAGAGTAATAAAAACATATAAGAGAACAAACTTTTAAGGACATAGTAAAAAGTGTTTCATACCTTTGGACAGCTCTCATGCCCTGAATAGTGTCCTTTGAGTAGCTGTGTTATCACCAAAAAATAAGCAACAAACTTTCAAGCTTTTCTCAGGTTTCCCTTCCATCATTTTCCATACTTTGTGTAATTTTGGAAATCCTCTCATCCTTCAGTATCTCCTCCCTTAGTTACTTTATTGTCTCCCTCCTTTCTTTCTGCAAAAATTTGCTACCACAGTTATTTGTCTTTGTATTTTATCCTGCATTATGAAATAGTCATTTATGTCTATTTCTTTCATTAGGTTTTTTAAAGAAAATATATTTTATTGATTTTTTGCAGAGAGGAAGGGAGAAGGATAGAGAGTTAGAAACATCAATCAACTGCTTTCTGCACCCCCCTACTGGGGATGTGCCTACAACCAAGGTACAGCCCCTTGACCAGAATCGAACCTGGGACCCTTCAATCCGCAGGCTGATGCTCTATCCACTGAGCCAAACTGGCTACAGCTCTTTCATTAGGTTTTGAGATGTCCTTTGTGGTGTCTATGATTGTCTAGCTTAACATAACTCAAGTAATGAGGAAATGTTTTTCTGTTTTGTCTTTAAGTGGAATGGGAATTGATAATACAAGTTGACAGAATAGCCTCTGCTTGCATAGTTAGTACTTACTTGTGGTTATTAATATTTCACTTTACCTATGTGCATGATTCAAAGCAAGGTCAGGTTTCCTCATCCGTAGATAGCATATAACAAGCTTCGTCTCAATAAAACTTGCCACGCTTGCGATATCTTCAGCTGATGCTTCAAATGGTTTTCCCAGAACTGCTCCTTTGCTGCAAAGCTTAAACAACACACACAATACTTTAAATATCCTAATAATATTGGGATATAATTTATCTTTTAAATAAGCAAAACACATATATGTACACATACTTTTACCAAACTATAAGTAAAATAGTAGTGTTTTGATTATAAATTAAATAAATTGTTTCTGTTCACTATTATGTGACTATAATGGAAAATAAGTAACACATTTTATTGTAAAATGCTTCCTGTAAAATATTTCAGAAGTATGATATATTTTAAAGGAGTGTCAATTGCTAGGAATGTCTGTTTTAAAAATAAAGCACACAATAAGAAAAGACATTAACAGAAAACCAGGTATAAATCATATTAAATACTAGTGCTTTTATGAAAACCCAGCTGAGCAATGATCTAGCACACTATCAAGTTTGATTTAATATAATAAGAGGTATCGGAAGTAAACTCCTAGGAGCCATTAACATGATCAGTGATTAATTTGAGTCTGAATCATATTCTCTAGGATGTTATTGAAAGAAGAGAAGTAAAAATTTATTAGAATTTATTGGCAGAGGCCACAGTATCTGCAAAACATGGCCAGAATGTGGAATTCTTAATAAAAATTCCAGGAAGTCAATGGTTTCTGGACACTATGAATAAACTATAAAGAATAAATAAAAATTTTTGGAGAACCCCAAACACTAAGAAGTGTCAATAATATGACAAGGGTAGATCAGCACTTTCTACCCCCACCTCATAATTTTCTACTGTTCCTTCCATTCAAGGACGATGGGGAAGAAAAAATGCCACCTTCTGTGTAGGACCTTATTCAGGATATCTGCATCTTTGCTCTTTTCTATTGTGTCTTTTCGTTTGCTATTATATCACAGTATTCACTTTCTAGAACGTCTTTTAAAAATATATATATTTTATTGATTTTCCACTGAGAGGAAGGAAGAGGGATAGAGAGCTAGAAACATCAATGAGAGAGAAACATCGACCAGCTGCCTCCTGCACACCCCCTGCCGGGAATGTGCCTGCAACCAATATATATGCCCTTGACCAGAATCGAACCTTGGACCCTTCAGTCCTCAGGCCGACGCTCTATCCACTGAGCCAAACAGGTTTCGGCTAGAACTTCTTTTTTTAAAATTTTATTTTATAGTTTAAAGTATTACAAATAGTAGCACATAGGTCTCCTTTTTATCCCCATTGACCTTCCCCTAGCCTCCCCTACCCCTCCGGCACATGCCCAAATTCTAGAACTTCTTGAATGATTTTTACCTTCTAAATAAAATCAGCATGATCTTTTTCAAGTCTTAAGTCCCCAAACTTCCTGGACTCTTGATACAAAAGTTTACAGAAACAGCAAAGAAACAAACAAGCCACACATTTTATTATATATATTCTTTGCCCCTTCCTGTCTGTACTCCTCTTTAATATGGTGGAGGAGACACACGTCAGTTCCCAGTTCCCAGGCACACTTCCTGTGGGATAATGTGGACCATTTAGGGAGGAGTTGGGGAGTAGCTTCCATGAGGGCATTCAGATCCTACAGAGCAAGAGGAAGCCAACTTTCAGATTTAATAATATTGAAGGCTTTGTCTGTGACCACCAAAGCCAAGTGAAGAATTAGATGCCTTATCTTCTAATGTCTGCAGTATTTTCTACTTCTATGAGACCCAAGACCAGTAAAGAAATAAAAATAATCAATCTTAACACACTGAAGGGAGTACTTCATAAAACCCAACTGTAAGACAGCACTGAGAGACAAAGGTAATTTTTCAATTCACATTAAAATGGGAAACAGGCAGCTTGCTGGGTAGGTTTTTATGTATATTTGTAGTAATCTTGTTTTATCAATCAAGTATTGTAAGATAGAGGACTTCATTGATTTTATCAAAGATAACTTTATTTGTTTTTGACAAAGTGGTACATCTCTGAATTAAGCTTTGAAATAAGGCAAATATGTAGAGAATATGTTGAATTTAAAGATAGGATCATAGTTAAATATAGACAAAATACTGATATCATGATTATAAAAAACAGTCCAGATATTATACTGAATTTTAAAATTTCTATGCAGACATTTTGTAAAGACTCAGAAGTTAATTCCCTAGAAGATGGAGGACTTTAATATGGTCTAAATTTGCTTGAATGTAGGAAAAATGATTTTGTTAAAGTTATAGTTGTCTAAAACTATATACTAAGTATTTAATGAACTACATTCTGAAGATAAGAAAATAGACACTTTTACACCACCTGCTATGTCAGTGAGAAGACTTTGAGTTAGGAAAAATAATACTAGGTGTTAATTTTTTATGTCAAAATGAAGCCTAAAATATCTTTTAATCAAGAATGGACAAATTAAAAGCATAATATTAAAGGGAAAAAGCAGTGAAAACCCTTAGGGGTGCAGTTGTTTCGATAAGGAGCTAGATATTGAGATTTCAAAAGTAAAATAAAACCACAAGCTCAAATTTTATAAGAAAATACTTATTTTACAAACTGTATTTGATATTTTTCTGAAAACTAGGTGATAATACTTTATGAAATACTTTTTTCTTAAGTTTTTCTGTTATTTTAAGTAATAAATATCAAACCTATTTTCAGAAATTGTTGCACACAGGAATTTCAAGGTTTGTTAAAAACACAGATACAAATAACATACATCCTACTAATAAGATAAGTAACCAATTTAAATATTACATTGTGGGTCCTATTCTTAAAAATTCCAAACATTTAAAAAAATTAGGATCATCATTAGTAAGACTGATATTGCTAATAGATTCTCCCTTAATTAAATATTGTGCGGTGAATGTTTGCCAACTATATTTCTTGGACATAATTTTGAGTGATCTCTAAAAATCTCAGAGAGAACAATAAATATTTAAAAGCATAGCATCATCTGAGTTGTTAAATATTAAATATAATCAAATTAGGATATATTATACACCCAACTAGTAATTCTTAAGGTTTTTATATTGTTTTTTAAATTAAACTATGGAAGATTTTAAAAATTGAAAAGGCAGTATTCTTTTGGTTATTTTGAAAAAGTGAGATTGAGGAATAGAGGAAATGAGATTCTAAAGAAATTAAAAATTATATATGTGTAAATTTTAAATTAGAAGCAAAAAGTAAAGAATTAAGTGACAGAGTGAAATCAGAAATGTGGAGACAATCTTTAAAAATGAAAGATATTACACCCCTTTGGAGGGAGGTCTCCTGCTCCCATGGCTGCTTCGCTTCCCACGCCCAGTTCAGATTGAGACCCAGGTAACAGACAGAGACTTGGCCCAGCTCAGATGGAGACCCAGGTAACAGACGGAGACTTTGCCAACAGCAGCTGCCCTATATCAAAATCTAGCATAGTACCAGGAATGCTCAGGACCTACTCAAGAATGCAAATAATCCTTTCCACTAATATTTACAGGGTAAACTAATATTATTGTTAGAGTATTAAATTTGACAGTAAAATAGTAATCAAGTTTTCAATTTCTATTAAATTGGTTAATAGAAATTAGTGAACATCCAAGAAAAATTTAAGTGTACTGGACAAAAAGCTGTTCCTAAAGTATTAACTAAAATCTCTATTGGTAGTGCATCTCACGGTAAAATTGCTTAACATGAAATGAATGTAAATCAGTCTTATTTTTGTGCAAAAACTTAAAATATAAAGTTATCAAAACTGCATTACAAAACTTACAAAAGCATCCATTAAAAACAAAAAAGGAAGGATAATAGGGTAATATCATGTAAGGGAAAATACCTGTAAGTAAATTACATCTAGAAAATTTTTACTGTAGAAAATTAATTTTCATTTGTAATGCTAACAGAAGACACCCATGAAAATCACACATGAAAATCACCCATGGTGTCAAAACAAGCCAAAGGAAAATCGTTTGGGCAAAAATAAAAAGGATCCCAAGTCAATTTTATAAAAAAAGATTCCTTTATTAACTTTTGGTCAAGAACATGTTTATATATTTTCAGAAAACTACTCCAAGACCATGGGGATTCCTGCAACAGAGAGGAGTTGTCAGGTCTGCTCTAACCATGAAGACAAGAGGAGAAACAGCCCAGAGATGGAAGACGCTAAGGATGCCTGGCCACGCTGGCAGTCAGCAGCTGTGCGTTGCTGCAGGTTGCCCAGGACCAAACCAGAGAGGGCCAGACCTACATTGCCACCATCTGTCCATCATCCAGATATCATTGCTGGCATGTACATATAAGGAACTATTTGACATTGAAACTGGGTCTCAGAACTGTTGGACTCTGAAATTGGGACTCAAACATTTTTTTGTTAGTATATGATTATTTCTGGTCTGTAGTTGCAAGATTTTTCAAAGAAAACAATGGGGAAAAATGGTTATAGAGATAAACAACCATTGAACAGACTGTCAAACTATAGTGGGAAGGCAAGGGAGGTTGGGAGCAGGGGCTGTAAGAGATCAACCAAAGGACTTGTATGCACACATATAAACATAACCAATGGATACAAGACATGAGGGGGGGGGTAGGAAAGGCTGGGGGGAAAAGGGGGGAAAAAGGAGACATATGTACTACTATTTGTAATCCTTCAAACAATAAAAAAATTCAAAAAAATAAAAACAAAAAATAAAATAATAAAAAAGAAAGATATTAAATAATTCATTACTAATGAATTTTTATAATTTCTAAAAGATTTTCATGCACATAATTAATTTAGTATCTTAGTATCTCCATTAAGCAGATAAACAATCTGTTCCATTTGATAGGTATTAAAACCCATGCAAATAAAAGATTAGTGATTAGCCCCAGTTCATAGCAGAGGCTAGAACTATATTTTTAGTTTTGTTTTTAAAGAAATCTTTATTGTTGAAAGTATTACATATGTCTCCTTTCCCCCTAATGCCCTCTCTAACACTCTTTCCCCCCTAAACTCTCACCATTCTAACATCTGTGTCCATGGGTTATGTACATACACACATGAGTTCATTGGTTGGTCTCTCCCCCACCCTCCTCCGCCCCCCATCACTCCCTCCTCTGCATTCCCTCTGAGATTTGACAGCCTGATGGATGTTTCCATGTCTCTGGGTCTATTTTTAAAAAACATATATATTTTATTGATTTTTTACAGAGAGGAAGAGAGAGGGATAGAGAGCTAGAAACATCGATGAGAGAGAAACATCAATCAGCTGCCTCTTACCCCCTACCGGGGATGTGCCCGCAACCAAGGTACATGCCCTTGACCGGAATCGAACCTGGGACCTTTCAGTCCGCAGACTGAGCCAAACCGGTTTCGGCTGGGTCTATTTTTGTTCATCAGTTTATGTTGCTCATTAGATTCCACAAATGAGTGAGATCATGTGATATTTATCTTTTTCTGACTGGCTTACTTCACTTAGCATAAAAAGTAGATCCTCGAATTACTTTGGAAATCCATTCCTACATAATGGGATTTTCGCCATAAATCGAACCCACCTACATAAGCACCTACATCACTCATGTGGAGCACATACACAGCAATAATGAAATGAAACAGTAAAAAAAAAAAAAAGTTAAAAGATAACCATTCCTGACCTTTACTTATAAATAATAAAACACTTGTAAATAGTAAAGCATATATGTACATACATCCAAATGACAGAACTTTTTTTTTTTATAATAAATAAATGGGAGATGGCGACATAACCATGAAACGACATTGAGTCCAACATAATCTGAGGACTGTCTGTGCTCTTTCAGTCCGAAGGCCGATGCTCTATTCACTGAGCCAAACTGGTTTCAGCTAACAATTCTTTTTAGTATATGTGCTGCTGAAGCGAGCACATAACAATTCTTTTTAAATACCAAACTAAATGTTCAGACTGAAAGGATCTCAGAACTAATAATTTTCAATTTTAATAAATATCTTTTTATATTCTCTGAACAGGATGGAAAGAAGCTCTACACTGTAGAATAACACCCATTGGTTTTAAGTTTTCTATCATCTTGTTGCATGAAAGAGGAATGAATCAGAGAGCCCATCACTTGCAACTTTCTACACGGTGCCACACAGATCTACTAAAGTGTCTCCATGGGACAGACAGAGTATGTGAAGCTAAGAGATGCCGAGAATTATGTTCACACATCAGCAGACTTAAAAGTACCATCAGGGTTTCAGAAGCAAAGCTTTTCAGCCAAGTAGGCCGTGGTGTGACCTCTATTAAATTAATGGGGATTGAAGAAATGAGGTTACTCCCTGGGTGACAAGCTGTTGAATGACAGTAAAAAGTAATTAATCACTCCTACTCCTATTTGTTAAAATAACTTGCTTCAGTATTTTTTTTTTCCAGGTAGTCTTCAAATAGAGGTGTGGCCACCGTGTGTTCATTCCACTGTATTTCACCTTGATATGACCAGGCAGTAATTTGTTTATACTCTGAAGCATGTAGATGACACCCATTACCTTTAGTTGTTGTTATTGTTGTTGTTGTTGTTGTTTTTTGTTTTTTTTTTGTTTTTTGTTTTTTGTTTTTTTACTGGGATACCCCTAAACTCCATCTATCTAATATATAAAGCAGATTAGAAATGTGGCAGGAGTGAGATAAATTAATACAATAAATCTTCCTTTCTTCTTGCCCCTGCATTTTAGATTATAAAGGTAGTGATTTTAAAATAAATATAATATCAACACTAGGCTAATTTTGAGGTAATTATCTGTATGAGAAAGTAAATATATTATCACATACAAACTTATCTCTTGTACAATAATTATACTAGCTAGCACTTACTGAGTGCTGATATGTGTGTTTGGCATTGTGCTAAGCCCTTTATATTGGTATCTTATTTGATATTATCCTTTATAGATGGTATCTTCTTAAATATTATTACTTCCAATTCTCAAATGTGGAAATTGGGTTTAAGAGAGGGTACCAACTTATCAGACAGTAATTTCTAGAGCTAAGATTCAAAGCCAGATCTGCTATCTCATCCTCATCCAGATCCAATGTTCTTTAGATAGTATGTTCCTCAGCTGGCCATTAATGTTAGTCACAATGAAATCCTGGAACGATCACTGTGAATCCCAAGAGCTATTACTAACACTACCTTCTAACTGATAAACACTATATTTAGACTCATATACTGAGTGGTCTATAGTTATATATATATATATATTTCTATCACTGGACCATTATTAAGGAAAAAATAGAATAGGCAGGAAAAGAGAGAGAGAGCCAATATTTACTGAGCAACCAGGTAAGGAACTTTTACATTTACTAACCTCTTCATTTCTACAATTACCCATTTAATACAAAGAGTTGACTAATTCAAGAAGCAGAGGAGGCTAGAATATATAGAAATGGAGAACTAAATAGTGCATAGGAATGAGAAAACAAACAGATGGTGGGTGTATTATAGGGGGTAAGAGAGTAAACCCTTGTCAAGATCACAGGTGTCCTTGTCTGAGGTCCAGTAATGAAGGCCTTGGCTGGTAGCAGTGAGCAACCTGGATGATGACTCAAGCCAGAACTACCAGTTCCCTAGACTGAGGAGTTTCTGCTGGACCCGTTCATCTCCTTTGCTGAACAGCAGTAAAATGAGAATTAATATTCTGAGGGAATTTGATAATAATTGGGAATCTGTGGGACCCTTGGTTTTAATAAATTAATAGATTGCAGATTTCTTTATTTTCCAGTTGATATTCATGTTACTTGGATGTTTTTCATGCCTCATTTTGTTGAAGTGGGGAAAGCTGGGTTGTCTGAGAGGGTATGTTTTCTTTAGAAATGTTGGGGTAACAATACTAAAACATGCTTTTAACAGGCCGTATTTTTTTTTTTAAGAACTTAAGAATGAAAGGAAATAAAAATCCAATAATCCAAAATTCATTGCCTTCTGATACATCACGAGTTCCCTCCCATTCACTTGATTTCTTTTTCAGTTATCATGGACATTAATAGCAATATTAATTATTTTGTAGTAAACTCCTTTGGAGCAATACATAGTATTTTCCAGTGTATAAGACGACTTTTGAAATGAAAAAATGTCAACTGAAAATCGGGGGCAAAAGACCAAAATTGCACAAAAATTACCTGCAAACCTTGACGGCAAAGTAAGTCTTTTCTTTGAAGTGGGGGGTAGTCTTATACAGCGAATATAGGCCTAAACCTATGTTTTAACTGTAAAATTAGGGGTCGTCTTATACGCCGGAAAATACGGGTAAGTCAGCAATTACCATGAAAATATAGCAAAACAAACTATTCCCAAACTCACTGGCATATACTAATATGCAGTTATTTCTTATCTACGTAGCTGCAGGTTGTCTAAGGTTAAACAAGCCAGGTTATGTTCAGCTGAAGTTGGGCTCAAGATGATAGTTAACTCCAACTTTACTAGGACTTGAAATAGTAGCTATCCGAGACATGTTTTTGTTATAGAAAAGGCAGTAGTGGACAGGGTAACAACTGGTCAAACACATTGAAAGCCTTGCTCATTTCAGGTCCATTAACATTCCACCATAGTGGATCCCTTCTGTTTGCTTCTTGAATTTGAGGATCCAGTTATTTCCATAGGTTTAGGAAAATTTCATCCACTATTTGTTTGAATAGACTCTCCGTTACTTTCCCTCTCTCTTCTTCTGGTATACCTATTATTCTGATAATGCTTTATCTGATGGAGTCAGATAGCTCTCATAAAACGCTTTAACTTTAAAAAAAAAATGCTCAGGTCTCTTCTTCCCTCTGTGTCATTTCTATCTTTGATATCATGAATTCTTTCCTCCATCTGGTTGGCTCTGTTTTCTCTTTTCAGCAGTCCACTCTTAATCTCCTTAAATCCCGAGTTGAATGCCTCATCTCCAGGATTTATGTTTGGTTCTTATTTAAAGTTTCCATTTTCTTGGTAAAGTACTTGTCTTGTTCATTAATTTGTTTTGTTCATTAAATTGTTTGTCTGAACTTTCTTGCATCTCATTGAGTATTTTAAGAACTGAAATCTTGACTTTACTGTCATTTACATCACGTATTTCCATGTGTTACAGTTTGTTTTCTGGAGATTTTTCATTTTCTTTCTGAGTTGCCTCATTACTGTGGTTATTCATGGTATTTGCTGGGCTCCTTCTCTGCCTAGGCATCTATGTATTATTGGCTCTTTTCTAGTAACTGTATAAGAAGAGGTCTTTCTACTATTTTCCAGTAGGTGGCACTGAGTCACAATTTTAACTGTGAAATTCCAAAGCTGACTTCCACAGCTAAAGTCAATATAGCTCCCTTGCTTGGGGATGTGGCTTGTTTTGGCCTCTCAGTAATGGTGACCTGGGACCTCTAGGGGGTCCCCCCTTCATGGGGGGATCAGTCACAGAGGGAAATAGTGACACCAAAGAGACAGGAGGAAAGTTTTGAGAATCTAAGGGGTGGCAGGGCTCTGTGGCTCTGATCCTTTGTTTGGAACACCAACTGCCTGACTGAACAGCCACAGCAGAACCCAGGCACTGTGTCCTCACCTAGGTATTTCGGCTGGCTCAGCCACAGTTTGAACTACACACTGCTGAAGGTGTGCCCACTGAGATACTCTGCTCCTCCTAGCCGAAGGAAGCACTAGCTACAGCTGACTTCCTCCCCTCCCTTGGCTGAGCTGGCCACAAGTTCCTGGCTATAGGGCAGCATCTGTGGCCATCTGAGTTCTCCTCCCTTCTCACCTGCCCTGTTCCCATTTGCCCAACTTTGATGCTTCAATGTGTGGAATTCTCAGGCATGTCTCTATATTGATCAGGGAATCCTTTGTTGAGTTATAGTGGATCAACTTATATAAATTTTGGGAAGAGACCAAGGGAGTCTTTCATGCTGCCATTCCTCGGACATCACTCATCAGAAATAGCTCTGAGATTGTGTCTATAGCATGTTAAATTGTTACATCAAAAAATTTCTCAGATTAAATAAGCTTGTGGATATGCTTGACTGTGGGGCTACTAAAACTATTGAACATACTAAAATCCATATTGCAAATATCTAAGAGGAAGATATGGCATTCAATATTTTACAAACTTATTTGACCATAGAATCCTGTCCCTGCAACAAATTCTTTGTAAAAAGGATATCTCGAGGGCCTAGAGTTTTGTGAAATTCATGTTGGGAAATACTGTCCTAAGGTAAATTCTATCTTTCTTATTTCTGAGTTCAAATGGGACCTGCATCTGTTTAATACCTCAATTTTAAGGTAAATATTTCTAAAAATAATATGAGAAGAGAAAGAAGCAAACTTAGCACATCTGACCCCAAGGCTATCTAATTATATTGTTGATATCAGCTTGTATATCTATTTCAATTTATTTGTTACTTGTGTGACTTTGAGTTGGTCAAATCCAGGCATGTCTTACTGTCTTTTAAAATCCCCTTTTTAAACATTTCAGAGCTATTCAATGTGCATATTTAAAGTAAACAAGAAGTTAATGCTTGCAGATGCCAAGAAAATTCTATTTTTAGTCCAAGAAAGAATGGAGTTCTGGAGTCATTTACTCCACACTGTTTCATCAAGTATAAAATTATGGTTAAAAAAAATTTTTCTTTAAATTAGCAATACCAATAGATACTTCCTTTCTCAAAATGCATTTTTAAATTAACACTTTGATGTTGTGCTATGGAGAATAACACCTTTTAAAAAAGAAACACCCATGAGTCTGGGGCAGTTTTAGATTGGTAGAAAATACTTTTTTCACCTAAAATTTTATAGAATGTTATAAATCTGAAAAAACAATTTAAAACAGCTTTTAACAAACAGATTTTATAGCAATCAGGGATAATAAAAAGTTTAAAGAATATATCATGTGACATAGATGAGAGGAATATATTATCAATATTGTGACTTGTAAAAGTTTGTACTTCAAAATAGGTAAAGGCAAATTCTTCACTAATTTTTCAGGCAAAATATCAGTATGCTTTTTCATAATCCCTCTCTTATCAGCACATCTCAGTGTCCACAGAAGACTTCGTGGGGTTGAATGTTCAGGTAGCAGTGATCCTCAAACCCGTCAACATGGCGGGCAGTGTGTGGTCCTAATTGTAAAAGGCAGCAAGCTCTTCAGGACCTTTAAAAAGAGTTTCTGAAGAGCTGCTGAGTATTTAATTCTGCACTGTTAAATTTATTTCTATGAGGTTTTGGAATTTATATAACACTTCTATGCGTTACCATATTTTCTCTTCACAAAGCTCATAGAGGCAAGTCAGGCAGGCACTCACTCCCATCTTATGGGTAATAAATCTGAGACTGAAAGAGAGCTAGTGACCTGTCCAAGGTCACACAATCCATAAGAGCAGAGGAAGAAATGAAAAAGAATTCTTCTGATTTCAAATTCAATGCTCTCCCCATATCTTTGTATACTTATTTCTGAAATGTTTCTTCAGAAGGTTTGATTCCAAGTATATTGTTCATATTATAAATTAGACTGAAACTCTCTAATGAGTTTAGTTGAAAAATGTAAAGAAGGCGGAGTGGGAGGTGTTTTTTTTAAAAATATTTTTTTTCTGATTTAAATATTTTAGGAGAAAAGAGGTATAAAATGATCAGATGATCAAAATTCTGGAAAGGGACTTTGAAGCAATATTTCTGGACCTATGCAGAGGAAAATAAGTTTTTATAGTACATTCAAATAATTTCTTTATACAACAATAAAACTTTACTTAAAGCACAATCATTGACGTTTCAATGTAAAAGCAGGCATGCTGTTTCCAAGAACTGGTACTGAGACATAAC
Organism: Pipistrellus hanaki; assembly: GCF_964339955.1. Taxonomy (NCBI): domain Eukaryota; kingdom Metazoa; phylum Chordata; class Mammalia; order Chiroptera; family Vespertilionidae; genus Pipistrellus; species Pipistrellus hanaki. Next base: position 30,437,144 of record NC_140504.1, read on the forward strand.
AGAAAGGGGTATTTTTGCTAGAGAACTAATCAGGATTTTAAGGGACATGAGAACTGGTGATAACTTACTTTGATGGCTCTCTGTTCAAGTGCACAAGAAGGAAAGGATCACTTTCTCTCTCACCAGCTAATTCTTTCATATTACAGTTTCCTAAAGGCCCTGTAAAAATGTTTTTCATTTCTGAAAGAAAGAGTAAGATTCACCCAGACAAACAGAAAGTGAGTTTCTATACTGATATTGCTTAGGAAATACAGGTTTAACATGTAGCTATCACTTCCCATCTCCTGTTTGCCTACTATTGATAGTATATGCTGCTAACAGCGGCAGCCCTTAGGAAAAAACGTAGCAAGGTAAAAAAATTCTACCTTGATATTTTAGCTAGTCATTTGTGAGGGGAGAAACTCAGGAGGAAATATGATGATTGTAACACTTCCATAGTGAATTACTAGTATACTACAATGTAACTTAAACTTGTCAATATTTCTTACAATAATAATATCAATTATGCATTGAATATTTTTACATATGCCATGTATTGTGCTAAGCCCTTTACTTGTATTATCATGGGAGATAGGTACTAACATTATTTTCACTTTAAAGGAGTTAGGATTTAGGCTTAGGCAGCTTAAATAACTTTCTCAAGGTCACAAAGCTATAATAAACAGCTAATTTTGCATTCAGATTCACATAACTCAGAAGGCATTCTCTTTACCATTATACTTTTAAATAGTGGTTAAATACGGGGTACTACAGTACTGGCTCCCAGACAGGAAATGTACACATTCCTCTATAGTAATCTACCCCTTATCAGTGATGGCTATTGGTTCACAAGTTAGTACCTGTACACAAAAGTGAAGGAGAGACTGAAGAAAGACACAGGCCACTCTAGATTGGTAGGTGGCAGGTTTAACAACCAGGAAACTTACATGTGAGGTTATTTGGATGACCACAATACCTCTGTACCCACCCGCAAGAATCTTAAAAGTTTTAAAGGCTTTAACAGGGTCCAGTCACGTATTCATTCGGTCCAGATGGTTTCAACAACACGTTAATTTCTCAGGCTTGCACCCTTGAAATAGTCTTGGCTGTGAGAACAGTGGGTACAATGTACATTTCAAGGACAGGGGAAGGCGGGAGGATTTTGATTGTCTGGGTCTAGCTCCCAGATCAACTGGAGGTCATGTCTTCTTGATAACCTCCTCCAACATGAGAAAGTTAAATAACACATGTAGAGGGGGAGAAAAAAGTTTAACACATCATGTTTTTAGGCTAGGGAATTCCTTGGATAAAAACATACCAGTTGCTTAAATATATTTGAAAACTGAATCAATTAGAAACATGCATTAATTCTGACATTAGTTGCTGCCATCTCATATTTACTGCGAGCCATACTGAAGTGATTCTGACCATATAAATTATCTCAACACTGAAAATAATATTCAAAATGGCACAGAGGCCTGTTGGCCAGAAAAGAAAGGTGATATCAAGTATCCACTTTAACTCATCAACTCCCTAATTGTCAGATTTGCATATTATCTTAGTCTCTTTTTACTGCCAAGAAGTGATATCAGAACAAGCCAGATGAATGAGAATTGCTTTTCCCTTAATTAGTATTGCAGACCTTCCTTCTGGCTCCCAGCGAGCCCTGATGCCATGTCACTTTTCATAAACACCCAATGAGCTGCTGCAGATTTTCTCCATTGTCCATCCTTTAGGACTGTCTTTCCCTGTAGTCTATGGTGAGGACGAATAGAGGGAGATGGGTCTGGGGATAAACAGAAGAAAATCTCCTGCCGTTGTTTTCCACCTATTATGGTGGCATTAATTACAAGAACTAGCAAAAGTTTTCAGTATAAATCCATTTTGTAATTCTTGCCTGCATGTGATATCTGAAAGTGCCTATTGTTAATGTCACCCTGAAAATGTTTTAGTTTGTTAAGGAATTTCTCTAGGTGCCCAAATTTATAAAGTTACTGTCTGAAATATGATACTGTCAAAAGATTGACAGTGAGTTGATATAAATAGTTGATATAGTTCAGGTGCAATTCTCTGTATTTCTTGTGAGCTTGACACATCACAAATATCTTATATGCAGTCCTCATTATGACTTGAAATCACTTCTAGGTTCAAGGAGTGCATCATTGACAATGTTATGGTGAGCATAAATAAGGAAAACCATGTCCATGATGAGGTTCTCGTTTAAAATAAGCCAAAATGTTTTTTAAAATAATGAAATTAAAAAATATGCAATCCCCTTCCCAAAAATGAAACCCCAGGGCCACTGATAAAATAATATTGTTTCTTTTATAGAGGGTTACAAAAATTGTATGTGTCTTTTTTTATGCACTAGGGGAAAAAAAAAAAGCAATGATATTATTATACCTTTTCCACGTGAATTTACTGTATCTCCTCTTTATAAGCTTTAGCTGGCCAACATTTTATTTAATTTTAAATAAAAATATTTCATCACTTAGTACTCAGAGTTAACTAAAATAATTGGTATACACTGATCAATTAGTACACATTAAAGTTATAACTCTCAATCAAAAACAGCAAAATACAAATTAAAATAACTCATTTTCTTCATTAACATACTACTAGTTAATAAAGGAGACAATTTTTCCACTCAGTGCATGAGGTGCAAGATCGTGTCAATTTCCTGAGCAAAATTATTCCTGAATAGTTTTTTACTGGTTCTTAATTTTTTGAAAATGTGAGATTATTAGTGAGGGTATATGTAAAAGAAAACAAGCCTGTGAGGAATAACACTATTTTGGGGTTGCTATAATAGATTTAGAAAAGAAAAATACCCGATACCCAGTTAAATTTGAATTTTACATAAACAATAAGTAAATGTTTAGTATAATTATGTCCCATGTATTACTTATTCTATACTATACCACACCATACCATGCCATTCATATCCTAAAGTATCAACAATGTGTTTACCATTGTCCAGTCATGGGATTATTTGCAATTTTAATTTTCTTCCTTTTGATTACCACTCAGTGTGTGGGACTGTTCATGACTTGATTTTCTAGAACAGAACACAAAGTAGGAGACAGAACACAAAGTCTTGCAATTTGGCAGTGCCTTAAGGTAAGAGATTCCCCAGGCCCAGACAGGACTCCTTTTACCAGAATGTACTGAAGACCTTTCAGAAGGGAGGAGTCAGAAAAGAGGGAAGACATTCTTTAGAAGAGCAAGTGGAGAGGGCCTCCTGGGAAGGCACATGGACATCCTTTAAATTGTCAGCTGAGCCCGAGGCACTGGCAGAGTCCACGTCCCCGGTTACACTCCCCCCAAGAAGGCGGAGAGTGTTATTCAGTTTCTGACTTACCTTTGTCCAGGTGTCAGTAGGGGGGCGGGGGGTCTAGATATGTAAATCCAGTAATGCTAGGGCCTAGTTAAGAATGCAAATAAGCTCCTTTAACACTATAAAATAAACTTGCTGCGTGGCTAGGGTGATCGCTGCCTCTCCATCAGAGAGAATGGCGCCCACCTAGCACCCACCTTGATGAATCTATTTCTGCCTCTTGGTCTCTTTCTTTCTTTAATTTCTTAATACCCAGCTCCTCCACTCAGGAACCTGACTGTTTCCTTGTCCGTGATGGAGATGAATGCGGAAAAGAGAGAAACACTCACCGCAAGCAAGTAGTTAGAGACCAGCCAAAGACAGGAGAGAGTCAGAAAGCAGGCAAGCAAATCACAGAGTTAAATAAAGGGTTCTCCTTCGAGGAGAGCAAACCAGGATGGTCTTTCATGTTGAAACTCAGAGGAAGCCATCTCAGTGCCCTTTGCCTGTCATTTGTTTATCCTGTCGGAGACCTAGAGCTGTGTGTGTAATGGGGAGGGAGAAGAAAGGAGGGACTAAGGTGCTGGAAGTGAGGTCCAGTGGAGACACAGGGGTAAACCACTGTGGAGAATTTTGTTAGTTTACAGAAATAGTATCTTAAGAGATCTTTTTCATTGTCAATATTATTCTTGATGAGCAATGGAGGAATCAGTTTTAGGCAATTTCTGATCTTGCCTTGGCTTTAAATTTAAGTGACTAGGGCACCACTAGACAAATTCTGAATGAAATTCTTGATTTATGAACTTATAAAATGGTACTGCAGGGAGGATCATAAGCACACGTCTTCAAGTCCTGCCTGCCAGTTCATGGAGGAGAGCTCAGCATAAACATGCTTGATATCCAAAAATAATCACAGGTCCTAAATTGTGGGGGGAGAAGAGACACACCTATAAAAGCTTGGAATGAAATATTTTTTTTTTATTACAAAACATTCTGCGAGAACAGGCAGCATCCCAGTTCTCAAGGGTTCTATTGTAAAACTTGAGAGAACCAGAGAGCAACCTCAAAACTACTATTTCATAAAGATGTCTTACCTTTCCATTAGTCATTGTTTAATAACAGTCCTTCCTCAAATGTCAAATATCAAAACCTTATCTGGGAATTTATAGTTTAGAAATATGAGTGAGAAAGAGAAAGAGAGAGAGAGAGAGAATGAATCTGCATACACAGTAGCCAGCAGATGCCTGGCAGTGACCGGGAAAACAACTTTAAAATAGACCTGTATTCTGACTCAAATTAAAAATGTCATCTGACCTGTTTATATTCGATTAACTGCTTGTTCCTCATAGCCAGCCAGGCCAGAACTTCCACCACCACTCTCCTCCTTTGCCAAGTTCCTGATTATGTGTTAAGGCTGGAGGGTGTAGGGATTGCTATTTGTCTCCAGCTGATGCAGATTAATAATCGAGACACAGGAACCATTTGGGAGAGTAATGAGCTGCTTCCTGGTCTAAATACCAGCTCCAGGCAATGGTTGACCAAACAAATAAAAAAATCATAAAGAGGTCAAAACTGGTTTGGCTCAGTGGATAGAGCATCAGCCTGCAGACTGAAAGGTCCCAGATTCGATTCCGGTCAAGGGCATGTAACTTGGTTGCGGGCATATCCCCAGTGGGGGGTGTGCAGGAGGCAGCTGATCCATGCTTCTCTCTCATTGATGTTTCTGACTCTCTATCTCTCTTTCTTCCTCTCTGTAAAAAATCAATAAAATATATTTTTAAAAAATCATAAAGAGGGAAATCGAGGCTGCCATTGGATCTTGAAAGAAACAAATTTGAGATAAAAAAGTGCATTTTAGCAAGTAGGTAGTCATTTATGGAACTAATGTCTTCAAGACAAAGACTACCACCAACAATGACAACAAACCAGAATGAGGTAAAAGACGTTGGCTCTGGTCAGATGGCTCAGTTGGTTGGAGCCTTGGCCCATATACTAAAGAGACTGTGTGTTTGATCACCAGTTGGGGCATGTGTGGGAAGCAACTGATGGCATTTTTCTTTCTCACATTGATGTTTCTCTCTCTCTGAAAATAAACTTTAAAGAACTGATGGAGTGTCTTAGCTGGTTTGGCTCAGTGGATAGAATGTCAACCAATGGGCTGAAAGGTCCCAGGTTCAATCCAGTCTAGGGATAGAACATACCTCTATCTTGGTTGTAGGCTCAATCTTGGTGGCCATGTGTGGGTGACAATAAATAGATGTGTGTGTGTGTCTCCCCCTCCTTTCCACTTTTTCTAAAAATCAATGGAAAGCAGAGACTGGTTTGGGCTCAGTGGATAGAGTGTCGGCCTGCGGACTGAAAGGTCCCAGGTTCGATTCCTATCAAAGGGCATGTACCTTGGTTGCAGGCACATCCCCAGTAGGGGGTGTGCAAGAGGCAGCTGATCAATGACTCTCTCTCATCATTGTTTCTAACTCTCTATCCCTCTCTCTTCCTCTCTGTAAAAAATCAATAAAATATATATTTTAAAAAAAAGTTATTTAAAAAAAATAAAAAATAAAAATAAAAATCAATGGAAAAATATCATCACGTGAGGATTAATAACAACAACAAAAAGTGGTGGAGTAAATGAAAACACTACTAGAAAAAGAAAAAAAGCAATGAACATCTGCCAAAATGAAGTGGCTGAGAAGTTAAGACCCAAGTGAAATAGTTGCCTTTTTGTCTTAGGTTAAAGTTTTAGGAATGCAGATGGGTGCAGCAACTGTGGGAAACAGTACTCACTTTCCTCAAAAAGTTAAAAATGAAACTCCCTTTTGACTCAGTAGTCCCACTTCTAGGAATATATCCCAAGAAAACAGAAACATCAATCAGAAAGGATATATGCACCCCTATGTTCATAGCAGCACAATTTACAATAGCCAAGATTTGGAAACAGCCTAAGTGCCCATCAGCAGATGAGTGGATTAAAAAACAGTGATAAGTTTACACAAAGGAATATTACACTGCAGTAAAAAGGAAAGAACTCTTATTATTTGCAATGGCATGGACGGACCTGGAGAGCATTATGCTAAGCAAAATAAGCCAGGTGGAGAAGATAAATATCACATGATCTCACTCATTTGTGGAATATAATGAACAACATAAAGTGATGAACAAAAATAAATCCAGAGATAAAGAAACAACGAACAGCAGTCCAACTTCAGAGGGAAGGCAGGGGAGGGCTTGAGGTTGGGGGAGTAAGAGAACAATCAAAAGACTTGTTTGTGGGCATATTAACATAACCAATGAACAGGAACACTGGGGTGGTGGGGGCTTGTCCTGGGGGGTGGGAGTAACCAGGGAGGGGTCAATGGGGGGAAAAGAAGACATATGTAATACTTTAAGCAAAAAAGAAAAAGAAAAAGCAGAAAATAAAAAAAGTTAAAAGCAACACTGCTAGAACTTACCTTTCATGAAAGATGTCAGTATTTAGTTTCATACAAATACCATTTATTATGCTAAGTAGGTTGTTGTTATTAAGAGTTAATGAATTTTATCAAATGCATTTCTTTAGCATCTATTAAGATGAGCATATGACTTTTTCATCTTAAGCCTACAAATACAGTGTGTAACATAAGTAGAATATCTATGGCAGAGCCTACTCTGCTAAACCTACTCTGCCAAACCACGATCTACTCTGAGAGGCCTTCTACGTAACCTTGTATCAGCTTAGATCTCCCGTGAGGTGTCCCCATAGCACCTTGTACCAGGCCTGCCCCAACATTTGCAGGGCCTGGGGCAAGAATACAAATGAAGGCCCACATTCCATATGTCTAACTACTTTATAAAGCCATAAATCAAGCTAACAAACCATCAAATAAGTTCCATCCTCCTACCTTGACAAATATATCTTTAAAACCACCTGGAAAACTAGGTCCAAATTAGAATTTCCAGGATCTTTGGAGTTCTGCCCTAGAACAATGACTTTGGAAAGAAGTGGCCCCAGCTCCTTGTTCTCAGTCTGGCTACTCCTCTTTCCTCTCCTGCTTTTACCTCCATCCAGAACTGTGAGCAGCTTCTCTAAGGGAGTGGGGACAGCCCAGATGATGCATTCAAACCCTGTTCACAACCTCCCCAAGCACTGAGTTTGTGTGTCCACCAATGGACATAAATACAACCTCTATTTTCTGGAGGGTGGATCTAGAAAAGTCTGCTCTGGTCCTAGAAGTGGATTTGAACTATTTGATCAAAGAATTCTGGCATCCCTGCTACCCTGAGGGAGTCTAATGGGGATTATGGGCTCCAAAGGGGAGTACCCAGGATGCCCCACAAATTCCCACGATCTCTTTCCCTGGTGAGAAGGGGAACAGATAGAGAAGGGCCAGAGTGGAGTCCTTTGCAACCTTAGGCCAGGGGCAAGTAGTCTTTTATTGCCAGAGTCTAAGGGTAGTAGTGTCTTGGACCATCAAATCATAACACATAACAGTTTATCTTCTCTTCTTTATTCCTTATTAGACTTCAGATCCCCTAAGGGCAGAGTTGTTCATTTTTGCATCACAAGTTCCTAGCATAGTACCTAGTATCAATTAGGTATTTATAAATATTTTTGAAATGAAAAAAAAAAATACTAGTCATTTTAAAACGAAATTATGTAATTTAAAGTATACCTATGACATTTATAAAAATTGGAATGTTTTAGAGATTGATAAATAATTCTAATTAAAAGTCAAAGTTTTATAGGCTTCACTACATATAAAACTAGAAATAAATAGCGTATATATGCATAATTCATACATATGGAAACTTAAAAATCCTCTTAAATGCTAATTGAGAGAAGGAAATATGGAAAGATACTTAAATATCTATATTTTTAATAGTTTAAAATATTTTAATATTAAATCTATATGTATATAATATTCTTAAAACATTCTGTATAAGAAAAAATCTGGAAACATTTTAAATCAGTGCTAATTGGGAATGGTTAAGATATATCAAGTTGATGGTGTACTATTAAGCTCATGAAATTATAGTAATAAAGATTAGTGATAATATGAAAACCATGCACAATATAATTTTAATTGAAAAAATATAATATAAAATGTATACCATATACTTACAATAACTTAAAGTTATTTTTATATTTGAACAAGATGGGGAAAAACAGAAAAATGGTAACATGAAGAAAGATGGTAGAATTGTGATCCAAATTTTTCTTTTTTAAAATATTTTACTGATTTTTTTACAGAGAGGAAGGGAGAGGGATAGAGAGTTAGAAACATCGATGAGAGAGAAACATAGATCAACTGCCTCCTACACCCCTCCGCACTGGGGTGGTGCCTGCAGCCTGGGACCCTTCAGTCCACAGGCCAATGCTCTATCCACTGAGAAAACTGGCCAGGGCCAAATTTTTCTTTTAAAAATAGTTTAATGATATGATAACAAAGCTTCTGTCTAAAAATAAAAAATAATTTAATAGTATTAAATAAAACCACTTAATAGTGAGTAGATTTTTAGTGCCAAAGTATATTTCTTAAAAGTTAATGCCTGCCTTTAATTAGTTTGCTTACTCATGCTCTATACTTTCATGTAGCTTTATTTAGAAAAGTAGGTTAAGTGAATATATATAACTATATACATAAAATATATTTTCATATCTTTTTTTGATGTTTTGAATTTAGACATATTGTATTGAACTTTAAACTTTTCTTTATGAGAATTAAGAACTTCTGGCCTGAAGAAAATATTCATAAATGTTTTAGATACAAGGTGCTATCCTGTAGAAGAGACTTTGTTCATTCATTCATTCATTCATTCATTTAAAATATTTCTTAAGAGCCTACTGTGTTTCAGGAGCCTGTGCTGGATGCTGGAGAAGCAGTAAAATGGTCAGGCGAGAGCTGACCCCATAAGCTACTGTGACATCCTGATGGGAGAGAGTATAACAAGAGGATGGAACATTCAAGAAGGCAGATTTCAGTGAACTCAGAGATGTTTAGGGATGGACAGACTACCTATAATGAAGTGAATTTCTTTTCAGGCTGCACAACCCACTGGAGGGGATGGTACTTTAAAAAGAGATTCACCAGGGAATGTATATGCACATATGAATAGACCAGGGACACAAACAGTAGTGTGGTGAAGGTCTGGGAGCTGCCCATGTGGGGTGGAGAGAGTCAATGGGAAAAAAGGGGACATCTGTAATACTTTCAACAATAAAGATAATTTTAAAAATATATTTGAAATAGTAGATGTGTAATTGGACCAGATAACTTTTAAACTTTGAGATTTCCTCTATCTCATGCCCAAATCAGAGATAAGCTTTCCAGATTAAAAATGAGACTCAAACCAGAATGAGTTTGGACATAAGGGAAGAGCTTACTTTTGGAGCAATAATTCACTTCTGGTTGTGACTAAAAATTAGTTGAAACAGTGAAAGCGGACCTGAAAACACACAACTTGTGTGACCCCATCTCTCCTCCTCCAGAGACAGGAGGCCGCACGTTTATCTCGGCTTAGCTACTGAAATGTTATCTGTGGATAGCTGAGGAAATTAGTACCTAAAAGAAGCTTTGGGACAAAACTGGGAGGCAGAGGAAGCCATGGAGTTAACAGCAGAGATGAAGAGTGTGACCTTGGTGTCAAGGACAGCCACCAGTGAAGACAAGGGTGAAAACCCATTTGTTTCTGCAGGAAGCGAGCCAGAGGAAGTACCGGACAGGGGAGTCTCTGTGGCTTGAGGGGAGCTGAAGAAATGGTGGTGGCCCTGGCCAGTATTGCTAAATGGTTGGAGCATTGGTCTGCCCACCCAAGGGTCTTGGCTTCAATTCGCCATTAAGCTGGGTTGCAGGTTTTTATCCTCGGCCTGCTTGGGCGTGAATGGGAGGCAACCAGTCGATGTATCTCTTTCACATCAATGTTCCCTTCCCTCCCTCCTCTCTTCTTCCCTCCCACACTCTCTAAAAATCAATGGAAAAACATATCCTCAGGTGAGGACTAACAAACAAACAAACAAAATAGAAATGGCTGTGGCAGTTTGTATTGGAGTGTGAAAAGCAAGGATGAGGAGCTTTCATGGCCAGGGGTATATACAGTAAGCCTTGTGGAAATGGAGAGTGAGAAAGGCACTAAAGGGAAAATGATGAGCAAGAGGGAGGGAAGACACTGGGCAGCAGGCAGGCAGAAGGATGTGGGGAAGTGCCAATAAATTGCAGAAGTGTGGCTCCTCCTGGAGCCAGCAGTGCAGCCCTCTCTGCAGAGCAGGGCCAAAGGCTTGGCTGGGATTGCGAGACCCGTGCGGAGACTTCTGACCCAAGCAGGTCATAAATTGTGGCTCACACTCCTAGTTTCTCAACTGTGCTATGTACTAAAAAGCCTGCTGTTAACAAGTGCTACAGAATGCCTGCAAAGAACATTCCAGAACAAAAATAAAACGAAAAAGATGAAACCCAGATTTAAAAAAACCACCACCTTACATGTAGGAGTCAAGGTTGGTTTCACAGATACGTATCATGCCACCTTGAGATCAGAGACAGAGCAATACATTCTCATTCAAGAAACTGAGACTTACTAGTAGAGCTCACTGAGATTGGATTCGAGGAGCCAAGATTTAAAACTCAGAGTTTCTGACAGCAATTCCTAAATGCCCCCCCCCCCCCCCCAGCACCTGGATTGCTGCAGCATTTACCTGTCAAGGAAAGCTCCTGTAGTTTGTCAAGCTCCTTGGAAATTTGTAAGTGCTTCTTTTGTTAATATGTTTAAACTAATAAATTTAACATAGGAGCAATAATTTATTACAGCACAAGGGTATGGCAAAAGTAGGGATAGTGCATTACCACAAATTTTTGAGAACTATAAGTGGGATAACAAATTGAGTGGGAAGATTGTAATTGATAGAATATAAACACAATCTAGTTTTCTTGTGAGCAACTCTCTTTTATGAATAAAGTCTGCCACCTTTCCCTCGGTCTGACATCATAATGTTGGTCTTAGGAGGATGGGAGGATATTGACAACTCACCTTGTGTATCACCACTAACGGGGAAAAAGGTGCTCAAACAATATGTCTTGTTAATATGTACCTACCACCATCACTTCTGCATATAGAAGATAGAATATATTTCTTTTTCTTTTTTCTTCTGACTTAGCTCATTTTTGCCATTACATACTTTAATATTTTCCTTGTAGCTTTCTTTACCCTTAAAACTAAGAACATCTGTAATCAGTAGCTTTAACTTAGGAGAATGTAAGAAAAAGGGGGTGTAAATCCATTAGTAAAAATTCACAAAATGTTGATACTTTTAACATAATCACTTGTTTATATAATCATTTGTTTCTTTAACTCGTTGCACCATTGCTTGCTTCCAGAATGGGTTTAATTTAATGTGTAGAAATGGATTTGGCTGTCTTCCACTTCTTAGGGAAGGCCCCTCTCAGTCACTGTTTTTGGAGAATGTCACTTCACATCAAGGGGATATTAGCACCTGGCTTTTCCCTTCATAATTACCTGTTTGTATCAGGGTTCTAATTAGAAAATTTGCTAATATTTGTTTCCTCATTATGCACTGAGGTCAAGTTGTCATTTTGTGTTAGTAATTTATTTAATTAGCCCAAAAGTCAACATGTTTTCATATAGAATTCTCTGATAAGACAATAACTAGACAAAGAGTGGGCTCTAGAGAAATATTTAAATACAGTGTATAAATGAATGAGGCTCAGTGGAACAAGTAAAGAAATGGAGAAAAAATGGTATTTAAAAAGAGAAAGCCAAATCTTTTAACGTACAACGAACTGATTTTAAAATCATTTTCAAAGAACTAGTCCTACATTTGGGAAACTGCAGACCAGGCTAACTCCATGCAGATGCAGCATCAAGATATTAGAGGGCAATTTTCCAAGGATCTCAAACTTCTTTTGCATGTCTGGCCAACAAGGTAGTCTTTTCAAGGAAGTGTGTATATTGAGCAGCCTTGGAAGAGAGAGGCAGTGTCTCCCTCCAGGAGAAAAAGAGAGGCGTGCTTACTGACCATCATAAACAATTCAGGTTCGGTGAGCTGGAGGTTCCTCTCCTACAACGCAGTCTATGATACATGCAGGCATCCATCAGGCTCACCATGGGACTTGGAGACAAGGGAAGCTGATGCAAATGTGATGATGCTTATGCTGCTGCTGTGCCCTGAATAATGAAGCCCTTTGTTTCTGACCCAGGAGTCTCATGTCTTCCATTGCCATCCATGACCTCCAGCGGGCTGCCCTGTTAGCTTGCAAGTCAGATAATGTCGCACCGCCTTCACAGTCCTTGGCGAGCCAGTATTCAAAAGACAGGGGGAGTTAGCACATACTCTTTTTTTAAAAAAATATATATTTTATTGATTTTTTACAGAGAGGAAGAGAGAGGGATAGAGAGTTAGAAACATCGATGAGAGAGAATCAGCGATCAGCTGCCTCTTGCACACCCCCTACTGGGATGTGCCTGCAACCAAGGCACATGCCCTTGACCAGAATCGAACCTGGGACCTTTTGGTCTGCAGGCCAATGCTCTATCCACTGAGTCAAACCGGTTTTAGCAAGCACATACTTTTGTCTCCATTAGGCAGAGGGTGTGGCAGGCAGAGTAATGGCTTCCCAAAGATGTCTAAATCCTACTCCCTGGAACCTGTGAGGAAGTTATGTAACATGGCAAGGAGGATTAAGGTTGCAGATAGAAACATGGTGGCTAATCAGCTGTCTTTCAAATAAAGGCCTAGTGCATGAACTATAGGCCTAGTGCATGAAAATAGTGCATAGGGGGATGAGGGGTCCTCAGCCAGCCTGCACCCTCTTAGGGGATGTCTGACTGCTGGTTTAGGCTGGATCCTGGGGATCAGGCCTAGGTAAACCATAATCGTATCTCTCTCTCACAATCCTGGACCACTGGCTCCTAATCACTTACCTGCTTGCCTGCCTGCCTGGTGGTCCCTAACTGCTCCCACTGCTGGACTGGTTGGCCCTAACTTCCCCCCGCTGCCGGCCAGGTCACCCCCAACTGCCGCCTCCCTGCCGGCCTGGTCACTCCTAATTGCGCTTCCCCCTCCCCACCCTAGCCAGCCAGCCTGATTACCCCTTACTACCCCCCCCCCCCCGCCAGTCTGGATGCCCCAAGTGCCCCCCGCTGGACTAGTTGCCCCCAACTGCCCTTGCTGGCCTAGTTACTGTTCACTGCCCCCCGCCCCCCGCCCCCCGCCCCGCACCAGCCTAATCACCCCCAACTGCCCCCCCTGCCAGCCTGGTTGCCCCAACTTCCCCTTTCTGCCAGCCTGGTTGCCCCAAATTGCCCCCCTTGCCAGCCTGGTTGCCCCACACAGCCTGCTGTTTTGTCTTCTCTCACTAACTCCCCTGCCAGCCTGGTTGCAGGCAGCCATCTTGTGAGGTGTGAGGGTTAATTTTCATATTACCTCTTTATTATATAGGATTATTTGAGTGAACTCAATGAAATCCTAAGGGTTCTTTGAATGTGGAGTAGGGAGGGAAAAGAGAGAATGTCACAGTCAAATTTAAAGATGCTACACCGTGGATCTGCAGATGGAGAAAGGGGCCATGAGCTAAGCAATGTAGGCAGCTTCTGGAAGCTGGAAAAGGCAAGGAAATAGCTTCTCCCCTAGAGCCTCCAGAAGGAACACAGCCCAGCAGACACCTTGATTGTAGTACAGTACAACTCTGAGATCATAAATCATGTTGTTTAAGCCACTAAATCTGTGGTAACTTTTTATAGCAACCACAGCCCAGTACTACAGGACAGAAAAAGTTAAAACATTTCTAACAGGGAAAGTTTTGTTTTTTCCTTGTTGCACATCTGATTTACGCTTATCCCTTGGGCCTCATTATAAATATTGTACCTTTCCTAGTAGAGTTCCATGTTCACTTTGAAGTATCCCCCTCTAGTTATTACCTATCATAACACTATACTTTGTGTAGCACTCTCTACAATTGTAATAAAGATCAAGTGTTGTTGTAATTTTTCTTCAGCTAAAACATTACATATATATTGGGTTAAGATTGCCAGTTATCTTTGTCTATTATCTTTTTTGGTGACAATACATGTTTTATTCCAAGACTATGTTTTTCCTATATTTTTAATTTAAAATGTCCTTCAAATGGAATTATGTTTGTTAAAAGGCAGTGTTTCCTCTTTTTTTTTTTTCTCCCCTCTTTTAAAGATCCTTTCTTGGTTAATAAAATGTTGGTAACCTATGTTGATCCCCATTTCAAAATATGTACTGGTTCATTTGACAGCTCTCGATGCTGTCAAATGTCATAGCATCTTATCTTTCTTCACTGAAGCACATACCACATTTTATTTCAATTTTTGAGCTTGTATCCTCACAAAGGGAGAGAACAACTGTTTTGGATTACATTCTCAGATCCTAACACAGTATCTGGCATAAGACAGGCATGTAATAAAAATGTGCTGCATGCCATGAATTAAGAAATAAAAATTAAGAAATAAATATGTGTATGATGATACCATAAAAATTTCCCAGAGATTAAATATGTGTATGGCCGGGACCAGTTTAGCTCAGTGGATAGAGCGTCGGCCTGTGGACTGAAGGGTCCCGGGTTCAATACCGGGAAAGGGCATGTACCTTGGTTGCGGGCACATCCCTGGTGGAGGGTGTGCAAGAGGCAGCTGATCGATGATTCTCTCTCATCGATGTTTCTAACTCTCTATCCCTCTCTCTTCCTCTCTGTAAGAAATCAATAAAATATATTAAAATAAATAAATAAATAAATAAATAAATATGTGTATGATGATACCGTAAGCATTAATATCACATTCACCATGCAAGCACCCCAAGCTAAAAACCTGCAAAAGTTATGTATTTGAAACAAAAACAGTGCCATTGCTTTTGCATATAGTATGCTCCTAAAATTATATTTATATTCCCAAGTCAGTGACCTCAAAAGATATTGATACTCTTTATACAGGTTCTTATGTAGCAAATATCTTTTAGAGCTCAACAGTAATAAAAGACTTACCTTCTCATGAATCGGTATTATTTAAAATTAGTATTGTGATCTGGGTAAACGAATTCCATTTCTCTGCTCACCGTGGCTCCTTGTAAGCACAAAATACCAGGAAGCACAGAACAAGCTTTCTGATTTACTCAGTTTCTTCTCCCCCATCTTATTTTCTCTGTCCTTTTTCTATTCAATTTCCTTGTTGCCTTGAATTCCTTTGCTCCCATTCTAGCTATGTTTCTTTGTATAGTAAGCTACCACAAGTACTTTCTGAAAAAAGAGAAATTGAAATGCTAACTAGATCAATTACTGTTGTATTGAGGCCCCAATACACAAGTTTTTACAATTGCCAAGCTTTCTTCTAGATTTTGTCTGACTTTCTCACAGTAAGAGAAACATCCAAAAGACATCATGCCATTGTGATATGCATCTGGTAATTATTTAAATAAGTGAATCATAGATGTGTAAAGCCAAATCATTGTTGGGACATTGTATTCTCTATTTAGCACTTTAAAAATGAAAATAATTTTGAGTCAATGGAAACTTATAAGCATACTAGAGGCCTGATGCACGAAGATTTGTACAAGAATGGGTCTTTCTTCCCCTGGCTGCCTTTTTGCTCTGGCCCAGAGCCACCTTTCTGCCTTTCCACACTGCCTAGAGGTCCAGATTGGCTGAGGTGATGAGGAATGCATGTGTTGTCACATGGCGATGACACAAGCATCCTACCTGGCCCCCAGCAGTTTGGTGCCTATGTATGCAAATTAACCTGCCATCTTTGTTGGGTTAATTTGTATACTCCTGTTGGGTGTTGCAAAGGTATGATCAATTTGCATCTTACTGTTTTATTAGTGATGATTAGTGTAGATAGTTGTGACTCTCCAGTAAATGACCATAAAAAACAATATATTTCCAAGCAGGTATATGTTAAAATGTACAAGGACACACTTCCCTATGAAACAATACTAAAAAATTAGAAGTAGGCCTAGTCAAAAGACATTTGAAAGGGATTTGAATGAATCTATATCTTTATCTCCAATTACTTGTGAAGAATACAAATAAGAACATATTAGATTTTAAAATAATACAAACAGAATGAGGCTTTATGGGAGGTTTTTTTTTGTTTTGTTTTTTTGTTTGTTTGTTTGTTTTTTTTATATATATCAAACCCCTGTTTCTGTAAGGTAGAGACTAGAAGGATAGAATAAGCTTTTTCTAAAAGTTTGTGATGGGAAGGCCATAAGGTGAGTCATGGGTCTTTGTAGTAGCTTCAGACGGTTTCATTTTATTTTTCTAAATTAATTAATTTAATTTTTAAAAATTCTTGTTAAAAGTATGTTTTTAAAAAAATTTTTATAGAGAGAGGAGGGGAGAAGGAAACATCAATGTGAGAGAGAAACATCCATTGGCTGCTTCCTGCACTCCCCTTCCTGGGGATTGCCACAACCTGGACATGTGCCCTGTCTTTTGGTGTTTTGGTGCACGGGATGAGTAGCAAACAACTGAGCCACACCACACACCAGCCAGGGCTGTCTTTCTAAATTTATTGAGCTCATATTCAAACATTGGTTGTAGGCATCTGTTCAGATTAGTGTGTGCCCTTTTTATGATTGTTCAGTGATTTGGCTATGCTGATTATAAAATATTTTGACTATCGCTCAAGTTTCTCTGTAAGATTTTATTTGAAAAAGGGCTCCACTGGTAAGTAGGCTGTATGCATAGTGGTTATAGTTACTACGTGTTTGGAATTACATAAGCCTGAGTTCAAGCTCTAACTCTACTATTTACTGGTAGGGTGATCTTAAGCAAATGACTTGACTTTCCAGAGCCATAGTTTCCATATATGCAAAAGGGGTTAATAATAGTCGTACTTATTTAGGTGGTTGTGAGAATTAGAGGAGGTGCAGTAAGAAAATCGCTAGCACACACTTAATGACATAATAAATGTTGACTGAAGTACACAAGCAACAAAGCAAACCAGAGTTAAGAGCAAGTTTCCAAGTATTTAAATGAAAGTGATCTCAGAAAAAATGATAGAAAATTTTTTTTTGTTGTGTATAAAAGTGATTGGAGATTAATAATGAATAAAAAGAATTATAAAATCTACCTATGTATTTGTAATCTATTAATAAATTTTAGAATAAAAACACACAATATAATAAATTAATTTGGCAATGTAGCAGGATACAAAATTAACACCCAGAAATCTATGGCATTTTTATATACCAATAATGAACTCACAGAAAGAGAAACTAAAAAAGAATCCCATTTACCATTGCAAAAAAAAAAAAAAAAAAAAATAGAAGATACCTAGGAATAAACTTAACTAGGAGGAAAAAAGACCTGTACTTGGAAAACTACAGGACATTGAAAAAAAGAGATAGAGATAGAGGAAGGCATAAACAAATGGAAGAATATACCATGTTCATGGGTTGGTAGAATCAACATCATTAAAATGTCCATACTACCCAAAGCAATCTATAGATCCAATGCAATACCCATTAAAATACCAATGGCATATTTCACAGACCTAGAACAAACTTTGCAAAAATTCACATGAAATAAAAAAAGACCTTGAATAACCACAGCAATGCTGAGAAAGAAGAACAAAGTTGGAAGGATCACAATGCCAGATATCAAATTATATTACAAAGCCACATGCTCAAAACTGCCTGGTACTGACAGACATATAGATCAATAGAACAGAACAGAGAACACAGACGTCGACTGAAGCCATTATGCTCAATTAATATTTGACAAAGGAGGCAAGAGCATACAATGGAGTCAAGACAATCTTTTCAATAAACGGTGCTGGGAAAATTGACAGATATATATTGAAAGGAAAGAAAGAAAGAAAGAAAGAAAGAAAGAAAGAAAGAAAGAAAGAAAGAAAGAAAGAAAGAAAGAAACTAGAATACTAACTTACACCACACACAAAAATAAACTCAAAATGGATAAAGGACTTAAACGTAAGATGGGTAACCATAAAAATCTTAGAAGAATCCATAGGCAGCAAAATATCAGACATATATCCTAGCAATATCTTTACTGATACAGTTCCTAGGACAATGGAAACTAAGGAGAAAATAAACAAATGGGACTACATCAAAATCAAAATCTCTGCACAGCAAAATAAATCATCAACAAAACAAGAAAGCCCACTGCATGAGAGAACATATTTGCCAATGATATCTCCAATAGGGATTTATTCTCCAACATTTACAGGGAACTCATAAAACTTAACAAAAGGAAGATAAACAACACAATAAAAAAAAAGGGCAATGGACCTAAATAGACACTTGCCGAAAGAGGACATAAGAAGGCCAAGAAACATATGAAAACATGCTCAAAGTCACTAATCATCCCTAGGAATGCAAATCAAAATGACAATGAGATGCCGTCTCACACCTGTCAGAATGCCTATCATCAACAAATCAACAAATGGTAAGTGCTGGGGTGGGAATGCAGACTGGAGCAGCCACTGTGGAAAACAGTGTGGTTTTTGCTCAAAAAATTAAAAATGGAACACCCATTTGACCCAATGATTCCACTTCTAGGACTATATCCTGAGAAATCAGAAACACCAGTCAGAAAGGATATATGCACCCCTATGTTCATAGCAACACAATTTACAATAGCTAAGATTTGGAAACAGCCTAAGTATCCATCAGCAGATGAGTGGGTTAAAAAACAGCAGTACATTTACACAATGGAATACTATGCTACTGTAATAAGGAACTCACCATTTGCAACAGCATGGATGGATCTGGAGAGCATTATGCTAAGCAAAATAAACCAGTCGGAGAAAGGTAAATATCACATGATATCACTCATTTGTGGAATGTGGAATATAATAAACAACATACACTGATGAGCAAAAATAAGATTTAGATACAGAGAAATAGCAGACAGTCCTACCTCAGAGGAAAGGCAGGGGAGTGTGTGTGTGGGGTAAGAGATCAACCAAAGGACTTACATGCAAGCATATTTGCATAACCAATGGACACAGAGACAGTGCCAGTGGGGGCTTGTCCTGGAGGGTGGGAGTGACCAGGGAGGGGCTGATTGGAGGGGGGGGGGCGGCGGGAATGAGGCTTATGTAATATCTTAAACAATAAAGAATTTAAATTAAAAAAATAATGGAACAAAAACAAACAAACAACCCCCCTTAAATACACACACACACACACACACACACACACACACACACACACACACAGTATTACTTGGAGGCAACTGATACTCAAAGTTCAGCACTGATCTCTGATGTCATGAGAGAAAAATAGCATTTCTCTCAAATCACTGCCACTAATTAGAGAGAATTCCAAGTTAGGTATCATGGGTGACTTAGCCCTTATTGACAATCTCTATATTTCCTGTTCTACAGTAAATATGTAGTAGGATAGAGCAAATAATTTTCCTACTTAAAAGTAATGGTTCATACCAGACACAATTAAAATGTAGAACTTTCAACAAAAGTTCACGAGAAAAAATTCACCCAGAGTTAACATAACTGTGCTACCATATGCTACCTATAAAACACATCATTAGAGGAACAGTCTGGTGAAATCTACCTTTAGCTAGCTATTAACCTCTACCATATTTTCCCTCTTAGGATTTCTAGGAGAAATGACAATGCTGGACTTGGCACATTAGAAGCAACACCAAAATCTAAAATGCCACAATCTCAAATAATAATTCCTAAATTACCAAAGATTTTACAGTCTCCGAATGTGTGAGAAATAATGCTCTTGTACAAGAATTTTACTGCTAATAAAGGTTTTTCTGATTTTTATAGATTAGGGATTTTTTTTCTCTAAACGTTATTGCTTAACTACTATCCCATTTTTTAAAAATATAAGCATGCACTTCACTTTACATTTACCGCATACTGTAAGGGATGGCTGCCCAGGTCAGCCTGGCACCACTAAAGAATGGTAATTGGGTTCTAATACAAGTTTACAACCCAACACAAATTAAAAGGGAAAGTTTTCTTTTACTCTGCAGAAATTTACTGGAATTATATAAAAGAAAAAATGTATTTGTCCCAAAGGAACTTTTCAAACATGTTTTGAATTAAAAACCACTGTATTCCTAAGAAAAACCAACAACTCATTAGGAACTTGGGGTGAAATAATATACATGGAAATATACAGAAAAAGTAAATGTTAATGGCTCTTAAAATATAGGAAAAAATGCTCAACTTACTCAATAATTAGAGAAATGAAAATCTGTCTATGCTCTCATTTTTTAAATGTATTATCCTGGAAAGGATAAACAACTCTGATAATACACTGTTTTGGTGAGAGTGAAAGAAACACTGGGTTGGTAGCTTGGTAATATCTATTAAAGTTTGAAACGTGTAAAACTCTTAGAATTCGATTTAAGGAAAGGCCTGCATTCTTGCAAAATGACACGTAAACAAGGTATTAATTACAGTACAATTCCTAAGAAGAAAATACTGGAAAAAATACCCCTAAAGGTTCAAAGGAGAATATATCTTTAATATAGTGGAATATTATGCAATTAAAAAAACCAGGAGAAATATGATAAACACTGCTAGAGAATAACCCTTAAGATGTATTTTGATGTAAAAAAAATCAAGTTACAGAAAGAATATTATATACTAACATTTACAAGGAAACCAGGTGGCTCAGGATTGGGGTGGAAAGGAGACTTTGCATTCAATTTTTTTACCTCTTGCATTTTGAACTGTGTGAACATATGACCTATACAAAACTAAACGATACGTTTAAAACATGTAAAACAAAAGCAGTGAGTGGCACGGAACAGCTCCCACTTGTGATAGTCAACGCTGTGCGTGGGTGAGCTGACAAGTGAGCTGAGGATTCCACTGTGCATGTCACTGTCATCAGGGCGCTCTTAAGTAGAGGTCAAACACCCATCACAGCCACCTACACCTCCCTCTAGCTTCAGCTCAGTCTCTTGGCATTCGTTTTCCTTTCTTCAGATTCCTCCCTTGACAGCCTAAATTAACAAGTGGCGGTGGCAGCAACTGTGTGATGCCTTAAATGGACATCCCCATGTGGAAGCTCTTGTTCTCTGGTCGCCCCCTCGGAGAACTCTGCCTAAATCCATCACTTAGCAGTTGGGGCCTGCGTTAGAATGCACCCTCAGTGTTCATGACACGATGGTGGAGGGAGATGTACAATAACTCAGTCTTAAAGTATCTGTGAAAAAAAAACTCTCCGTGGGAGCCAGAAATGCTGAGCAGGCCCGGAGTGCCAGCTCTAGCTTCCTGTGCTCTGCGATGACATATGTTCCCAGCGTTGGAGAGCATAATATTTTACTTGCTTCTTTTGCTTGAGTGGCTATTTGATTGCTGTTCCCATAACCCATACAAATGGTAGGACATTCCTTTTATTCCTAATTTGAGATTAGTATCAGGATTGGGCTACTTTAAACTATCTCCAGCATCTTAATTTGGGTCTGCTGCTGAGTGAACTCTTAGTGATAAAATGATTAAAATAAAAACAAAAGAATTAATTGGCATGAAGTGACTGGCTTTTGACATTTACGCTTTATTAGGGCTCTGGCAAGTGAGAATAATTATTATTTCTTTAATTTTCATTTTTTTACCATTTTGCTTGATATATAAAAATGCTAATTTATTGTGCTTAAAACTTTGCATGGCAACAAATAATTATCACCCTTATCTAAAAGCTGGCTCTGCGAAACACCCCAAATAGAGTGTCCCAAAGGCACAGAGAACACACATACACAGGGTGGTAACAAAGCCACTGAGAATTATTATTTATCAATATTTTAAATTAATTTTTAAACACTCAAAGTAAATTAGGCTGATGTTTCTTTCATTAAAAAGATGTGATTACCACTACATGTATTGATATGTTTCCTCCTGGCTAGTCATAAACAATTATTCAGTAATATTTCAAATATTAAAAACAAGAGGAAAATCCAATAAATATAAATGAACATGCCAAAATATACAAACAACCTCGCTGACTAACTTTAGAGGTGTATTCTAAAATCTATTTATCATTGTACCAGTTTACTTAATTGTAACAACCTGTGCTGTGTTTTTGATTAGTCCTGTACATACACAGGAAAAAAGGGTGCAGTGACAAAAAAACATTATTTTTTGCTGCGTATGGAAATCTCTTTCATCCTTTCCCCCTTCAGACCAAGGCTTGCTGAGCTTTCCAAGAAGCTGGAGCACAGGTGGATGACATATGACCTTGACCTGGGCTAGACTACGGACCTGTCAGGATGGAGGAGAGGGATAAGTGATAGTTGCCACTCCAAACATGTTTCAACCCTTCTTTGAACAAGACATTCCCAAAATGTCATTGCTATTGTGCTCTGTGGTTTCCCCTCTGAAATCTGCCCTCTACAGCTTCCACTATGCATAATCCCCCCCATTGTAAACCGATCACATTTAGTTAATCAAGAAGTTGACTATTCTCTCCGCATTCTTCAATTCTAGCTCACTCTCCAAGAAGCCCCGGTTCCTTATAGCCTCTGTCACACGGAGGTTTTTATCCTTCCTGTCCCTTAGCATGTTATTGCATAACACTGTGTCAGCTAGCTATTCCACCCTAACTGTGTCATTTACCAGACCTCTGAGATTTCCCCACATTCACTAAACGTTGACACCTAGACAATGGTCTTCTATGCTCTTTGCCCCAGGATTGTCCTGAGTGACTTCAGTTATCCACCCGAGGACTCCGCAGTCATCCACTAGTATTCTGGCCTCTCACTTTTTTTTTTTTTTTTTTAAACCCTGTAACTCATCAATTTCTTCTGATTTAGCAAGCACATCCCATGGAATTTAACATCTCAAATCTTATACTCCAGTACTACTTTTTGACCAAAACTAGCTTTTCAGCTAATTCACTTCCTTATACCCAGTCTAATAGACTTTAGTCCCTGAAGCACCATGTCCTCTCAGTCTGATGGCTCTCTTCTGCCCTTTTCTACCCAGCCCAGACCCACAGTCCACTATTATAACCACTCTTTCTACATTAAAGACAGTGTAAAATGTCTCCTAAAATGTATATACACACTTCAAGTATAAAGGCAGTGTTTATTAAAATACATTTCATTCTATCAATAACTTAACAGCTATCAAAGTGTCTATACATTTTTTGGGGATACCCTGTAGTTTTGCCCTCTTATCCTTCTCATTAAAACCTCAAGTTGAGTCATTGAGAACTTTTGGATTCTCAGAGAGACATTGTAGAAAATCATATAACACTGCAGCTTGTTATTTTCATAGATTCCTGGTCCCTCTCCTTAGAGAGGTCTCAAATGCTCCGCCTTAATCCAATTTAGTCCTTGTCTAATGTGTCTCTGTTGTCTGTCTAGTCTTTGGTTTCAAGTCTCAAATTCCTAAATTGCTTCCAACTCAATTAAAAATTCTACGCTAAGGATGCTCTCAACTTACCCTCTACCCATAAAACGTCTCCCTGTCTTGATTTGCATCTCTCAGATAATTAGTGACTTTGAGCATGTTTTCATATGTCTCTTGGCCTTCCCTCTGTCTTCTTTCGAAAATATCTATTTAGGTGCGTTGCCCATTTTTTTGATTGGGTTGTTTATCTTCCCTTTGTTAAGTTGTATGAGCTCCCTGTAAATATTGGAGATTAAACCTTATCGGTGATAACAATGACAAATATGTTCTCCCATGTAGTGGGCTTTTGTTGTTTTGTTGATGATTTCTTTTGCTGTGCAAAAGCTTTTTATTTTGATGTAGTCCCATTTGTTTATTTTCTTTAGTTTCCATTGCCATAGGAGGGGTATCGGTGAAGAAGTTGCTTTGGTGTATGTCTGAGATTTTGCTGCCTGTGGATTCCTCTCAAAACGACAATGCAGTACCATCTCACACCTGTCTGAATGACTATCATCTACAAACCAACAAACGACAAGTGCTGGTGAGGATGCAGAGAAAAAAGGAACCCTCGTGCACTGCTGGTGGGAATGCAGACTGGTGCAGCCACTGTGGAGAACAGTATGAAGTTTCCTCAAAAAACTAAAATGGAACTCCCATTTGATCAGTGATCCCACTTCTAAGAATATATCCCCCCAAAAAAACTAGAAACACCAGTCAGAAAGGATATATGCACCTCTATGTTCATAGCGGTACAATTCACCATAGCCAAAATTTTTTAACTTAAACTTTTTCTAACGCCACTTCTTCAAAATAGACTCACCCAGGGCCGTGGTATTTTGTGGACGAGCCATGCTCAAGGGGCCAAAGAGCCACATGTGGCTGGCGAGCCACAGTTTGCTGACCATGACCCTAGGTGACTTTAATTATGTCAGGAATCTATGAATTTCATAAAATGTAATTATTTCATTTGTACAGTGATACAAATTATAGTATATAGTCTTATTTCTTGAAAATTCTTCTTCTCACCCCTCTCCCACACTTTACCTCTATGGGCAACTCAGTTCTCCTTGAGATAGTCAGTGCCTGCCTTGTGACCTTCAGTTGCTCCTCTTTTCCACTCTACCCTGACTTTTGATTCTCCCACATCCAGTCCCACAACTCCTCCCCCATATTATGGGTGCTGAGCACACATAAGAATTGTTGCTTCTTTTCTTTTTTTCCTTTTTTTCTGTGTCAATCAATGACTGCTCCTGTGCAGGACAGGGAGAGGGTTTAATAGGAGTCAGGTGAGTCAGATCCCAGTCATTTGGATAGAAAGCTTCAGTAGTAACAAGGGCCCATTAAATTGAGGAATCACCTTAGGCATTCTTCCCATTTCTCATCTCCTTTTTAATAATATTCATCCTAAAAAATATTGTTAAATAAAATTTTTTAAACAAAAAATCAGCTCTCTTTTGTATATCTTAAATCTTTTAGATTCCACGGGATCAGGATGATGGCCACTGGAGTTAATGAAATTACAGTGGAATATGTAAGAAGTCCTTTTCAATGACCACTTAAAGAACACATTTCAGAAAAAAACATTTTGAGATATAAATGATAACAACACACTAAATTAAAAAAGAAAAATAGGTAACCTGAAAATGCAAATGAAGTCCTGGAACACGGGCAGTGACCCAATTCCTTCTTTCTAATCTCTGACTCCTTGAGGGCAGGGACCGGGTTTTATTTATATCTGGACCCGCTGCATTCAGCTCTCTATCAGGCTGAAACAGCTGGTAAATGGTAGTGGTATCAATACACTTTTTTCTTATAATGGTAAATCCTGTTTTTCTAGAGATTTGTTTTACCTAGTATTTGATTATAGAAATATAATTTTACTATTTCATTTTTTGAGGTTACGAGAGACATCCACTTTGTATTTTTCTGTTATGTAAGTTTGCCAGCATTAAAGAGATCAAGTTTATCATTAAAAAGCTTACTAGTTATGGTGTCCTTGGATAGGATTAATATGGCAAAAATCAAGTTAAAATCTGAAATGTTTAATCCTCAACATACCAAGCTCAACAATCAGTTTGTACCTGACAACTAAGACAGAATGAACTATTTTTAGCATAACAATTTGTGCTTTAAAATCTTATATTTTTTTTTTATCAAAAGCCCCTCATAGTTCAAAATAGTGTTTAATTTAGATAATTGATAGAGTAGAAAGCAATTAATTACTTTGACTCTTAGTTCTGATTGAATTTCAAGTATCATTAAAAGAAAATGATACATTTTTAATATCAACCAAAGGGGAAAATGGGTATGGATTAAAACAATGATGATAAACAATGAATTGGGAAAAATCATTGAGAGTGCTAAAGTTTATTTTAAATAATACTGTACAGAGAAATGGGATGCTTAAGAGGTACAATGACAATTTACACACAAATTTAAAGTTCATCTTGCTTTTCAACAAGCAATCCTTGCTGTTGGGCATTATCATTATTATTCCTACTTAAATGGAGTTCTGAGGGGTTAAGAAAGTTGTTTGAAGTCGAAGCCACATGAAACACTGATAATCTAATGCAAAATCTGGTGCTCTGTCAAACAGAGCTCTGGGTCCTGTGGCCCCCCAGGGCTGAGTGAGCTAAGTAAAATGTGGAAGTATTTACTGCTAACTTGCTAGAGGGGCTATGATAGGCATCTTCAAACCTACCAGTGAAATGACACAAGTCTTTTCTACTCAAAGTCATCCCTGGCTGAAACTGGTTTGGCTCAGCGGTAGAGCGTTGGTCTGTGGACTGAAAGGTCCCAGGTTCGATTCCAGTCAGGGGCATGTACCTTGGTTGTGGGCACATCCTCGGTAGGGGGTGTGCAAGAGGCAGCTGGTCGATGTTTCTCTCTCATCGATGTTTCTATCTCTCTCCCTTCCTCTCTGTAAAAAAATCAATAAAATATATATATTTTTTAAAAAAAGTCATCCCTGGACTAGTAGCATGGGCATATTTTGGGAGATTATTTGGAATGAGGTATCTGATTTCCCATCACAGACCTAACCTATAAGAATCTGCATATTTAATGGTATTCCTATGCAGTTATTACACACGTTAACGTACGAAAAGCAATAGTATATTGCTTTTAAAAGCAATAGCAATAGTATAAGCAAAAGTAATCTAAATGTGAATGAGCACCTCAATTTAGTCTCAGCCTTGCCACAAACTAGCTGTGGCACTTTAAGTTGTATTCAAGGTGATGAATAGCAAGAACCTACAGCCAAAAATACTCTACCCAGCAAAGCTATCACTCAGAATCGAAGGCCAGATAAAGAGCTTCACAAATAAAAAAAAGCTAAAGGAGTTCATCACTGCCAAACCAGAATTATATGAATTACTGAAGGGGGTTCTTTAGGAAGAGGAAGAAAACAAAGATAAAAATTATGAACAACAAATACATAACTATCAACAAGAGAATCTAAAAACCAAGGGAATTAAAAAACCTGATGAACAATATTAACTGGTGAATATAATAGAATCAGAGGTATGGAAGGGGAGTGAACTGACGATTCCCGGGAAAAAGGGGAGTGGGGGGTGCAGGAAGAGACTGAACATAAACTGTGCACCTATGGATGAGGACAACAGGGGGTGGGGAAAGGGCAGAGGGTGGGGTGGGAACCTGGTGGAGGGGAGCAATGGAGGGGGAAAAATGAGGAACATTTGTAATAATATGAACAATAAAGATTTATTTTAAAAATTAAAAAAATAATAAAATAAAAACAGACATTTTAGAGCATCAGTTTCTTTTTCTGTAAAAGGGGGGTAATATCTGTCTTTGAGGGTCATTCTGATTCTCATCTGAATAAAAGGGCCCGGACCCCAGCATGAGTTGAGAAGTGCATACTTGAATCCACATGCAAAGCCACAGATGTGTAAACAGACAGCTCAGGCACTCAGAAAATTTGGTGAGCTCTTGATTTCTTGATCATGTTGCACTAGGAACTATCTGTGTTAGAATCCATTTAAATTAAGCTTTCTGGGATGTCCACATTTTCATGCCCTAGAGATTTGCTACAGAACTATTCTCAGCAGAGCAATTAGAGGTGAGGCTGCCCCATAATGAGATGTCTTTGCTACTTCATTAGATAAGCCCCCTTGGATGGGCTCCAAAATGGACCTGCCTCATACCAAATTCCATTACCCTGGGAAGTAATCTCATAAGAAGGCTCTGTGCAGGTTCACTCGTCCTGGATACCTAACGTTTACCATAAAGGGAATGTGTTCTAGAACAGTGATTCCCACAAACTGGTTCTCAGACTGATGCCTTACTGATCTCCAAGGGGAAATAAAAAGTAAAGACAATTTAGTCAACTTTTCATCAAATTAAAATGTAATCTACTTTTTAAAATCCTTCTTTTGGAGAATATGCTCTATTTTCTTTTTACTTCATTGGTCTTAAATTACTCCATATTTTTATTATGAAATAATGGCACTACTAGATGGTAACTTTTGTAATATTCCTACAAATACAACAGCAGTCCTCCTCCGTAACTTAAAAAAAAAAAAGTATGGGTCCTTGAAATTCCAAAATTCTAAACCATTGTTATAGGAAACACTGCCTAAGAGGGAATTATTTCCTTAGAAATTAGTGAGAGGCGTAGAGAATTTTAAATGAGGGACCCAGCTGCAAAGTTTTAATTGGAGGGCAAATCTGTTCCATGTTGGCATATTATAGAGTGCCATGCTCCTCAAACTGCAATGTGCACAGGGACCACTTGGGATCTTGTTATAATGCAGAGACTGATTCTGCAGGTAGGGCCCAGTCCAAAATTCCGTTTTTCCAACAAAGTCACACTTAGAGTGGCACAGGCATAGTGGTTCAGCTGGTGAGCCCTGCGTCACATCACCCTGATTGGCTCCTGGCTCTACTGCTTCTAGCTGTTGATTCTTGAGAAAGTTCCTTAACCTGTCTCTTCCTTAGTTTTCTCATTAGTAATACAAGAATAATAATCGTCCCATTTCATAAGCTTGTTGTGAGAATAAAATCTCTCTATATAAAAGCCTAAGTGATCATTTGACCGGTAGCTATGATGTGCACTGACCATCAGGGGGCAGATGCTCAACACACGGGCATGGAAACATGGAACAGACAAATGAATCTCAGAGGGAAGGGGGCAAGAGGTTGGGAAGGAAGAGATTAACCAAATATTTTATATGCATATTAGAGGCCCAGTGCACGGATTTGTGCACTGGTGGGGTCCCTCAGGCCAAAACTGTAGTCTGACAGCCCCCAAGGGGTCCCAAATTGCCAGAGGGTGCAGGCCAGGCTGAGGGACCTCAACAGTGCATGCATCCATGCACCGGGCCTCTAGTGGAATAATAAATGTAAACATTCCCAGAATGTAAAATATAGTGACATCTGACCTGTATAAAGAGCTCCATAAATGTGAGTTATTACTCTAACTTCACAGATCAGTGACTGAAGCACCAAAATATTATTTTAAAAGATTAATACTTTAAGCCAATACGTTCCTATGTGATGAAATGAAAACTGAAAGTTCCATTTGGTGAGGGATAAGCTGGCTCAAAGGGATTGTTTGAAGCTGTGGATTTTGAAGGGTGTGGATATTAGTAGATCTAATTCTAATTCAAAAGGTGGAAGCCTCTTAATTACGAAGATCCTATGAGTAAGATTGAAATGATGATACTGTTTAGATTGCACATCACAAACTTAGAAGAACCTTTTATAATGAGTGTTTTTTTTTTTCCTGTAAGAGACAAGAAAAACCTGATTAGTACATCCTCACAGCTTCAAGCTTTCTTATAGGTCTTTATTAATAACTAGAGGCCCAGGGCGCATGCTCACTTCCCCTGCTAGTAGCTCACGCTTTGCTCTGCCCAATGCTGCTGCTCATTTGGTGGTGGCGGCATGACGACCACAGGCCTTTTATGATATAGATATTTTCTCTTTCTATGAAAGGGAAGTTAGATTGTTCATTAATTATTTTTTTTCCTACTTTTTAACTAACATCTAAGCCAGTGTTTTCAACCTTTTTTGGGCAAAGGCACACTTGTTTCATGAAAAAAATCACGAGGCACACCACCATTAGAAAATGTTAAAAAATTTAACTCTGTGCCTATATTGACTATATATAAAGTAATTCTCTTGAATAGGAATCAAATAAACACAAAGAAAGTATTTTATAATTACTTTATTATGAAATATTAAGTAAACAAAATAGTGAAAAATTATAAAATTCTTGTCTTGTCTGCACCTACGGCACACCAGGCAACATCTCGCGGCACACTAGTGTGCCGCGGAACAGCGGTTGAAAAACGCTGATCTAAGCAATATATTGAAAGTAGTGTGTATTGCCTATGACACAAATACAACCACACGGGGCCAGTGTCATATATATATTTCCTTATAGAAAGCCCCCTACTATTTTTATAGTGGGTGAATTTATATACTTATCCTCTAAAACCTTACAGGGAATAGCATCTAGGCATGAAAATTTACTATGAATCTGTGATTTTGCCTTCAGCTTATATCTTCTGCCCTGCTAGTGTGACTCCTGATGTGAATACAAACACAAGAGCAAATGACTGATTTTAATAAAACTTAACAAAGTTTGATGAGTTGGTCATAGAGCTCAGGATTAATATTACCTACATAACTTCTTCAACTTTATATAGTAAAAAGAAAACATTGCAAAATAAGTTTCATTAAGCACATTTAATAAATGCCTCCTGTGTTCTGAAATCCCAAAAGACTAAACTTGACTGCATTTTGAAAGTTGTTGTCTTCTCAATCATTGCATACCATTTTATCATAATCATTATAAAATATTATAATAAAAACGAGTTAATAGTTTGTTAAGAGCACAGAGAAACTAACACTAAGCATAATATTCTTTTTTTAAAAAATATATTTTATTGATATTTTACAGAGAGGAAGAGAGAGGGATAGAGAGTTAGAAACATCGATGAGAGAGAATCATTGATTAGCTGCCTCTTGCACACCCCCTAACGGGGATGTGCCCGCAACCAAGGTATATGCCCTTGACCAGAATCGAACCCAGGACCTTTCAGTCCGCAGGCCGACACTCTATCCACTGAGCTAAACCAGTCTCGGCAGCATAATATTCTTAAAGTGATTATTAGATGCACTGAAAATTATCATGTCAATTAATAAATATTTACAAATGTCCAGGGCCTTTCCCACTCTTTACTTTTCTGTTTCTGGACAGTCCTACCAGCTATCTTTATGACACCCATTTAGCAAGCATCTGTATGTTTTGCAATACCTCGCAAGTAACAAGCATTGTAATGGAAACTTGCTAGTTATCTCTCAGTATTATTTGTTTTACCAATAATCTTCCTCAATAATAGGACCTGAATGTTAGGAGCATCTGGAATAAAAGCAATATTTTTCAGTCTCTCTTGTAGATTTGGGTGGCCACATGCTTCAATTTGGGTCAATGAAACAAAAAATGGAAATGGTGTGTGCAAACTTGTGTGAAGTGTGCTAACGGAGACACAGTGTGCCTCTGACCTTCTTTTCCCCACTTCTGATTGGCTAGGCTGTGGATGCAATGACAACAATAGGGGCTGCCATTTTGGGTCATGAGGTCAAAGGCACATCTTAAAGAATATACCTGATACTCTGATGACCTCCCCATACCTGCCCTTCTCTACCTACATTTATGTAAAAGAAAAATAAACTTCCCTCTTGCTTTGTTATTTTGGATTTTCTGTCACTTGCAGCCAAACCTAATCCTAACTTACACACAAATAAATAGAAATTGATGCACCTATCTTTCAGGTATGATTCTTATCATTTGCCTTTGTCTTTGTCAACCATCCTATTTTACTCAAAGCCATGCTAGGACCAAAGGAAAAGAGAGAGATGATTAATTGATACCTGAGAACACTCAGTATTGAAAAAGTTTAATTTAGGAGAAGTTAAAGTCAGGAGAAGAAAGGGTTAAAGAAGTTAAAATTGTTAAATTGTTTCTATTCCTGGTAGCTTTAGCTTATTAAGAGACATTCTAGGTAAGATTTCAAAGTTAACTCCCAAGATAATGAGACAAAAGCTAGACCAGATGTCTAAGCTAAGCTTTGGTCTCAAAATAATTACCTTTGTTAATTATCAGTAATTAGTGTCAGCATCCAATACTTTCCTAAAACTTTAAGGGGGGATATAGAGGGTGGAGAAATAGAGAGAGAGAGAGAGAGAGAGAGAGAGAGAGAGAGAGAGAGAGAGAGAGAGAGAGAGAGAGAGAAGTGGTGGGGGTAGAGAATGACTATCATAGAGTCAGAATATAAGCATTTTCTAGTACAATTACATTTTGGGATCATTAAAATCTGGCTGCCAGATTTTAATGATTTTAATGACCAAAATTTCCTCTCAGAGGAAAGTCAGGGGAGGGTAGTGAAAGGAGATCAACCAAAGGAATGTATGCATGAATATAAGCCTAACCAATGGACATGAACACCAGGGGGGTGAAGACATGTGGGAGTGGGGGGTGGGCTGGGGAGTTAATGGAGGGATGAGTACACTTATGTAATACCTAAATCAATAAAGAAATTTTAAAAAATCTGATTCAAATATTACAATTTTGAACACCAGGTTTTACGGAAAAACTGGATAGTTTCTTACAGTTAATGCAGATAGCTTTTTTGTCTACCTTGGCTTAATTGGAAGTTTATATCCTTTCTTAATTATGCCTTTCTTTTTTCATCAACAAAATGATTATTTATATTTATAAAATCACACCTTTAACTATGCCCTCTGTTCCC
This sequence comes from Pipistrellus hanaki, assembly GCF_964339955.1. Taxonomy (NCBI): domain Eukaryota; kingdom Metazoa; phylum Chordata; class Mammalia; order Chiroptera; family Vespertilionidae; genus Pipistrellus; species Pipistrellus hanaki. Next base: position 30,469,568 of record NC_140504.1, read on the forward strand.
CTGACAAAAAAATATTTCAGCTGAAAATGGCTATAGCCATTTCAAGGATCTTTCTGAAGCCTTTCTTTAACATCCTTTTCTTAGCTAGAGGCTACTGGTCTTTAGGTCAGAGGACAGCAGAGTGCTCTCAGTGCTGTGTGGATAGCTTGATTATTTGGGCACTTTTTACCTAGTACATCCCCCTTCCCTTCTTTGTGTAGATAACCCCTTGTGGACAGAAATATTTACAGATGCATCCATTTGTGCTCCACCTCATCCTTTCATCTCTCTTTGGGCCTCTCTTTTTGCACTTAGACTTTCTTTTTAAATATTTAGGGGCACCATTATCTGGTACTGTCCATTAATAATTCATTGTAGATGTAGTCACTTTAACCTGCAAGTACCAGTGGATATACTTTACTCTTTAAATCTCCATCACAAACATCTCACACTTGACTCCTGACCATGCCCCTTATCCCAGGGTAGATCAGTCTCTATTCCTTCAAGCCACCTCTACTTAACTGTTTACTGGTTTGTCTCCCTCATCAGACTATGAAAGGAAAGAAACCATGTCTTACCTCATTTATAACATCTCCAGTGGCCATCGGGCATATATAAATAGTGCATTGATTTTTTTTTTTTGTATTTAATGAAATGTGTAGTTACCCATATTGCCAGACTAATGGGACTTCTAGTTATACACTTTGATCCTTTTATAGAATTAGTGAGTCAAGAGATGAAGAAAAATTTTCCTACCATTATTTTGTGTTTTAGTGGTGATTCTCAAGTTCATTTTAGTCCATGGGCTATTTCTTTATACCAACACTAGAGTTCCGGTGCATGATTAGGGTGCATGATTTGTGCATTAGGTGCATGAAATTCGTGCATGGTTAGGGTCCCTGGCGGCTGCTGGCTGGAGCCTCCCTTTCCCTGGCTGCTTACCACTGCCACCTCCTAAAGTGGTCAGCACAAGTCTAACTCCCAGTTAGTCAAATTCCCCCCCTCCCTTCGTGGGAACACTTATAATATTAGCCTTTTATTATATAGGATACTGACCAGCTTACCTTCCTGCAGAAAGAAAAATAATTATTCACAAAGCTCACTAGGCTAGGAAGGAAAGTGCATTTTGATGATAAAGTAAAATGGTGTCATTTTGTTTTTAATAAGTATCACATATAAGTTATCAGCCCATACTAAAAAATAAAGATGGCTACATTTAATCATGAAGACTACATCAAAAGGGGACAATTCATATCCTTATTAACTGTCTATGTCTAGAAAATATATATTCTACTCAGCACTGTTATATTAACACGTTATGGCTTTTATAGGTATAAATTACAAAACCAACTACATTTTTTTAAATATGTTATCATTCACTTCAAGGTTTGTTATCAGAGAAAAAGCATGAGGTATGTCAAGTGCACACAGGCATTTTAATTTGCAGGCATATCTTATTTGCTTTATGTAAACTGGGAAACCACATAATCCTCATGTCATTCAATACTTTCACCCCATGATCACTATTTATTACAGTGTGATCAGAGCTGCTCCATGTAATCACACCTGTTCATTTCACAGCCTCCTCTCACCGATCTATCTTTAATCTCATACCTCCAGTGCTGTTCTGAACTGTCCTGCTGCCACGGCGTATTTCTTTTGTCTGTAGCACAAGCTGGCGTCCTTTAACGCTACTTGAAGCCATTTGTCAATCTGAGGCAGAAAGTTGAAATTAGGTCCATGCACAGGGTCTACTATTTCAGCCTCCTGGCATGTTGGCTGAATCCCAGTGGATGTGAAGGACTCTACAAACTCATAGCTCACATCCTCTTCATCCACATAGACCAGCTTCACCTCAACATCCATGATGCTCTTTAAGGGGATGTGAGGCAGAGGCAGGGTGATCAATGGGCTGTCAAGTTCCATGATCTTTGCCTCCTTCCTTCCAGCTGGCTTCTCTTCACCTTCTGCCTTCCTTTTAAAGACCAGTTTCTCTAAATCATTGCTTTGTTTTTCTTTGATGCTCTTTGCCATTTTTATTCTGTCGACTATGGTTTCCACCTGTTTGTTGCCACAGCTTTTCTTAATTTCCTGTGGTATTTCCAGGGTGCTGGGTGGGTTTGCTAACGTGGACATTTTCTTGCTTATGTTTATCTTTGGAACCAGCTGATCAGAATAGACCCTATTTAACGGTATTCTTTAAACTCACACTGCTTCCTGAATCCATTGATTCTTCCTCTGAAACTCCTATAGGGGTTAAGAGGAAAAAAAAGTATTAAAACAATATTTTGAAATGCCAATGGTTTAAGAGTATAGTCAAATTTATTTAAAATACTGTTTTACTCATTATAGATATTTATTTGCCATAAAGTAAAACTATATGTACATCATCTGCTGTTTTACTAAAAAGTGCATGTTTTAATCTCAAAATTCACCAAGCATTTGTTGAAAACACACTTAGACAATGTCTTAAAAAATACTCACTTATAGCTGAACAACATTGAATGAACATGTTTATGGGGTACCCAAACTCACTAAGTAGGAAAACCTTATATACAGCCACTGAGGACAAAAAAGACACACACAAAATCTCGATATTAATTTCCTGAGAAAGGCAGGTGGTCTAGAACTCATTATAAAATATACTGCTAACCTGCATAATAGACTTGGGAGTTTAAAGAAACCACAGCTGCTTCCTCTGAAAAGCTTTCAGAAATGTTGTAAGCACAATGTTTCTTCAATTTGTTTCTTCTATTAGAGAGGAAAATCTCAAGTTTAAACCACTTTAAAGGTAACTATTATTCAGACCTCACTTGAAAGCTGAAGAACATGACCTTCAACCTCTCATTAATGTGGAGCCGCATATTCATCTTGATTCTGCTGTATTAATATTTTGTAGCAATGACTTCAATACTGTGTATTATATGAAGACAATGCATTTTCATAAATCACTAATGTTCAGGAATATAATAACCAAAAGCCTTTTGATTCAAAGGTTTCTGCACGCTATCTCTAGATTGGCTTAAAAATATAAAACTCCCAAGACCTGATTATATAGTATGGTTGGTTCCTATTTTTAAAGACTTTTTCATCTATCATATTCTGTCCTGGAAACTACTCTGTAGGAGAAACAGGAAGAAGGAACACATTTTTCGAAGAAACTAAGGGATAGAGAGGTTAAGTTGCTTATTTAAGTCATGTATTTGGTCACTGGCAGAATCTGGATTGCTATTTCCTCCCTGGAACTTGCCCTCACTACCTCCTAGCCTGGGAGTACTTCCTTTCTCTGTAGGATTGGAGAGCTAATAGCAGACTTACATCAGAAGGCAAACAGAAGAGAAAATGCAAGAAGGAAGGGTTGGGTATAAGATAATGAGAAGAGAGCTAATATTCTTGCTTCTTTTCACCTACCACAAGGACACTGCCTGACATCAAAATCTTAAGTAGCTTTTCAAGATTGATGATTAGGTTAATATTGCTGATTATTTTTATTTGTTTGCTTGAAAGGCAGCAGTTTACTTATAGAAACCATTTAAAATGCATTGAATTTTGACCCAGTAATTTTTTTGTTTCTTTTTATTTTTCAATTACATTCAGTATTATGTTTTCATTTTTCAATTGACATTCAGTATTATGTTTCAGGTGATAGTGGTTAGACATTTATATAACTTACAAAGTGATCTACCCCAAAGAGTTTTGGCCTATCTGGCCCTATACAGTTATTATAATATTATTGACTGTATTCCCTATGCTGTACTTTGTATTCCCATGAATATTTTATAACTAACAATTTGCTTTTCTTAATCCATTAACCTTCCACTCAGCCTCCCAACCCCCTTTCCATCTAAGATTAAATTCCATATAATCATTTTGTTTTTTGTATATATAAGTCTGTTCATTTTTTATTTGTTTTTGTTTGTTTGTTTGTTTGTAAATTCAAGCAAAATTATATGGTATTTGTCCTTTTCTGCCAGGGAAACAAGTGATAAAATAAACAAATGGGACTGCATCAAACTAAGATATGTTTGCACAACAAAGGAAACCATCAACAAAATGAAAAGACAACTTACTGAATAAAAAAGATATTTGCTAATGTTACATCAAATAAGGGGTTAATATCTAGAATTTATACAACAATATCAATAAAAGCAAACAATCCAATTAAAAATGAGGAGAGGACCTAAACAGATATTTCTCTAAATGGGATATACAGATGGCCAATAGACCTATGAAAAGGTGCTCAACATAACTAATCATCAGAGAAAATAAAAATTAAAGCTGCAATTAGAAATCACCTCACACCTGTCAGAATTGCTATCATCATTAAGTCAACAAAGTGTTGGCAAGAATGTGAAGAAAAGTGAACCCTCGTGCACTGTTGATGGGATAGCAAGTTGATGCAAACGCTATGGAAAATAGTATGGAGGTTCCTCAAAGAATTAGAAACAGAATTACCTTACCACCCAGCAATTCCAATCCAGAGTATTTACTGAAGGAATCCAAAACACTAATTCAAAAATATATATGTATCCTTATGTCCACTGCAGCACTATTTACAATAGCTAAGCTATGGAAGCAACCTAAGTGTCCATCAACAGATGACTGGGTAAAGGAGACGTGGTACTATATACACTGGAATATTACTGAGTTATAAAAAAGGAATAAAATCTTACCCTTTGTGACAACATGAACAGACCTAGAGGGTTCTCTGCTAAGTAAAACAAGTCATACCCAGAAATTCTTTTTTTCTTTTTTTTTTTTTTTTTGAGGGTGCACAGCCCCAATTCCATGCAGGGGACAGGAGAAGGGCCCCAGGAAAAATAGTTCAGTCTCTAAAGTTTCATTTAGGTTGGAGCCCAGCGGTGGGTCTGCACTTGACACACAAGGGACTGGATTTCTATCAACTCCCATCTTTCCCGGGCAGACAGAATCCCCAGTGATTTTCACAGCCAGATGATATGTGAGCTACTTTTCCCAGCTCTGGACTAGGGAGCCTGAATGGAATTGACACCCCTTGCTCCTCAGGGGGAACTGTGTAGCTGTGATATCTCTCCAGATTCTCAACCACTGCACATGGGTTCAGGGTCAGGCTTTTCACACCTCCATCTTCCTACCAGTCTCCATGTGACTTCTTCTATAAATCATTGGTTATAGGACTTCAATCCTCCTAGTTGTCCGTTCATTACTCAGGTTGATTGCTCTATAATTTAATTGTAATTCCGGTATGGTCCTGGAAGGAGGTGAGTGTAACTTCTACCTACTTTGCTGCCATCTTTGATCTTCTCCCCAGTAATTCTTTTTTTTTTTTTTTTAAATATATTTTATTGATTCTTCACAGAGATGAAGAGAGAGGGATAGAAAGCCAGAAACATCGATGAGAGAGAATCATCGATCAGCTGCCTCCTGCACACCCCCCACTGGGGATGGGCCCGCAACCAAGGCACACGCCCTTGCCCAGAATCGAACCCGGGACCCTTCAGCCCGCAGGCCGACGCTCTATCCACTAAGCCAAACCGGTCCCGGCTCTCCCCAGTAATTCTTAAGGAGAGTAAAGGAAGAAACAAAATAATACATATGACTCTAACCTTGGAGGTACTTTCCTCATCCCCACAATTGAACATGTGTGTCACCAGACAAGATTGAGTTCAAAAGTGGACATGTCAAAAAATCTACTGTGAGGTCAATATTACTGTATTAGAGAGATCAAATTCCCATAATTCCAATAACAGCCATCTTGGATATTAATTTGCAAAAGTTTAATAGTAGAATAATATTTCCCTAGTGATTTACTAGAGTTGTGTTTCTGTGGGGTGAAACACCTAAAAGAATAAAATTTTGGGCTGTGATGCTTAATAATTAAGGAGATCATCATGGCTGGAAAACAGCTTTACTTGTGTGGATGGGGCCGGTGATTTCCAGCCATGATGATTTTATTCCTCTCTTGGAATCATTGCTGGCATCCAATATATCTTTTGTACCATTAATGTGGCTAGATGGAGTGGTGAGGAAGAATCTATCTTGGCCATCACTCTTGTGCCATATATGCTTTGGGTTGAGTGAAAGTTAGCTTTAGTCCTTGAATTAAGATGTCTCATGGATGGACATGTGGGATATGCATCTAGTAGTATACCAAGAAGTTCTTTCAGTAGCAGACATGCAGAAAAGAAAGTAGCACAACTCCAACACCCCATGTGTGCCTTGTATGTTTTTTTTTAAGTGTCATATGCACTTTTGAGTAAAATTTATATGCCACACAGTATGGCTAAGTTCCAAATAAAGCTTGGTTATGATCAATACTATAGAAATTTTCTATGTATATGTCCCCCTCTTGGTTCAATGCTATCTGTGAAGCCAAAGAAATGTGAAGCTCTTGAAAATTGTTTAAAGCTCAAAAAATAACCAGATTTTAAGGATCTTTAATTCATATTCATTCTTAAAATAGACTGCAAAAAACTATAAACAGAAAATTTTGGTGGGTGAAATATTCCAAAATTTTCATAAGTCCCAGGTATGTTTTCTGAACTCTCTCTCTACTTCAAGCACCATTGGCTAAAATGTGTCAGATTATCTGTAATTGGTTATACTTAGCAACATTTTTAGCATTACCTATCGCTTTTACCTTTCTTTCACATCCCTTAAACACGTACAAATGTATAAACTTATCTTTACAATCACTTCTTTTAGAAGGTTCTCTCTCTGTCTCTCTCTAAATCTCTTTCTCTCCCTGTCTCCCTACTTCCCTCCTATATTCTGCCTATTTTTCCTTCAAACTTCTCCACACCATTCTTCCTCCCAAATGTCCCACACCTTCCCTTTTTTTCTCTTTAAAAGGAGGAAGGTTTTGTTGTTTTTATGAAACAGACTTCTGAATATTTCTGCATCAGTCCTTAAACCTCTATACAGAAATGATAATTTCGGTTTTCAGTGCATATTTGTATACCAAACAATAATAGAGAAGGGCAAAATGTACACGGTACATAGAGCACTCAGAAAGAATAAATTCTCAAGAAAATATTTCATTTCAAACATCTGGAAGGTCAATTACTACAAATTTGTCCAAAAGACAATAATTCATGTAAAAACCTGTCCCTGTAGAAACCTAGAAAAAATATCCTATTATCTAAAAGTGGCCTAGATGTGCAGGCTGTAAAAACATGGCCAAACCCAAACAGTATTTTTAATGTTGGTTACAAATCAAACCTCAGCTTCAGATTTAGAGCCTGTTCTTTATAAAAACTGTTTCACAGGAGAGTTTTAGATCTGCTCTCCCACAGCTCTTAAAACAAATTATAAAACTCCATTTAAATAATCTGGAATTCAAGGCCTTTCACCACCTAGCCCAATGTGTGTTTCCAGACTTATTTAGCACTCCTGTAAACTACTCTGAAGTCAATTTGAAATTCTTGTTACCTGCAAAAGATGCTCATTTTCAGTCTGTCTGCTAAGAATTCTCAATCTTCCTAGTCCCACCTCATTCCACCTGTCCAGTCCTAGCCAGAAGTTATGCATTTATCCTTCCTCAGAACACCAATGGCATTTAAAGCACTTATTTTATTCATTGCAGTTATGTATGAATGACTTATTTCTTCCAATAAACTCTCTAAAAGCAAAAATATGCTTTACCTATTTTGACATTAGTTCAGCGGTTTGCATAGAGTAGGCATTCAATGGACTTGGATTGATATGGATGCTGTGAATCAAAGGCTAATTTATAATTTTTTTGAGAGAAACAAAATTGGATTTTTCTTAAGGGATGGCCTGTACATTTTTAAAAGTTGTTCCTGAGGTGTTTTGCTAGATTTCTGTTTGTTTTATATTTGGTTCTGCATAAAATATATTTCCTTCTTTGACAGTTCAAATGAATAATGTACCAACTAGATTTAAACTATCAACCTCTTCATTTCTTTTAGTAGTCAAGTTGATTAACATGACATTAGTCAGTGTTCTGAGGCACTGTGTTAACCTTTAATCATGACTTCAATAAAAATACTTTTAGAGAAAACTATTAGACAGTACTCACTGATAACATTCTTTGAAAATGCCCATTCTTTAATTAAGAAGACAGCACTGTAAAATTGATTTCCTCCCAGAGAAAAAAAATGATCTCCAGCAAATATTGATATGAAACATTAGAACAATCTCCAGGGTTTTATAATAAATACAGGTACAAGAAACAAAGAGAGGTTAATGTTCAATCATTTCCAGCGGGTAACCATTTAAAATCTATTTGCTGGATTTTCAACACATTTATTTTGTTCTTCAAGCATTTCATCAAGCACTCTGTTCTATGTGGGAGTTTCTATTGCTTCATAGATACAATCAGTGGTCTGTGTGGCTATTAGTACCACAGATTACTTACTAGAATTTCAATTGAAATAGGCAGCTCCAACATGGGGAATTTAGAAAAAAAGAATTCTTTAAAAATGTGCTCTCTGAAACATTCAACATCACAGTTGCCATGGTTTTCTTTCCTTTTTTTTTTTTTTTTAAAGGATCTAATTTTAACTTGCTGTTAAATGTAACCAGAGAGACATTATAAGGAAAAACATCTTGCTTGTTAGTCCACTAGTACACCTTGATATTTAGAAAAAATACTACCAAATATTTCTTCAATCCAATAATCATTTATTGAACGCTCACTCTGAGCAATGTATTGTGCTACATATTATAAAGGAGACTAAAAATGAATTAGAAGGGTCTTGGTACTCTAGAACTCATAGCAAAAGATGGGGTGGAGGATGAGGAGGGAGGATGTACAGATAAATAACTTCATACAGAGGAGACTCTCTCAGACTGTGAACTGCTGAGGTGGAAATGTATTACAATCCTTTTTCTACACTGATGTCAAGTTCTTTCAGGGCCTGGAATGTAAGAGGCCCTCAGCGCACATTTGTTATGGGATAAGTGCATAGCTGAGGTGAGCCTGTGGTAGCAATAATGGACATGCTTCGGTGGGAACAGGGACTGATGCAGTTTCAAGAGATTTACTTGTTACAAGAGCCCAACTGGGAGGTGTCCCTACATAGGTAATTTTTCTTTTCTTTCTTCCAAGTACCCATAAGGCACTATTTCCAGAAGGGAGAGTGAAATTGGCTCACAATGCTCATTAAGAAACACAAAATGAAACATACCGTGCAGTGTTATAAGAATAATAATAACCAGCAGGTACCCCAAGTTTACCAAGTTATCTCACTGGGTTATCCCATTTGTTTCTTGGAACACTTCATAAATACCTTTACTCTCATTTTACTGAGATTAGACTACTTGAAGGTGACCACCAACAGAGTCTACCAGGCTTAGGACTAGAACTCAGGACATTTTGGACTGTAGGGTAATAAATTCCTGTGCACAGTACCACTATTGACTAGGATTTGTATTTACCTACCTTAATATTTTTTTTGTTTTGTTATTTTAACAACTAGCTATTTAACTTTTCTGTGTGATTGGGTGGGACTCCTTTTAAAATGGCAACAAAATAAGTTGGTTATTTATGTTTAGCAAGTTTATGAGAAAAGCATTAGTTTTTAGGTGTTTGCTTTTTTTTTTTTTAACAAGATTTTTAGTTGCAAGTGTAAGTATGGCCCTGTTATATTCCAGCAGTCATTAAATTCAGAGAAAAATTGATGTGGACATTAAACTTCTACATGAGTGGGTTCCAGGGATATCAAACTCGAAATTACCAAACCATTTGCTGGTTATTGAGTCACCAAATGTGAATAATGGTATTAAAGCAACTTTACTTGTTTTTACTTGGTACACTGTCAACATTTGCCACCTTGCATGGAAAGAGGATGAGAAAGAGGCTCCATCATGGAATTAAGTAATGGAAAGAGCATTCCATTTGGGGTTGCAAAAGTTAGAATTCTAGATTTATTATTTATTAACTGCATGTTGTAGGAGAAATTGTCCAACCTCTCTAAACTTCATTTTCCTCCCTTGGAAAATCAAATGAGAGTATTTATGTAATGGCACATGAATTAAGAGAAGAAACGAGGTAATTACAGAAGCAACTTCCTTGAACAACCCTCTACTCTTTCCAGGTAAAAGGCTAAATTCTTTTATCTGGATCCCATCCCTCCATCGTCTCAATGACTGGGCTCTTGCAATAGTCATCTTTCCACACCCCCTCTCCTGTTCTGCTGAATCCTGTTATTGCACACAGACTGATCTAACAACACTTTTAAGAAAAGCAAACAACTAAACTCCCTTGCCTCTACTGCTCCTTCCCACAGCTCTCCTATCACTGTTACTTATGCTGCACAATGACTGAAACATTTTTTAACATTCTGTCTCCACTTTTTTTTCTCCACATTTTCTCTTCCCAATCCACTCTCTTGAGGTTTCAGTCCCTTCCATTCATTCTATTTAGACTGCTCTAGAGGTCTGGCAGATGATAACCTGGAAATGGCAACATGAAAATCATCATGAGCAATCTTTCCAGAGGACACTCTCTTTTGTGGAACCCTCACCCACCTGCTCTGATACCACGGTCATCCAATTTTTCTGTCACTTCACTGGATACCCATTTTCAGTCTTCTGGGTTGGCTCTTCCTCTTCTGTTCTACCCAAGAGCTGGAGTCACTTCTTTTCTCCAACTACATTCTCTCCTTAGGTAGTCTCATAGCTTCAAATACTGTCTTATGCTCTTAACTCCCAGGGTTACAAACACTAGCCCTTATATACTCCCAGAACTTCAAAATTGTATACCCAGTTGTCTGTGACATATCTATTTGCAATACCTTAGTATGCATCTTAAAATTAACAAGCCCCAAATACATCTCTTAATGCCCATCCCCTCAAATTGCCCCTCTCTCAGTCTTCTCCATTCTAGTACATGCCCTCACATATATGCCATTGACCAGAACAGAAATTTATAGGCTGTTTTCATTTCCTTCTTTCTTTCACTTCATCCTCATTTTCCATTCCATCATGTAGACTCTTTTTTTCAAAGGCCCACCTCTTTGCATATCTATGACAACACCTTCCTGCAGACCCCATTATCTCATGTCTAAATAATTGCAATTATTTCCTCCAACACAGCATTCTGTCATCCTTTCAAATGATAGTCAGACTCCACCAAGTTCTCCTTTAAACCTTCAAATGGCTGCCCCTAACACCTAGAATAGAATATAATTCCCTTATGCCTCTGCTTCCTCTAAAATCTCATCACTTGTTTTTCTTCCCTTATCTACTGTGTTCCAGCCACCTGGTTTTCATTCTGTTCTGCCTTTTGCAATAGTTGGGCTGGAATAGTCTCTCCACTATTTTTCATGATTATTCAGATTATAGCTTAAATGTATGTTCCCCAGGAAGCCTTCTATGAATTCAAAAATAATCACCCCTCAGTCATATATTGATTTTAAATCTCTTCATACTCCCTATCACAGCAATAATCACTATTTACTTATGTATATTTCATTCATATCTATCTTCCTCCACCATAATTTAAGCTCCATGAGAGAATGTGCCTAGTATGCCCAGTTCACTGCTAGATATTCAGAATGTGCTCAACACAGAGTAGATACACAATAAATATCTCTTTACTGGATAAATGAATTTATTGTATCTTATCTCATTATATATCTAATAGAAAATAAAAATTATCTATTTTATTTCTTGCTGTACCATATTACAAAAGCTTATTAGAAATCTAGTGGGAGTCACCTACACATAAGGTAGCATTTTACAAATTGGCTTCATCATAGAAAGCTTCTTGTAACTGCTGGTCCTCCCTCCCTCCCTCCCTCCCTCCCTCCCTCCCTCCCTCCCTTCCTTCCTTCCTTCCTTCCTTCCTTCCTTCCTTTTTCCTTCGTTTCTTCCCTCCCTTCCTCCCTTCCTCCCTCCTTCCCCCTTTCTTCACTCTCAGTCTCTCCCTCTTTTCTTTTATTTCTTTTATTTTTTTTAACTTACTACTCTAAATTTAGAATATTTATAATATAGTTACCCTGATCTCTTTTATTTTAGTCTGTGTTGTTAGGAAGTAAATAATTTCCTCAATTCTTTCTTGACATAAAGTATGGTTCATTCAGAACCAAAAGAAAAATCAGAAAAATCAAATCTTTTGGGGGAAGTGATAATGGTACATCTTGCTATCTTTATGAGTGTGGTCCATGAGGACACAACTGTACTTCTCTAAAATCCATCATCTAATTTGATTGTAAAAACAAGAACTCATTGGTTGTAACTGGAATATGAGGGTAGGAGAGTAATGTTTCAGTGTAAAGGTCAAAGACCTTTGGATATATTTCTTTTGAAACATAAATGCAATTGGCCACCAAATTCATGGGCATCCTAAGAGAAAGTTTTAAAGTTGTTCTGTTTCTTTGCAAACATTAATTTGTCTTTCTATAAAAGTGATCCAAGTTTCTATTTGCTTAACAGGCTAAGACTGTACAGATGTGTAAGGAAAAAAAAAACACATTCTTTAACTTTGGTCTACTCTTTAATTCTGTTGATATAGGTCTTAATTTTTAGAATTTATTATTTTATTTCTTAAACTATAACTCAGAATTGTAGGAAGGTAGATACGAAGAGGCTTTCAACATACTCTAATCTATTCTCCTTAATTTGCTGATGAAGAAAGGGAGTCTTGGCAGGTGAAATGACCTGCTCATGTCACACAGCAGATCAGTGCTATTAACCACGTTTTGCGGCTCACAGAATTCTTTCTGCCTCTCTTCACTGCCTACCACCATAATACACAAGGTAAATGGTTATCAAAATTGTCATATGGAGAAACACATACTGAATGACTCAGCACTTTGTTTTCAGAGTCACAAAATTAATGAACAGTAACCATGGAGAGTCCTTATCTTTTGTATTACTCTTTAAATTACTTAACTAGTCTGGACATGTGGTGCCTGTGAACCAGGAGGTCAGGGCTGGATCCCCAGGCAGGGCACATGCCTGATTCTCAGTTGGGGGCATGCAAGAGGCAGCCGACCAATGATTCTCTCTCATCACTGATGTTTCTCTCTCACTCCCTTTCCCTTCCTCTCTGAAATCAATAAAATTATATTAAACAAAATTACTTTACTAATTGTTATCAAACATGTTTAAAACTTAAATCTACTTAGAGGCGGGAAATGTATCTTAAAAAGAAAAAGCACAACTTTTTATTGGAAAAAAAATTAAATTTACAGAGAAGTTGTTTAAGAATAGTGTCTAAAACTCTCATTTGCCTTTTAAACATATTCACTAATTTTAAATATTTTGGCCACAGTTATAATTCTCTCCCCAATATGTAAGTGTGTGTATGTGTGTGTGTGTGTGTGTAGCAGGTTATACACACAGATATATATATATATATGCATTTGTAATATATTATTTTCTTAAGTCATGAGTAGTTTGCACACATCATGCCTTATTATCCTTTACTATTTCAAAGCATATTTCTTAAAATCAAAGATACTCCTCTTATGTAACACAATCCACTGATGTTGACATTGATATACTATTGCCTAATCTATAGTCACTATTCCAGTTTTGTCAGCTGTCTTGATAATGTCCTCTTAGTATTTTTCCCTCCAGTATAAGATTCAGTCTATGATAATATATTGTCATATCTCTTTAGTCTCTGATTTTGAAACAGTTTCTCAGCCTTTTCTTGTCTCCCATACACTTTTTTGAACAGTATAGGCCAGCTCTTCTATAAGATCTATTTCATTTTGAGTTTGTCTGATATTTCTACATGATTAGATTCAGGGTAAACATCCCCAGTCAGAACACTACAGAATATTGTTCTGTCTTTCTCACAGTATCTCATTCAGAGGCACATTTACCCACTTGAATTTTTTTTTTTTTTTTTTTTTTTTTTTTTTTTTTTTTTTTTTTTTTTGTGATGCCAATTTTAAGCACCTGGTCAAGATCTTATCTAGTTTCTTCAGAGTATGGTTAAAGATTTCCTCATTGCAACTTATAGGCAGTCTTTGGGGAAACACTGAGACTATGCAATTATTACGCTCCTCATCTAACATCCTTCTATTCCTGTCTCGATTTATCATCCACAGGAAGATTCTGTCTGAACCAAACTTAACTATGATGATTGCAAATGGTGGCTTCTCCTTCCAATTCATGGTACTATTAGAATGCTTAGACAGAGGGTTGGCTACCACTAACTACACTACATTGCTTCCTCTCCCAGCATCACAAACAAAATAGGTGAAGAAAAATAAATTAATTTCTTATTTGTATACTTTTTAAAGTACTGTTATTTGATGATTTCTTCTGAATCTTTTTCTAGCATAAGTACTGATACTTATTTTGCAGAAATGCGTTTATCTATGGGAAATATTAATTTTGGAATTAAGACAGAGGAGATATCAAAATAGTTCACAAACCTTTTTTCTTTTTCAATCAGGTTTCAATGACATATAATGAAGATTTATAGGTTTTTGAAGATGAGAAATATTTGAAAACTAACTGTATATCAATCATTCACAAATATTTCCCAATTGATCTCAGAAAAAAAGAACTATGAAGTCAAACAGCTGCTTAGAAAAAAACTTTTGATATGTATCAAACTTTTAAAAACAAAGCAATACTTTTAAAATTATCATATTGGTATTTTCAATGGGCCAAAATGTATTACTTGAATTATTTGATTACATGTTAGCTTCTGCTTGTGGGTAGAGTGAAGTAGTTTGTATCAGATCAGTACTGACTTTGGAAACAAGCAGAGAGGCAGTATGCTGGATAGCTTGAGAAATGCAGAAGCTATGTCTCCTTAATTAAAATGAGCCATTCTTTACAGCTATTTTTATCCTGGGGGCATTTGCGAATTCCAGGGGGAGAAGGCTGAGAATCTCAGCTTTTCACCTCAGTGTGTTGGTAAAACCAGTGCAGCTTTGGGTAGATATTTGGGGAGTCTCAACACAGATGTTTATCATAAAAAAAAAAGAGATTTTCTGAGGCCAGGTGTGACAACATACGAAAGACCTGACTGGAAAGCCTCTGAAAAAGCAATGCAGAGTTTTGGCAGTCTCATAAGACAAGGTTCCACAGGAAGAAGGGCCTTTAAAGAAACATCAGACTTTCAGAGGAAAACTCTTGAAAACCAGAATGAACTACAGGTAGACTCTTTTCAGAGCTGCCATCAAGCCTCCACATTGAAAAAGCCTCTGATTAAGATGATCAGTGTGTTATCTGCCCAGTGAAGGGAAGAATGAATCCTTTATAGAGTAAGATACATAATCTGTATCCTCTATCATCCACAGTATACAATATTAAGCACTTAATTAGAATTATTAAATACTAGAGACCTGGGGCACGAAATTTGTGCACTGGGGTGGGGAGTGGTCCCTCAGCCAGGCCTATACCCTCTCACACTCCAGTAGCCCTCAGGGGATATTCAACTGCGGGGCTAAGCAGTCAGTCAGACCACTTTAGTGCTGCTACGTAGGTAGGAGAGGCTCTCGCTACTGCTGCTGCGCTCACCAGTCATGAGCCTGGTTTCTGGCTGAACTATGCTCCCCCTATGAGAGTACACTGACCAACAGGGGGCAGCTCCTGCATTGAACATCTTCCCCCTGGTGGTCAGTGCACAACATAGCAAGCCGTTGAGCGGCCTTAGCATATCATTAGCATATTACACTTTGATTGGTTGAATGGCTGAACAGATGACTGGACACTTAGCATATTAGGCTTTTATTATATAGGATGCCCCCAAGTACTCCCAAGATAATATAATTAAAAATCAAAAGAAAAAATAGACAATAAAAACACAATAATAGATGATTAACTCCTATATTTAAAATAAATCTGACATAATCAAGACAAAAAAAGGGAGAGATAATAAAGATGATAAAGATAAAGAATTTTACCAGAGTATAGGAGTTTGTAAAAAAGAATCAAATGAGGAGTCTAGAACTGAGGTATATGGTATCTGAAATTAACTCAGATTTGGTGGATTTAGCAACGGATATAGATGCAGCATAAAATAGGATTAATAAACTTAGGGAAGTTAGTAGAAAGTATCTAAATTTAAGTAGAGAAATAAAATAATAGAATAAACAGGAGAAAAAAGAATTTTAGAGACCGAGGAACACAATGAAAGGGTTTAAAAGAAGTATAGTTGAAGCCCCAGAGGAAGCACACTGTGAAAATGAAGCAGAAGCAAGAGAGAACTGCAGTTAGGAATGAAAAGTAATAGTAAAAGTAAAGATGTGAGACTACACATATAAAAATAAATACTGACTGACTGTTATTTGACTGCATAAGCAATAACAGAAGTGTCTCTACCAAGCTTAAAATGTTTGTAGAATTAAAAAGAATGGCAATAACAATATAAAAGATGAGAGAGGATAAATGGAGTTAAAGTATTCTAATCTTCTAAAATTATTAGTAATTTGATAAAAATAATAATTTGTACTGGATTGTAATAAATTAAGAATTCATGTAATTTCTAGGATAAAAATTAAAGGAGAATAAAATAATGTATAACTAACAAATTAATATAGGGGAAAATGAAGTAGTTTGAATAATTCAAGGGAAAGCAAGAAATGAAAAAGGATCAAATAAAAAACCAGGTAGGTTTAGGAAGATATAAACCAAAATGATCAATACTTAACTTTAGATTTAAAAGTACAAATATTCCAATTCAGAATCTAAGATCATGGTACTAAAAATAAAATACAAACCCCAGCTATATTCTGCCTATGGGAGATACACCTTAAATATAAGGACACAGAAAGGTTGAAAATAAAAGCATGTAGAAAGAAACAGCATGCAAACACCAACCACAAGAATCAGAGGGCTCTACTCTTATCAGAGTAGTTTATGGCAAGAAGCTTTACTAGATATAAAGAATATGTGCTAGTTACGTATTGTCTCTCAGTCGGAAAGTAGTTCTCATCCTGTATTCACTGGAACCGAATCCTGCAGACCACATTTCTTTTCCTCCAGCTGGCTGGAGGACCCTGCCAGTAGAGGGCACTGGAAAAAAAAACCTGCTAGGCTGAGAGGGCAAGAAGGGACTTTTCCTTCTGATGTTCTTGTTTGGGCCAGTAGCAAGTAGATGGGTTTTCAGGAGTCCAAGCAGCACTGAGCTCCAGGGATGCAGCCTCATGTTTAATGGAGGTGTCCACTGGCAAGTTTCTTTATCAATACAGTTTTGCTGCTCTCCCAGTTCTTCAGCAAATGAATACCACCTTAGTCACGATTTCCAGGGACAGCCAGGTGCTGGAAGCCAATTCCAACATGTCATAATGCAAGAGTTTCATCGAAAGGTTGATGGAACTTGGGGACTCAACAAGGGCTGAGTCACATATGTTGTTACATGTTGGGAATGGTTAAAGGCATTTCCCCAAACCTGAAAAGGATGATTGTTTGCTTCCAGACACCTCAAGTAATCTTAATCTCCATGTTATTGCCTCTTACTGGCTAAACACATGAACAGCCATAGTAGTTTGGATTATTCAAACTACTTCATTTCCCCTTATATTAATTTTTTAGTTATACATTCTTTTATTCTCATTGTTATTCCCCAATCTGAAAATGGATTCTGTAAGAAACCCTACCCTTTGAAGTGTATATCTCTGCCTTGCCTTAAGACAAACTGTATTAATTAAAAGCAAGGGGTCCTGAGACGAGGAGAACTTGGTTTTGTCAGCCAAGCTCCTCTGCCTTCCCCAACATGCCTTTCAAAATTATGTTTTGTCTCTAGATTCTTATTTAATTTACACACAGCTTCCCCCCCCCCCCCCCCAGGTTTCCTGAACGCTTCTAGATGCTGGATCAAGACCACCGGCATTAAATGACGTCCTACATCTGGTAGCCAGGTGTGAATTTTAGCTTTGCAGGACCTCTTCTAAGGTTCTGGTTCCTTCTTTGTTCACTTTCTCTCAGTCCCAATAGGACTAATTTGCTGCAGGTTCTATGTCCATAATGTTTGGAGTTCTCT
Organism: Pipistrellus hanaki; assembly: GCF_964339955.1. Classification (NCBI taxonomy): domain Eukaryota; kingdom Metazoa; phylum Chordata; class Mammalia; order Chiroptera; family Vespertilionidae; genus Pipistrellus; species Pipistrellus hanaki. The sequence continues at coordinate 30,487,446 of NC_140504.1, forward strand.
TTCTACTCCTTAGTTAGCCACTTTTTAATCCAGTTAATTATTTTTGTACTAATCTATTTAATCTAGTTTCTGTTTTCTGACTGAACTGATACAAAAGAATATTTTATAACAAAGGAAGTTATACAAGGAAATGACAGCACAATTTCATCAATAAGATGGCTCAATAAGATGGTTTTAAAATGCATAAAACAAAAATTACATTTCTCAATAAAAAAGACAAATTTCTAATCCTCATTGAAAATTCTAATTTATATCTATCAATACTATTTTTTAAAATATATTTTTTATTGATTTCAGAGAGAAAGTGAGAGGGAGATAGAGAGATAAATATCAATAATGAAAGAGAATCATTAATTGGTTGCCTCATGCATGCCCCACACTGAGGATCGAGCCCCCAACCTGGGCATGTGGGCCAACTGGGAATTGAACAGTGACCTCCTGGTTCATATGTTGATGTTCAACCACTAAGCCATCCCAACTGGGCTCAATAATGGATTTTTAAAAAGAAAAGGAGTAAATAAAATCCTTTTAAAGACAGAAGCTCTGAACAACACAGATAATAAAATTAACCTAATTGATATATGTAGAATCCTGCACCAAACAACATCAGTATATATGTCCTTTTTCAACTATACCTGAAACTTTTACAAAAATTGACCATTGCTACATCATAAGTCAAACAACAACAAATGAGAATTTTATATAGAAATACAGAGCATTAAGAATAGCCACGCTAAACTTGAAGAACAACAAAGCTGGAGGGCTTAAACAGCCAGATTGTGAGAATTATAATAAAGCTATAATAATTAAGCCAGTGTGGTTTTAATGCAAGAATAAGTCATTAGACCACTTGAATAGGATGGACAGTCCAGAAAATAGACAAATACATAAATTATCATTTAATTTGAGAGTGACACCTCCCTTCCCTAAAACCCCAACCACATTCCATTGTTTTTGAGAGCTTATTGCAGATGTGGAAGATCTGGAAGAGCAAAAAGGTACTGAGAATTAGAGAGATGGAGACATAAGTGGAAAACAGAGGTAGTCACCTGCCACTGGTAGAGAAGAACAAGGCCAGGTGATCGATTTAGGGTTGGTACTAGTTGAAAAGAGTCTACATAAATAGAGTAACATGAAGGCCCATAGACGGTAGGAAAATGGGAAGAAATGGCAACTGCATGAGGAGATAATGCCCTAAAGTAGAGACTAGATATGTTAGGCTGAGAGGTGACGTGGAGGCCATGGTACTACTGCAATCCTTTCTTTTTCTCAGCTTTATTGATACACATATATTGCAAAATGATTAGCACAGTAGAGTTAGTTAACATCTCCATTGCCTCACATAATTATCATTTATTTATTTATTTTTTTTTTTGTGATAAGAACATTTAAGATCTACTCTTAGCAACTTCCCAGTTTTGTTAACTGTATTAACACAGTATTTGTTAGCACAGTATTGTTAACTATAATCACCTTGCTGGACATCATCCCCAGAATTTATCTACACTAATAAAAGAGAAATATGCAAACTAACTGTCACTTTGTGACACCCATCAGCCAATCAGGAGTGAGTATGCAAATTAACCCAACAAAGATGGCGGCAGCCCCGCTCTCCAGACACTCTAGGACTCTGGGCAGCGCACATGCAGGCCAGGTGAGGGAGATGTGGGATGCCAGGCAGAGTGGGGGATGCCTGCTATGAGAGGGAAGGTAGGGTCTGAGGGAGCTACAGGAACGGTGCTCTGGCTGGAGCAAAGACTGAAGGCTCCGGCCAGTGCGAAGATGGAAGGCAGTGGCCAGAGCGAAGGCCTGGGTCCTGGGTATTGGAGGAAAACCAGTGCTGGCAGCCAGGGGAAGGAAGACCTATTGCATGAATCTTTGTGTAATGGGCCTCTAGTCTTATAACATGAGGTTTGTACCCATTGAGCAACATGTCTCCACATCCCCCACTCACCCTTGAATCTCATAAATATAAACAACAGAATGGTGACAACACTTTCTTTCTGTAACTTAAAACTTAGGTTTCCAAATGTCTGCCAAGAGGGATGTGAAGTAGCTAGCTATTAAGCCATAGTTTTGCTCCTTACACCTTCAAGTTAACAAAATTTATCTGAATTCTAAGAAGTTAAAAACACACTTTTTTTTTTTGAAGGGGTGACAATACAATGTCTTCTCAAGTTGTAACTTAGGTGATCTTTAAAGACAGCATTCGATTCTTCTGCTTGAATTATGCTGGCTAGCAGGAGTGTAAGTGATAACTGGTGCGAGAGCACTGAAGCATTCATGCATGTGCAATCAGATGAACACCCACAACCTGGAGAAACACAGGCCCAGGTTGAATGCCAATAGTTTATAAGCTAAACTAACATACGGAGCTATCATCTTATTACGAAAAAACTAACGGTGCCTGAAGAAAAGCAAGACCAATGTTTTCAAGTCTATATTTTCAAACACATTTAAAAACCCCAGCTCAAACAAAGTTATATACAATTCCCATCCTCTGTTGAAGGGCATTTAATCTTATTTTTAAATTTTGATTCTCTTTCACTCTTTTTTTAAATATATTTTTATTGATTTTGTACAGAGAGGAAGGAGAGAGATAGAGAGTTAGAAACATCAATGAGAGAGAGTCATTGATCAGCTGCCTCTTGCACACCCCCTACTGGGGATATGCCCGCAACCAAGGTACATGCCCTTGACCGGAATCGAACCCGGGGCCCTTCAGTCCCCAAGCCGACGCTCTATCCATTGAGCCAAACCGGTCTTGGCTCTCTTTCACTCTTGAAAGACACATATGCAACTTACTTAAGTAAATCTTAATAAATCAATCTTAACTTTAATATATGTTATTTATTAAGATTTAACTTATTGGTAATTAAATTATTAGTTTTAACATTTATTTATTTTGACTTAATTTAGCTAATTTATTTAAATAAATATCCAGATAGAACAACTAATTCATCCAAGAAAAAGAACAGAAATTAAGAGCTTTGATTTCTATAAGTTATTTCTATTTCTATTCGGTGATTATAATATTAGTCTTCCCAAAACACTTCCTTTTAAATAATTACTTAAAACCACATCAGTTTTCCACTTGTCATGCATTTCTAGATTGCAATGTGACGTCAGCTTCAGATTGAACCCATTTAGATTATAGGGACACATTCTAACATTTATCCTGTGTCAATTCAGTTCATCTACCTTCAAAGTTGCCTAAATTGTAGGAAATATTAATGGTTCAAATATCCGAATCCTGAACAGTTCATAATAGAGATACATAGGTGTACACAGATGTGTATCACATCATTTAATGTAGAAACACATTTACCCCTTAAGGCTTTCTAAAATACTGTAGGGAGGTAAAGCTGAATCTTTGCCATCACCTTTACTTTACAAGTTTTCCCATCATATGGAGAATGTGGAGTTATATGGATAACACTCATGGCCACTGGGTTCTCAGTTTCCTCATTTACAAAATGTGGTTAATGATAATATCTGCCTCATGTCGTTGAGAAGAGTAATAGAAGGTGGCTTAATAACAGTAAGTGCTCGATAAATGTTAATTATTATACTATTGTTATCGTCATTTTTATTATGGCTGTTAGTGCTCAGCAATTTTTAAAAATTAGACAATTAGAAAAAAGCTCTTTCTATTGGACACTTGGCTCATGCTCATTCATCATGTATATTTTGAAATTTAGCCAGCGCTGTGATAAGTTATAGCTTCCTCTTCAGTGATCTTTAAGCTAGACTGCTACAATATTTTATTTTATTAACCTCCCTAAGAAAAATTCAACAAGGCTCTTCAAGGGTGCAAAATGTTACAACTTGAATGTTACTTTCCAGAAAAATGACTCAATATATTTTACACTAGTTGAGAGACAATATTTTGGGCTCCCGGTTGTAAAAAGATTTAAAAACCCTTGATCATATGGTGTTCGTTATGGCTTTTGTTACCGTAGCCTACCACTGTTGGGGTACCTGCTAATCTATTTTCAACTGATGTGTCACATAAAGGAAAAAATAAAAAGGAAGAAATAGCAGTCAAATAGAGAAATGTGGCTTCTAGTCATTATGTGTCTTAATTAGAAAATGTTCTCTTTAGTAAGGAATAATCCGGTGTGCTGATGCCTGGTGATCATTTTAAGGTTCTGAAGCTCATGGTTATGATTCATGTTCATTTTTTGTTGTTTTCTTTTAAGTTGTAATCAATTTTCAATGTGCTAGTTTCACTACTGAGAGATGAATAACTTTTTGAATTTAGGGCCGTTTCTAAGCAGTTATTTTCCATTCTGCACAGTGGCAAAAATTTTTTTTAAAAAAAGGCTTTTAACAAGATTTTTCATTTGGTTATAATTCCTGAATGGTTTTTAAAACTATTTCTCATTTTGTTATAATAACACTGATGAGTAACAGATTGAATAGGTCAGTGTTTTTCAACCTTTTTTGGGCAAAGGCACACTTGTTTCATGAAAAAAATCACGAGGCACACCACCATTAGAAAATGTTAAAAAATTTAAGTCTGTGCCTATATTGACTATATATAAAGTAATTCTCTTGAATAGGAATCAAATAAACACAAATAAAGTATTTTATAATTACTTTATTATGAAATATTAAGTAAACAAAATAGTGAAAAATTATAAAATTCTTGTCTTGTCTGCACCTACGGCACACCAGGCAACATCTCGCGGCACACTAGTGTGCCGCGGAACAGCGGTTGAAAAATGCTGGAATAGGTGCTTCAATGAAAAGTCCACATTGGAAACAAAGAAATCTCAGCTCTCTCTTGATTTTGTACTTGTGTTTCACATCATGACCACTCACCAGTTTAGATTGATTCTGTGGCTTTAAAAAAGAGGCTTAAAAATCATTTTAAGCTTCTCTGAAATACTCTACATCACAGAGTTGCCTCCAGTTGATTCCCTTTCTTCCATATCAGAATCAATATTTCATTCCTTGCTCACATTAAGGCAATGAAGAAACTACAGGCTGTATGCAGAGTTAGGCGGTTGGAAGGATTCCAGCCCATCTCTTGCTTCCAATGTGTTCCTTTTATCTTCCTTTATTTACTTTTTCCTTCTACAAATATCATTGAGCACTTGTCATACATGAAGAAAAAGAACCCTGCAAAATATTATTTTTGGGTCCTAATTGAAATTATTTTTCCATCTAGAGGAAAATAGTCCATCCATCCTGCAGTATTTAAAAGTAAGCACCTATAAACTGGGCAGTATTACTCAGTGGTTGAGCTCTGACATATGAACCAGGAGGTCAGGGTTCAATTCCCAGTCAGGGCACTTGCCTGTGTTGTGGACTCAATTCCCAGAAGGGGACGTGCAGGAGGCAGTTGTTCAATGCTGCTCTCATCATTGATGTTCCTAAATGATTCTTTCTCTCATCATTGATGTTTCTACCCATTTCTCTCCCTTCCTCTGAAATCAATAAAAATATGAATTTTTAAAAAAATAAAGCACCTTTATGGCTTTCAAAGTCTTATTGGTAAAATTTGAGAGATCCAAAGAGCTTTGGTGTGAATAACATTATTAGCGTGTTACATTTAACTGTAAGGGGTTAAAAAATATTTATCAATACAAAGCAAGTTTTCATTGATTTATTTCAAACTAGTGGCCTATTGAAACTTAAACACTTTGCTGGTGTTCCAAAAACTGGGACTTTTACCGCTACCCATAAATATTTTATGGACAAGGAATGTGAAATTTTAAACAAGCCTGACAGCCATTTTTCAGGGACCATGCTGAACCACCTTTGAATGGCAGGCTCATTGTGAAAGACATTCATTCATCTGTTCACTCACTCACTCACTCACTCACTCTCACATCAAACATCTCAGGGAGCACATTTTCTGCCAGGCATAGTGTTTGAACAACACACACAGTTGAACACACACCAGGCATGGTGTTTGAACACACACAGACAGGTCTGTGTATTAGAGAAGAGCTCAGATTGTCTCTCTACCCTACTTAGTGATAATTCAATATCTGCAGTCCACGGTAACACGGGTCATGAACACAACAGCCCATTTCATGAAGATTCAACAAAAAAAATCTGGACTCTGAAATAGTTATCATCTTTCTCTTGACCAGAGGTAGATGCCCTCAAATTATACATGGTATTAAGGAATAAACGTTAGGTTAAAGCAAAACGGAAAAAAAAAAAAAAATCTGTTACTTGGAGACCAAATAGAACCTTGGCCTCCCCTGTCTCCTTAAAGTGGAAACGGGGTCAGGTGGGCCCATTTGGGGAAAGGTAACCCCTGGGAATACCCTTTCTTGTAACTGCCTGCAGGAAACGACACCTGACTGCTTGTTAGGCTTATGGATAAGCAACGTTCCTGGTCCCTCACCTGGGAAGGAAGAAAGGAGCCTCTGTTCACCCCAGTTTATTGAGCTTTCCGAGCTTCCCCCTGAAGCTCAGTCCACTACCCACTCAGGGAAGGTGAAAAGTTTCAACTGAATCTCCTCCTACCTGCGCAGCTGTGGCTCAGCCGGCTGGGACCCGGAAGCTCGGGACTCCTCCCAGCTGAGCATCCGCCCACTGGAGGGTCCAAACGTCCCAATCTGCGTGCTCAAGGGTGGGGGGCGCCCAGGTTCCAAAGGTCATGTTCCAAGCCCCGCCCCTTCGCGTGAGGCCCCACCCACTAGCCCCTCCTTCACTAGCAGTCCTCTGACTATTCTCTGTCTTGGCGCCTGAATTTTTTTTTTTTAATTGTAAAGTAAATTTTTATTCTTCCTTTCAGATTCTAAAAGTAATATTATTGTTGCCCCTAGCCGATTAGCTCAGTGCGGTATAGCATTCTCCCAATAAGCGAAGGCTGCTGTTCAATCCAGGGTCAGGGCACATACAAGAATCAACTAATGGATGTACAAATAAGTGCAACAACAAATTGATGTTTGCTTGTATTCTAAAGAGGAAGATTAGGCATTTAATGTATATGTTTGCAGCCTTTTTACCATGAATAGATAGACAAAAAAATAAGTAGATCGTCCCGCTTGTCTGTCTCTTTCACACACATAAATAAATGCACAGGTCTGAGTTACATAAATAGACTTTCTGAAGCTTTATATATATTTTCTTTTTTAAGGAAAGTTTTTAAAAATTTATTTTTACTCTAAAATACACAAATGTAGCAGTAAAAATCCTATTTGTGTTTATTAAAGAGAGTAGCCATGTATCTTGCACACAATTTAAGAAGTGGAACTTTATGAATACACTTGAAGAACTCTGCATACCTCTAAGGTTTGCATCTTCCTAACCAGTATTATGAATTGTATGACACATTCACTTGCCTTTCTTTATAGTTTAACAAACCATCTATGTAGTAATTTTTATTGAAATATAGTAAACAAACAAAAAAATGAAGTAAGCTGCAAGTGTGTTCAATGAATTATCATAAAAAGAACCCAGTAGGGTAATCACCACCCAAATGAAAGAAATAAAACATCCCAGAAGGCCCTTCTAATTACTACCCCTTTCTAGACCCCAAAGGTAATGACCATAGTTTAATTTTATTTATTTTTGAACTTAATAAAAATAGCCCCGTTATGGTTTTACTGCTCTAAACTGTTGTAAATTATAGTTATCTTTTACAAAGTACACTCAATAGTGACTATTTAAATTGTAAGCCTACCTCACAATATTATATAGGGTGCATTTTGCTTGCCATTGTGAAGGTAGGGTTAGGTAGGTGGGAGGGAAGAGATCAACCAAAGAACTTGTATGCATATATGCATAACTCATGGACACAGACAATAGGGTGGTGAAGGCCTGGGGGAGGAGAGAGAGGGAAGGTGAGAGGACAAGCTAAAAGAGGTCAATGGCGGGTAAAAAGGGGACATATCTAATATTTTCAACAATAAAATTTTTTTTATAGAAAGTGGAAGAGGATGATAGAAAAGGAAGTGAAGGTCAGGAAAACTTGAAGGTGTTATGCTGAGGACTTTGAATATTGGGGGTGGGTCTATGAATCAAGGAATGCAATCAGCCTCTAGCTAAAAAGAACAAAGAAACTAAATTTCCCTTAAAGCCTCCAGAAGGAAGGCACCTTGATGATTCCATGGTTTTAGCTCAGAATCTCAAGTCAGACTTCTGACCCCTAGAACTGAAAAATAAGAAAATTGTGTTGTTTGAAGAAGATATAAATTCTGCTGAAAAATTATTTTATTTCTGTATATCCTATTGGGTGGATGTACCATAACTTTATTGATATATAGATTCTATTTTTGTTGTTGTTGTTGCCAATTTTCCTTCAAGTACTTATATTCCCATGCAAATCTTTTTCCCCCTGTATATCTCTGACTTATTTCTTTAGGATTATTCTTATAAGTGCAATTTCCAAATCAAAAATCACTAACTTTTTAATAGTCCAGTGTCTTGCTGTCACATTACTTTACTAAAAAAAATGATGCCAATTTATAGTCCTGCTAGTGGTGTAGGATGGAATCTCATTTCAACTTCCCAACATCAAATTTTTTTTTCATCTTTGTTCATTTAATAGGTGGGAAATATTTTTCCACTGATGTTTACATTTGCATTCCCTTGATTATAAGTGGGGTTAATTACCGGTGTCTATTATTAATTTATATTTATCTTATTATGATTTATTTATACATATTTCCCCAAGTCTCCTGAAGTTTTAACATTGGTTTCTCCATGAGTAGACAGCTTGCTCTGAGTGGGTCTCTTAGGTAAACACAAATGAATGAATCGTAGTCCCTAAGTCAACAACTGGTCTAAATCTTCAGGGTTCTTTGTTCTCTTACTTTCACATTACAGCTGAAGAAAATAAGATTGAATCCATAAATAATTTGCTCAGGTTCTTGGGTGGGGATTTGAACCTGTATCTTCCTACTTAGATCACTACTTTTCATAGTCTTGAGCTGAACGTTTTCCCTGTCATCACAGGTCAAGAAGTTGTAGTTTGTTATTCATGGAGCCTGTATAATTGAGACTCAGGGGGAGAATTTGCAAAGTGGGGCAAAGAGTAAGTAGTTGCTGGAGAGTGCGAAACACATGAGATTGCCTCTCATACTCCATAAATACAGGCAAATGAGCCCCCTAAGGAGATGATGCCACCGTGCGTGGCCATGCAGACCGTATGTGATTCAATTCTAGAGGGGCCACCATCCCCATCCATTATGAAGTGCAGAACCACACCTACCTGCATTGTTGTATGCAACCTTTTCAATATTTATTTAATTTTTATAATCACAGGTGGTTTTCAAGCACAGGCCAGTGTAAACTAGAAGTAAAATACGTCATGTTATGTTGGAAGCCTCTTTCTGAATTTTGCTTTTATGTTATATCTGTAGCCTCTTTTTGAACTTTGCTTTTAGTTGTCAAAACAATTGATGCAAAAACTTGATGCATCAAGGGTCATTGTTCCAGAAAGCATAAAATAATATCAAGGGCAGGAAATGTAAAGCAAGATCATCCCTGTAGAAATACAGTTAAAACAAGCCCTCTCATGCACCAGAGGAGAGTAGGACATTTTCATACCAGCACCAGGTAAATGTGATACAGATCCTCTAACACCTGTTACCTAGTGAGTCAGTGAATAGGAAAATATTCACATGGGCAAGGAAGTGACATGCAGTGAGTATTGGGTGTTTTATTGTAGAAGCCATTTTAGAGACTATCTTGTTTTGCAATGACCAATGCTGGTTACTTGGTTAAAATAACTCAGCATGAAGTTAGGAGGAAAGAACAGATATTGCTGAGGCGCTCTTGGGTTGCCGAAGATAGGAGCAGGAATAATCCAGGCATCACCGTTTTTTACTTTCAGTGAACTTGCTTCGCCCTCAATCCCCCTGAATCGTTAAATACACCACACACTTTAATATTTTATGCACCTCAGTCAGTAGGTATTAGGTTATTTTGTTTCAAGGAAGCAGTGTGTCAGAGTCCTAGAAAAACGCTGGATTCAGAGCCAGAAGAATGGACTTGGGAGCCTCGTTAGCAACCAGTTTAATTTTCTCATCTGTAGGATTTAAGCTTTGAATTAACTGATTAGTAAGATAATATTTTTGCTTTAAAACTGTTTATATATGTTCTACTTTAAAATGGATATTTTCTTTAATTATGATTTAAATATAATTTTTAAAAAAGAAATATCAGAAGGCTTTAACATAAGCTCAAAGTTAAATAACCAGCACAATGCCTGTGCATGCGCACACACACACACACACACACACACGCACACACACACACATGCACACCACATACTTATTTCTAATATTATCCTCATCATTCTTTTACAGATCCTTTGTAGAATGACTATACAATTTGCATTAGTAAATAAAATAATTTCTATGGAGGCCAACGAGATGAATGGTCTCTTGCACATGCAGAACAATTTTATAATCAGTTGTCTTTAAAATCCTTTATCGGGAACTGGCAAAACTTTTGGTACAGAAAATACAAGAAATGCATTTCTTTCCTGTCCTTTGCAACAGGCTTGGCAATTACCTTTTGCTAAAGTGCAAAAGCAATTACCTGCTTGCCCAGGCAGACACTGATTGCTTAAAGTTTGTCCTTATCTTGAAGTTGTAGGAAAAGCAAATTAATGAGCAATTTTTATATCCTTGAGCAAATTCAGGCGCTGTCCCTGTGGGTGCAGTCTGAGGCCTCCTTGTTACATTTGGGGCCTGCACTCGGGTGCAGGGGTCACGTGGAGCCTCTGAAGACAGTTTTGCAAATTCCAGGTTCAGCTTTGTTTGGTCAAATAGCTATTAGTGTCCGTTTGAAATTGGGCAAAGTTTAACTTTGCATCCTCCTTGGCCATTTCTTTCCTATTTCCTAGCCTAATTCCAGCAACCTCATTTGGGGTGATCAAGACTAAGATTTAGACACAAAACCCTGAAACAGCAAAGACAGGATTTGAATATTCAAAGAAAATTTAGGAAGGAAAAAAAATAAATATAAAAAAATGCACACGTTTTCAGAGCATTCATTTCTAAATATTATTTAAAGTTCCTACATTCTCTCTTTTTTTCTGCATCAACATAATTTAAAATGATCTTTTTAGATTTCTATTGTGAATTATGTTTGGATGAGTAGGCCTTCTAGATCTGGGGAAATTATGCTCACTCTTATTTCCATTTCTACGTCTGGGTTTGCCTCTCTGGCATCCGGTCATTTTTTTAAAGCATCTTGGGCTTGTTGGTCCTGTACTGCTCCTGTCATGTTTCCTCTGCTGGGTGTTAGGTAGTGGGCAGTGCTGTGCTTGTAAACTGGCTCTCAGAGAAACAAACAATCAGTGATTACAATCACTTGTCAATTTTCACATATACATTTTCCTATGGTCACTGCACACAGCGTTGGGAAGAGAGGTGAATAATTGACTCCAGCACTTCATATCTGCCCATCTATACAGACAGCTTCTGAGTTTCCATCTTAGATGTTTCTGTGCCTTATAACCCATAAGCCACTTCTCTCTGTCTTCTTTAATTTTGATCCATTATGTTTACTAGTGGACAGGATCTTCTTTATGCTTGGTTGGTTGATTCCAAGCTAAGTTCTCTGCACAGTCTGCATGGTCACTGGGACCTCTGATTATGCACACTGCATTTCTCTTGTGCGTGTTTCTGTCACAGCATTGCAGCCACCAGCACAGTGCAAACCTGCTGTTTCTTCTTCTTCCAAAGCACATGGCTACCTGCTAAACTCCCACTTCCTGACTAAGGAAAGCTGCCTGTTTTCAGTCTACTTATAGAACTGGTAGGTTCTGGGCTTTGTGCATGCCTTTCTCTGCTTCGAGTGTTATTTCCATTGATTTCTTAGATGACTGCATCATTCAGGAGCCTGGGGACAAGGAAGGGTGAACTTGATAATCATCTGCTTGAGATTTATGGTAGTAAAATTACATTGCTCATTAGGAAAACATGACATGGGTGATGTAGATGGATGGTTTACCTGTGGTGGAGTAGAGTGAGAGTTCATGGGGAGAACACCAGGCCCAGGATTTGACCTTATAGAGGCAGTTGTCTTCAAGCTTAAATAAATTCAATGAGTTCTGATGCACATGTATCATTTCATGTTGATTGTTTTCCGATGTGCCCGTACATCTGTGCCACACAGAGCCCATTACTGGGAATATAAAGCCTCCTGTGCAGTTCAGGAGAGAATCCATCAAGGTCTCCAGGGGCTTCTCTGTCTCCAGGGACATGTAGACACCACTGCCAGCTGCTAATTCCCTTTTCTTCTCGCTGCACCTCCATTTCCATACCTTTACTCCTAGGTTAGCCAGCAGTTTGCTTAGGATTATATTGCATGCAAATCAATCTGGAAGGCATTTACATGATTTTTCTTAGGATCTGTAACCATACCCCATCCAACCAAGCTTAGTTAACTTTTGTTAGCGGCATCCTTACAAAGAATGGCACTTTTAAAAATAAACTAAGACCTTGACCACGCAAGACTTGCAGCTAACAACAACAATGACAAACTGGGACTTATCCCAGCGCTGCTATCTCATTACTGTGTGTGTCCTTGTTTAAGTCACCAAACGCTTAACTTCTGTTCCCTCAAGAGAAAATGAGGAGGCTGGGCTTGGACTTGGACTTGGATAGCCAAGTCTTTCCAGCTGCATCACCGAGTGGTAACTTTTATGACGGGTGCTTTCAGGTAAGAGATGAGACAGTGATGAGAGTGGGTGAGATGTGGCTTCCTGGGAAAAGGGAAGTGATTTCTGAGGTGGTTTCTTCCTGGCTGCAACCTTCACCACTAGTGTTGTCCGTTAGCAAGTAAAAATGGAGGGTGCCCAGTTGGATTTGAATTTTAGATCATCAATAAGTAAATTTTAGTATAAGTACATTCCAAAAACTGCATGGGACATACTTACACTAAAATGTGTTCCTTGTTTATCTGATAGTCAAATTTAACTTGGTTTCCTGCACTTCATCTGGCAACTCTGCATAATGGTGGGTAATAACGTCTCCTGTCTCAACAAGTTGGGCTGGACAAGTAGGGCAATTCAGCAAAAAATAGAGGAAGACAGAGACTGGCTGGTTGTTTGGTATCTCTGCAGCATGTGGTGGGGAAGGTGTCATTTTTTCTTTTTTTGCCCAAGTTGTAATAGCACTTCATGGTTTAAAAAAACTAACACTAACAAACTGTGAGACACTTTCATACTGACATAAGAAGTCACCAGGCTAATCTCTGAATAGACCTAAGGACTCTACAGAGAGTTGCAGATAGGAAAGGTCAATTACCGGAAGAGAAAGATGAAAAAAAGAAAAAAAAAAGGTTGTTAAAGGCTATAAGACTTTTCACTTCAAGCAGAAAACACTAAATTATGCCTAGCTTATAAATTGACTTGAGTAACTTTGTAGTCTGTATCTTACAATGAAGAAAGAAAATGGATGATGGAAGAATTTAAAAGTTTTAGTAATTATTAAGTAAGTATAACATTTCATTAGGATGCTGTCCAGTGCATTTTTAATCTTCAACTGCCTGCAAAAGATGATGGTCATGCATTTATGCAGAAGATTATGGTAATGCTTTCTTTTATTAATCTCATGGACATTTAGTAGATAGGGTCTGCCACGCATCATAGATTGCGACCACTGGCATTTCTCTTATCAACCCTACCGGTTGGGAGGCCTTATTACTGATGGCAGTGAGAGGTGACCCAGTTCCTGACTTGCCTGACCTGCCCATAATAGTCTTAAACTATATCCAGGTTCCATATACCCTCAGTCTGCCCCACATGCTGACAGATGATCACAACTTCAGGTTCTCTGTTTTAAAATGGATACATTACTTATTTTTGTCTAAGGAGGACAAAAAATTTTACCTTCTCTTTTACATTTCTTTGAAAATTAATTATGTATAAAGTACAAACACTTGTACAACAAATGCTTATCTGTGGGATGGCTTCATTATGCATTCATTCAAAACTGTTTCCTTAGCACTTACTCTGGCCTTGTCTTGATGCTAATCTATCTATATATATATATATATATATATATATATATATATATATATATATATATATATATATATATATAATGTGCAAATAGACCAAACAGTGGAACAACCAGAATGACCACTCAACCAGTTGCTATGAGGTGCTGAGGTGCACTGACTACCTCTCGGTCCCTTCCCCTGGCTGGCAGGCTCCAATCCCCCCATGGCAAACAGGGAAGCAGGGGTGGGTGGCCACCAGGGATGGGGCTGGCTGCTAGCAGCAGGAGAAGATAGCCCTAAACACAGGCCAGGCCTAGGGACCATACCCACACACGAATTTAGTGTGCTGGGCCTCTAGTAGGAGAAATAAAACAAGTGAACAGAAAATCATGATGCACTAATAAGTGGATAAAGCACAGGGTATTGAGGAACTGCTGTAGAGGTCAACTGTCCCATAGCAGGGAGTGTAGCAGGAAGGTTTTCTGCAGGCAATAACTTCCAAATTAAGATTGGTGAAATTGGAGTAAAAGGAAGAGAACAGGCTGAGTATGCAGACACAAGGATCCTAGACAGCGGTATCCACAAGTGCTAAGACTTGAAAAAGAGAACATGACACTTGAGGAGCATTTCAAGGAGTCAGTTTGATGGGATAGTGGATGGAGTAGCAGTGACAAGGGAGGGGATGTAGGGCTGAGCAATGGATGTGGGAGCCATAAATTGGAATTGGAATCAAGCTGAATAGTAGTATGATTTTCTCCATGAGAGCTCAGAAGTGCCGATAAAGAGGCTAAGGAAGCAGGCAGTGAAACTTATTCAGGGCGGGGGTGTGCCAGGCAGTGTGACGAATGGCAAAGCTCCTGGACAGAGAGGCAGAACTGAGGGATATGAGGACAAGGAGCTTCACATCTTCAAACAAAGAAATGAAGACTCAAGGACATAACATGAGCAACTGAGGATGGAAGATTGAGGGGCACAGAGAAGAACTTCACAACTTCAAAGAAAATGTCCACATAGGAATTTAGTTTTCAAAGACAGGTGCTCGCCAAGACTTTCTTATGAAATTTGTAAATCTAGAAATAAATTAATTACAGATTGTAACAATTAGCCAGTCATGTTTGAAACACCACATGAGTGTCAAAACATGGGGGAATAGAGCACTTCCGGGGGCAGGTAGACAGTCACAATGAAATTCAACCCCTTCATGACCTCATAGCGCAGCAAAAACTGCAAATGCCATTTTTATGCACCAGATCACATCGTCCCCTCTCTAGGGAGCTGCGGCAGAAGTACTATTAATATAACTTCCACTCCACGCCCATCTGCAAGGGTGATGAGGTCCCGGTGATTCGAGGTACTACAAAGGTCAGGAAATTGGCAAGGTAGCCCAGGTGTACAGATATGTCATCTAGTTGGGCGGGTGCAGCATGAGCAGGCTAACCACACAACTGTCCACCTGGGTAGTCACCCAAGCAAGGTGGTTATTTAGCACCAGGGTCAACTGGACAAAGATCGGAAAAAAATTATTGACCACAAGGCCAACTCTCAACAAGTTATAAAAAATTAAGGCAATATAGGGAAGAACTTATAGAGAAAATAGAAGAATAAATATAACCTCTTAGGCCACCACTGTTTAACTACGTTTTTTTTAGCCTGATGTGTATTCCTTTGAAATCTTTCAAGATTCTCTGGAATACTTTGTTTCCTTCCTGTTCTGTTGTTGATATGGGGCTCTGTACATCTATTTTTGCTCTTTTGATTAACTTTACGAATAAAAATTGGAAATGTTCCTTTAAATAATAGTGGGATGTTACATGAAAATGAAAATTGCTATAATGTGAATGGCAATTTATGGTACATAAACATATTTTAGTTGGAGATAGGTGTAGCACTTTTCCAATAAAGGGACACATATTACAAGCAATAGAAAATGAATTTTTAAAGTTGCTACAAGATAACTACTGAAAGTTAGAAAATAAATTATAATTGTTCATATATAATATATAAAGTCCATTAACACTTAACAACTTAAATTATGAGCATAAATGTTTATTAGGACCAGTGGAGTTGGAGAAAAATGGGGTTATATATGGCACATGAAAAATAGACATTTTGACAATATTCAAGTATGTGATATTAATAACAATCCATGTATGAAGCAGTTTAATGTTAACATTTTAATATTTCAGGTTAGAAGCAAGTGATTTTGGAAATAACACATGAGATAGGGAACATTTGTTGGATCCTCTAGAATCTATATAAATACTATTAGATTTCTCAGTATAAAAACAGTATAGACATCTTAGTTGGAGTGTGTAGTTATTCTCATTAAAATGGATTTTAAATCAGAAAAATACTGGAGTCTAAAGTTGCTAAAATATAATAGCATCACCAGGATAAGTCACTCAGATTATATTGGGCTGCTTTTTCACTGTTTCACTTAATTTTTCTGAATATTGCAAAATAGTTGCTTTCCATACATTTAGACTGTCTCCAGGACAAAAAGTGAAAATATCAATATATCTGGGCAATCATTCACCATATGAATATAAATCTGGCTGAACTATATTTTAATTCAAATTGCTATTTAATACCACTTGGAGTTCCATGTTTAAAAATGAGTACTGCTCATATTAGGTAACTTTGTTTCATAAACATCTTAGTGATTCCAGTGTAGAACTTCATTAACATTAATGAGAGCCCTACAAATATATCCATGAGCCCAGAAATTATCTTTAAGCAGTTTGGCAAAATAAAATCAAATGTAGATGATGGGCATGTGCCAGTGGTCACTGCCTTATTCTGTGAGTAGTGCTGCAAAACCTTTTACTTCCTCCAACACTCTAGTTCTTCTCTGATGTGTTTTCTATTTTACACTGCCCATAATCTGTTCATAGTAGCAAATTCATGGGATATGCAAAGGGGGACACTATCTTTTGGAGCCCACCAATAAATGACTAACAGAAGAAAGGAAGATCTTATGTCCCTCCATAAGCCTTTGTCCCTATATGGTAACCGAGGAGTAAGTATACATAGATATGGACACCTTCACATTTTGGTTGAGTGTAGAAAAGGGAGGAGTTTGATAGAAGAAGAGAAGGCATTTGAATATTCACAGTAACTGCAGATATGGATGAGAAATAATGAAAAAGGTAAGATATGAAATCTAGTTTGGTCTGACTTACAGTTTTGCTTAGGGTTAGTTCCTATTCTTTTCTGCATTAGAGAAAGCAATATAAAACTTTGAGGCCAAAGATTGCTTAATATGTAGGTAGGCTTTAGAATAGGGGTGTCAAACTCAATCAGAGAAGGGGCCAAAATCTAAAATCCAGCCTAAATCGCGGGCCGAATGGTTTACTGAACAGTCATAAACTGACAATGTCATAAACTGACAGTGGAGTGCAGTGATGACAGCGTGGTGCGGGCCACATTGCAAGGCCTGGCCAGCCAGATTTGGCCCACGGGCCTTGTGTTTGACACATGTGCTTTAGAATTTACAAAGGATTTTTACATACAATAACTCTATTGAACTGTATTATAACCTGAATTATAGATAAAGACCTTGAAACTCATTTACAATAGCCAAGACATTGGTATAACCTAAATTTTCACCAATGGATGAATGAACAATGAAAATGTGGTATCTGTAAACTATGGAATATGATTTAGCCATAAAAAAGAATTTAAAAAAGAATAAAATATTGCTATTGGGAGAATATGGATGTAATTATTATGCTAAGTGAAATAAATCAGACAGAAAGACAAATACTTTATGATTTCACATATGTGGAATCTAACAAAAACCTAAACAAACAACAACAAAGCAATTCATAAATGTAGCATAATAATTGATAAAAACCTGAAGTCTGTGGTAGGGGGTGTGGGTGAAATGGGTAAAGGGGGTCAAAAGGTACAAATTTCAAATTATAAAATGCGTAAGTCATGGGACACATGGTGACTATAATTAATAATACTGCATCACATATTTGAAAGTGGCAGGAGAGTGAATCTTGAAAATTTTCATCATGAAAAAAATTTGTAACTATGTTTAATAATTGGACTTAAGTATTTATACTATTGTTGAATCATTATGTTATATACCTGAAACTAATATTATAATGCTATATTAATTACACCTAATGTTCAAGAAGACCTTAAATCTCAAACTAAGTGACTTATTCAGCTCTCATAGAACAATCCAGTCATTTGAACTCATTTTCTGATCTTAGAACTGTTTGCATTACTTGATAATGTCCTTTAAAATAAGTGGCCTTTCGAATACCTAACTATATCAAAATTATAAATGTTAACTTTACTTAATTCTCCCTCCAAGCATTCATTACTTTTCCTTTCCTTTCAGCTCTCTTTATTTAAGACTTCTATATCCTGAGATCAATGCCATTTTATTTAGCACACAATTTTTGCAAATGCTTACCTTTGATTTAAAGAGAGAGAAAGTAAAGAAACTTTTCAGTGAAACACTTAGAAATTTAAAAGAACACTTTTTAAATTACACATGGGTTTAAAATTTTTATTCTAAATAAAAATTTTCTAGGGTGTAAAATCCATGTTTTATTCTTAGCCTTGCCATGAGTCATTCTCTGTCCTTAGACAACTCACTTAACACATTGTAACCTAGTAAGATTTCCCTTAAAAAAATTAGATTGTGTTTGAAAAAGAAAACTTTACTTTTCCTCATTGTGCTTTTCCTCTGTTTTCCTAAAGTATTTGAGATTCTGAGCATCTTACGATGATTTCCTCAAGCACAAGTTTTAACAGAAGAAAGACAGGAAGGTTTCTAGACTTTGGGAAGATCTCTTCAAAAGGAGTCTTTAAATTAAAGTTGGAGTATGGCTAACCTATCATTTTTTTTCCTATTGCCTTGCTTGGGGTCATCCTACAACAAGCTAACATGCAAACTATCCTTGCCCATGTCCTGGGGAGGCTGTAACACTGGCTTACTTTGCAACAAAGAGAACTTGACTACCAACATTTTAACCTGATCTTTGCTTCATAAGTGAGAATAAGATTATTACTTTTGTCTTTTTAAGATTAATAAATTAGAATCCCCTGTGGCTATTTTCTATTCATGTTCCATGTGTTTTATGACTAGCCCCTTCATTTTCCATCTCCTATCGTTAGGGATGTCTACACTTAGAAAATTAGGCATTTATGCCGAAACCGGTTTGGCTTGTGGATAGAGCATCAGCCTGCCGACTGAAGGGTTCCGGGTTCGATTCCGGTCAAGGGCATGTACCTTGGTTGTGGGCACATCCCCAGTAAGGGGTGTGCAAGAGGCAACTGATTGATGATTCTTCCTCATCGATGTTTCTAACTATCTATCTCTCTCTCTTCCTCTCTGTAAAAAATCAATAAAATATATTTAAAAAAAAAGAAAATTAGGCATTTACAGTTGTGTAAACTAAGATCACAAAGATTGTTCATTAAGCTTGATTTTCTTAAACCTTTTTTTTTTAATTCCATGTGGACTTTGCAGCATAGTCATTATTGATTTTTTTTATTCATTATTAATTGTAATTGGTGTTTTGGTTTTGATACAAATTTTCCCTATATTTGAGTATTCAACAATTTATTATGTTGAAATTAAAAAAGGCTCATTAATATGTTGGGTAGGTTATATATCAGATGGCTAGAAGGTTAAAGTAGATTTAATGGTGAAAGTTTGATTTTATTTTTGTAGAAGTCAATGTTTCAGATTTTTTTGAGTGACATCTCTAAACTACGTATACTTTGATTGCTATAAATATTCTAGAAAACCAATTACTTCTTTTGAGATACTAATGATCTTGCTGACGAAATATTAAATTTATATGAAATATCAGTGGGAGGTGACAGCAATATTCATAAAAGAACTATTGCAAAATAGTATGTGATTAACTGTCAAATAAATGATATAAGTAATAAAATATCACTCTGAGCTGAGAAACAGAGAGGTCTAGATAGAAGAGATGGGTAAAAGGATTATGAGAATTTTTGTTAAGAAGCTAGAAATAGGAAAAGCCAAGCAGACATTTTAAATAACCTGAATAAAGGCAGGAAAGTAGCAATAAATAGATTAGTTTAAGGATAAAATTCTTCCCAGGAAGAAGACAAATTAAGGTTAATTAAATAGAATAGGTCAGGAAAACAGAGGAGAGATTAGAAATCAAGAGCCAAAAAAAGAACAAAACAAAACAAAAAAATAGGCTTTATGGGAGAGGAGTTGAATGATGAAAATATAACTTACAGAAGGAAAATAATCTTAAAGGCCCACAGAATAAGATGGAAGAGATTCATGGAGGAAAATTCAGTTAACTTATCCTATAAAATAAAAGCTGAATATGCTACAGTATGGGTCCGTCATCCAGTTGGTTGTTCAACCAATCAAAGCGTAATTCTCACTCCGCTATACCCACCAGCCATGCCCACCAGCCACACCCACCCACCAATCAGAGTGAGTATGTAAATAAACTCAACCAAGATGGCTGCAGCCACAGAGAGCAGGAGGGAGGCTTGGGTTTCCCAGGCAATGGAAGAAGTCAAGCTTTCTACCTGCCCTAGCCAGCCTAAGCCTCCACTTAAGGCTACAAAGTTTCAATGATAGAAGATACATAAATCCAAACAGAAATGGCAGCAGCCACTGGGCTGGAAAGAGCTGGAGGTTAGTGTTTCCCCTGGCAATGGAAGAAGCAAAGTTTTCTGCACACTCTGGCCGGCCCAGGCCTCCACTCCAGGCTACAAAGTTTCAATTGTAGAAGGTAAATAAATTCCAGATACCAGAGCCTCCACTTGGGTAGCCAGGGAGCATGGCTGGCCTAAAAACCACCACAGGCCCCTCGCTCAGGCTGCCCCATGCCCCAAGGGAACCCCCACCCTGATCCAGGACACCCTTCGGGGTAAAACAGCTGTCCCCCACCCATGCACCAGGCCTGTATCCTATCTAATAAAAGAGTAATATGCAGATTTACCATCACTCCAACACACAATATGGCTGCCCCCATGTAGACACAAGATGGCCAGCAGGGGAGGACAGTTGGGGGTGACCAGGCCGGGAGAGGAGGGAAGTTGGGGGCAAACAGGCTGGCAGAGGAGTGGTTAGGGGGTGATCAGGCTGGCAGGCAGAAGCTGTTAGGGGCAATCAGGGAGGCAGGTAGGTGAGCAGTTATGAGAGAACAGTCCTGTATTGTGGGAGAAATGTCCAACTGCCTGGTGGGATCGGGTCTAAATGGGCAGTCGGACATCCCTCCCAGATTGAAGTGGTTGCAGGCTGGGCTGAGAAATAACCCCTCCTGCCTCCATGCATGAATTTTGTGCACCAGGCCTCTAGTATGCTAATGATATGCTAAGGCTACTCAACTGTTAACTATGACATGCACTGACCACCAGGGGGCAGACAGTCAACTAGTTGACCAGTCACTATGAAATGCACTAATCACCAGGGGGCAGGCACTCAATGCAGGAGCTGCTCCCTGGTGGTCAGTAAGCTCCCACCGCGGAGCTCCAGTTATCCAGAAACCAAGTTCACGACTGGCGAGAGCAGCAGTGGTGGTGGGAGCCTCTCTTGCCTCTGCAGCAGCTCTAAGGAGGGCTACCGGACTGCAAGAGGCACAGACCAGGCTGAGGGAGCCCCCCAAGTGCACGAATTTTGTGCACCGGGCCTCTAGTATAATCGTAATGATGCAAGGAAAGATATGTCTATAATAGTGGCAAGTGATTTATAAAAATACAAAATTTACTCTTTTAAAATTATTTATTTTTGTCATTGCAGTAGGAAGTTTATAAGATGGTGCTCAGTGACTTCTGCCTCCTAATCCTGTGTAAACCTAGAGTATGGGCTACATTTTATGGCTCTCTTCTGAGTAGACCATGACCAAAGTGATGGGATGCCATTTCCAAGATTAGGTTACAAAGCGATTGTGGCTTTCATCTCCCTTACTCTTTGTCTGGTTTGCTGTGAGGGAAGCCAGCTGTTATATTGTGTAAATGTTCATGAGGCCAGGAACTGATGATTTGGGCCAACAGCCAATGAAGACCTCAATCAGTAAGTGATCGTGGAAGAATATCTTCCTCCAGTCCAGCCCTGAAATGACTGAAGCTCTAGCCAACACATTGATTTGCAACCTTGTGAGAGACCCAGAGCTAGAGGTATCTGGAATCTATGCTGGGATTCTTGATCAATAGAAATTATGAACTAATTAATAGTTTTAGGCCACTGAGTTTGGGGATTAGTTGCTAATATAGTAACAGATAACTAATAAATCATTATAGAATTAAATATTCTTCTACTTCTACTAGTGACCTTAAATATTCCTCCATCTTTCCTCATCCCCTCCAAATCTCAATTGCCAATCACTACATCTTTCTATTTTTTGCTGTCAAAAGTATTATTACTTACCGTCTGTTCTATTGCTGTATATCAGTCTTCCTCTATATGCTTATAAGTGGCATCTAAAAATAGAAACAATGGCCAATATCTATTAAATATTATGAAAATATTCACCGCAAAACAAAAAATGAATTTGAATCTTTTAAAAGGAAATGGTGTGCTCTTCCTTTAAAAACCTGTGCTGCTCAAAAAGAAGCATGACTAACAGGAATGAGTGGATGTGGGGAGAGGGACGGTGGGAGGGCACATGTGGTATCTTATAATTACTGCATTTCATTCGTTTGAAGATGAACTTTCTGTTTTTAACATTTGAACATCTCTAAGTTTGGGATGTACCTTATAATCACTGTTGGTGAGATAGTGGTAGTTATCTAGTAGTTATTGACTATTCATGTGAAAATTTGACCACAGCTGCTCATAATATCATCATTTCAGTTGAATAATTCACAGCATTGATACTACATAGATTGAATTTAATTGGCTTTTAAAGCATAATCAAGAAGAATATACTATGAGTCAGCCTTAATATAAAGAATTATTAAATACATAGAGAGATGGGAAATAGAGCAGCAGATATGTTCTAAAATGTCTATATACATAAATCTAGAAGTTATTGCAATGAGTACAAAATAAAAATTGTAAAAAAAGAAAGCATTGTGCTGTAGTTTAATTAGGAATATTTTTCCTCTTATGATTGATTATAAGATAGTATTATATCATGTAATTGAAAGCTTTTTCTTTTCTTTCTTTCTTTATTATTTTATATATTTTTAATATTTGATTTTTTGTTAATAAATTAATTTGTAAAACAAATACTGGTAAAACTTGAAAAAAACTGCTATTATTTTCCACCTTAAAATACATAAGTACTTATAAATTGGATGTTGTAGATGTATTTTGGTTTATGTGATGCTGACAGTGATGAAAGAAGGTGAGGTAAAAATTATAGGAAATAAGGTAATATCCAAGATTTTTAGAGATAAGAGGAGAAACTAATTGAAAAAGGAGTTGATACTGCCTAGTTTTTCCATAACGCAAAACATTTAGCTTAATTAAAAAGTTAAAAGTAAAAAGTACAAAGTTAAAAGTAAGAAGAAATAAATAAGATAATTGATAGCTTTTTAAAGTCAACAAAACATGAATCTAAAATGTGTATGTTATAGTATGACTTTACCTTTGCAGTAAGATCTTTGATCTTCTGTATTTTAGTATTTATTATAGAGAAGCGCTTTCTTATTGATTTTTAAAAAATATATTTTTATTGATTTCAGATAGGAAGAGAGATGGAGAGAGAGATAGAAACATCGATGATGAGAATCATTGATTGGCTACCTCCTGCACACCCCACACCTGGGGTCGAGCCCTCAACCCAGGCATGTGCCTTGACTGAGTATTGAACCATGGCCTCCTGGTCCATAGGTTGATGCTCAACCATGAGCCACACTGGCCTCACTTTTTTGTGTGTTTCTTTCCAGACCTCTTTAATAGCCTGATCAACTTTGCTTTGCAAACCTCCATGACAGCAGCAACCTCTGTTCCAGCCCTCTCATCCCTTCCCATATCTATTATCCCCTTTAGAAGCTTTGGCTGGACATATTTCCAATCTTCCTTGCAGCTTGACAACATGACTAGGTTTTGCCCAGGTTATATGAATAGAAGTGATTTATGCAATTTCTAGCTGGTGCATCTAGAATAAAAGAAACTTCCTCCATTGCTTTCTCTCCTTACCTTCTCTTGCTTTCCCTCTTCTCTTAGGTTGGAGTGTAGGTATGATGTCATCTTTGACAAAGAACCCAAGGACCAAAAACCAAGGCTTTCAAAATAATATAAAAACAAACCAACCAACAAACAAAGCCCTAACACCACTGACACACCTAACTAGCATTGGATCTCCTACACTTACTGATATATGAGGAAAAGAACAATTATTTTGTTTAAGTCAATTTATTTTAAGAGACAATAAGATTGCTATGTTAGCATGAGGTAGGGTCACAAAAGTTTGGAGGATTAACCTTAAAGAACAGATGAGATATACCAATGTCCAACTTCGCCATTTAAATAATTTTTTTTTCCTAGAGGTAGTTATTGAGGATTAATTCCCAAATTACATTCCTGGTAAATGTTATTAAATTCTAATTTTGGGTATTAGGAATATTTGTACAAGAAATAATTATTCCGCATGTGAATGTAGAGACCCAGTAATTACAGAAGCAGGAAGGCACCTGTAGTATTTACGGTAAATGGCATATACAGTAACATACACTCTGAAAACTCAGAAACATAATACATATTTACATGTTAATTTTTTGCTTATGTCAAAATATAATGTGTTCCAGTTGGATAAGGATTGTTCCCTTACAAGTCCACCCAGCCCTTGCTATTCAGCAGAAGAAGGGGGAGAAGAGTGAGGGTCTTACAGGAAAGCTCTAATGAAAATGGCTCTCATCACTTTCGTGCATATTACCTTGGTCAGAGCATGAAAATATGGTGTTACCATCAGTGTACAATAAAAAAAAAAGAACCTATTTTAAAGACCTAAAACAAAGAATTGGTTATAAGAAATTTAATTCAGGGATTTACACAGGGGATAAAAAAGCTGAGAAATCAAACAAAAGGCAATAAGGCACCTCAGGGATTAGCCATGGCAGTAGACTCTTACATCCTGTAGTTAGAATAGGCAGTGTTACCAGAATCGAGGTTATGTTACATTTGGATTGAAATCATGGTGTGGTTGTGTGGTGGGGTCTAGAGTTCTGCAGGGGATGCAGGCACTAGTGTAAATGCCATCTTGGTCTTTCCTTCCCTCTGTCCCTCCCCTTATATTCTTCCAGTAGCACTCATTTGCAAATCCAGCGTGAAGCTACTACTTCTGCAAGCCATGGCAAGACCTGCAAGGATCAATGCCCAGCAATGCAGAGCTGGTCAGAGAAAGGGAAGGGTCTGGGAGCAAACAGGTCAGAGACAGACACCTTGTCAAAAACTTGGTACAAGCAGGCTAGAGAATATAATTTGTTTGCTCAGAGGAGAATACTGATGCTGATGAGCCACAAAAACCCAAATTAAGGGAGAGGTTGAGGACATCCAAAATCACTTGGCGAATCCCTATTAAAATGTACCAAATCCCTATGGGCAGTTTCTATAAGCCAGCTTCTAAATATATAATTTTTGTGTGCTAAAACCAGCAGAGTTTAATATCACCTACATTTTAAAGAAATCTGACAGATTTTAAATGTATTTTTAGTAATCTTGTAGTAAATACTGGGATATCAAAAATAAATAAAGGTTTCCATTTGAGTTGAATTGATTGTGTTTAGATTCAAGTTGTAGTGAACATGGCAAGATAAGTCTGAAAATATTAACTTCTCTAATCTTAGTACATTTCATATCTTAAATTTTGGATTCTATAGCTAAAATTTCATTGGTTGTTTACTTTCAGCTAACAAAAAAGGCTTCTGTTACTATTTGTTAGAGAACCTAAGAAGGAGAATTTATTCTCTCTTGCTGCATGTTCATTGCAACAAGTTTTTAAGAGTATACAGATGGCAGATACACTCTTCCTTTCTCTGACTACTGCTTTCTCTGACTCTGTTCCCTTCATTCAACTCTTCCACTTTATCTACACAGACAACCATTGCATTTTTATTTAACAGTTATTGGCATGAGTTACTGATCTGCAACAAGGGATGGTTTCTAGTTGAGAAGACCAGAGGGCAATTACTATCTACTAAATTGATCACCTTGGAGTAAAAGAACTTAAGTTTCAAAATGCTGAGGAATTAGACTGAGATGACTAATGAACCACATTAATGATAATTTTTGTTCTAAATGCTGAGTTTCTTATATTAGCAATACATGGTAACATTGTGAATCTGGGGTGGGCATATTAGAAAGTCTATTTCCAAGAAGGAATAGTGCTTTAAAAAGTAATTACTAAAAAATAGAATTCTTTAATATAACAAATAAGGATATACCTTTCAATTTAATTCCAGATATTAGAAAGAATCATATAACTGAGTATCATTTGAGAAAACCTGCCTGTTTTTTTCCATTTTTCTAGAGGTGGAGAAATAAACACTTTTGAAAATAATAAAGCATCACTGCTCACATTCAGCCTATGTCACCAATTGCGCTCAAAAACCCTAGCAAATCGTAATTCATTTTAACTCACAGGGTCTCTGTGTCATTGGAAGCTAGAAGATGCCAAGATGGTTTTAGTACTGTACTCCTGAATCCTTGATTCAAATCATAAATATTATGCTCCTCACTTTATAGCTATAGAATCTTGATCAAGCAAGGTCACACTAATGGAAATTCAGAACAAGATGGCAAATAGTTTCTCACCATGATGGTAGTGTCTGTCTCAGATGCTATGATGGAAAAGATTCTGAAGCCATACCTGGCTTGCAGATGGAATGTGGTGATTAATACAAATGTCTTCCATGAGGGTGTGTGTGTGTGTGTGTGTGTGTGTGTGTGTGTGTGTGTATGTGTCTGGGTGCATGCGTTTCTCTCGTTAGCTCCTTGATTTCTCCTATCTTCCTTAGATAATAAATTTCTCTCTGATTCCTTTCCCTAACACCCTTCTTCCTCTTTACACTCCAAAGAGGCCCTGCACACTTCAACGGAGCTGCTTTAACTCTCATTCTTTCACACCACCTCCCTGCTTTCAGTAATCACTCCCTACACTTGGTGAATCCTTATGAGTGAGAATTGGCAGGTAGATGCAGATTTATTCTGTGGGTTGCGTTCTTCCAAATTATAATATGCTATTCCATCCTACACATTGCTGTTAACAATTCTTTAAATCTGTATCTAATTTCTACTTACTTCCACCTACTTACCCTTCACCCGCAGCTCACCTCCATGGCATATTTTCTCTCTGAGCAGCCATGGGTGTCTTCTCTTGTATGAAGGACTTGGCCTCTTTGGAAATTATTTTAAGTTTGTGTCCTCAACTTTTCAATAAGTTTTCCAAAGTATAATTTCTGTAGCTTATCTTACTTTTCTGGTTGCTATTGCTAGAGTGGGATAACAGTCTCTTGTCACTTTCTTATCTGATTGGAAAAGAAACTCCATTTATTCAATTGTTTTATTATTATTTTTTATTTTGAAATGCCGTTATTATGCATGGGAATCTCTGGAGTAGGAGCAAGTGGGACATATAACAGAGGACTCAGACAACTACAACTCCCTAGTCTCACTAGAAAATGCTCATAGTAAATTAGGTGTTTTTGTTCTCTGAATTTAGCAAACTGGATTTTTAGTACAGCAGGTACTCGAATAATGTTTCATTCAATCTGTTTCACAATAATGTTGATGAGGAAAAATATGATTCCTAGTTGGGGCTACTGTCTATGTGAAATTTTCACATTTTCCCTATGCCTGTGTGGGTTTTCTCTGGGTGATCCCTTTCCTTCACACATCCTAACGACGTGCACATGAGGTGAGTTATCATGTATATGTCGTCTCAGTCTGAGTGTGTGTGTGTGTGTGTGTATGTGTGTGTCAGTGTGTGCTCCTGTGGAAAGGTGCCTTGACCAGGGTGGGTTCTGCCATGGGCCCTGAGCTGAGGTAAGAGGCTCCAGCCACCTGTGACCCTGAATTAGAATAAGCAGTTGAAAATAATTATCTTAGTTGTTGTTATTAATCTTTCTTGGATGTACATATAACGCACATTTACTGCCGTGTTTAGTGCTATGGATCTTTATTTAGGAGTTTGGTGAAAATTTTGTGACCAGAAGTATGCCAAAGGAACTTAACTCTAGTTTGTATCAATTAGCCTCTGGTAAAATTGGCTACATTATATGTCATTTCACTTAAAGACTCAGTTTCCGAGAACTAATCATGGCATTCAATGAACACTTGCTGCTGTACTTAAAACATAAGGGAATTCTGAAGTAGGGCATCTCACTACTCATACACTCTTGGCTTCCTGAACATTACATTTGGAAACTGGTAGAGACAATATTTTGGTGTTCTGATGATGATGGTGATGGTGTTTGTAAAGCCCTAATTGTTGCTAACGCATTTCAGAGGAGATTTTTCTCTCTGCCTTCTATTTCCTATTTCTCTGACTACAATAAATAGTTCTGATAATTAAAGAAGGCCTGCAATTTTATATATTGCTCTTGTTTTACTTTACAAATTAAGCCTCCATATTTATGGCTACAAAATTTTCAGATATTACTCATGTAATTATGCTGTTAAGCTTTTTATTTCTAAATTTCATATATGTACCTATTTAAGTCATTTCTTACAATCAGTGCCTTTATCTTTTAATTATTTTCACTGTTACTTGAGTATAACTCAGATTGTTTGTATAAGATTTCTGGTGCAGTTACCCAAAGATAGACATATATATTTATATATTACATGCATATTTTACATGCCCACATTTTAACAGAACTTCAGTATTAACATAAAGCTTTTCATGTTACATTAATACTATGTAGACACTGAAATTGACTAGACATTTTGTGACTTGTTTCTCCCATTCAATATCCATATACTCATATATATTGATAGCCCATTTTTCTTTCTGTGGTAAAAATTGTCGTATTTATAACTCCGATAGATCATCATGGCAATTTGATCAGGCACCTTGCCCTGATTGCATTCTGCCCGGACAAGGATTAAGTAGCAATTTGACACACATTTGTTTTCCTTTAGTGAATATAAATCTCCCATTCTTGGAATGGAAATGGAAGTCCTTTAAAATTTATTTTTAAAGCATTTGCTTGCAAAATCTTCAGAGTAATTTCCATTCCTAAAATCTCTTTTATTGCTTTTGTATTGATGAGTTTTCTTGGTGTAATGGAAAATAAAGTTGCCTAGAAGCGGTGATGAACAGCTTTCTTCCTTTTTTTCATATAATAAGTATATCTTAGTCTGATTGTCCAGTGTTGGATGGGACCCAATGGACATTGCTCCACAGCTGATTTACTCTTCTGGGTAAGCAACGTACAGATGGGGCTGGAAATATCACATACCGTTGCCAAACAAATTGGACAAAAATAAATCATATATATGGAAGTCTTGATTAGATTAAACTTGAAACAGCATGAAGGGACTTCTCCAAACTTCAGGAATTGGGTGCTTTTTCAACAGAATCTCCTTTGACATTGAAAATAAACTGTGACCCCAGGCTCTCGACCTGTACAAAGGGTTCTGCAGGAGCCTGATGCGGTGGGGATTTTCCTTTTCAGTGTCCCGGATAGAAAGAGAGATGAACGATAGAGAGATGAACGAACCGGTTCTAAGTGGAGGTGGCCAGGGATTGAGAAATATTAGAAATAAAGAGAGAAGACACAGAGGTAGATTTTAAGCTGGGAGCTGGGAGGGCCACCGACCTCCTCTCCTGGAGAGACAGACTGACGACCTCCTGAGCCACGCAACACATCTGTTTGTTTTCCAATGGAACAAGGGAATTTCACAGGAAAACAAGGAGCCTGGGAGGGCCCAGGTCCCACCCACTCCTTCCTCCCGGACGAAGACAAGCCAGGAACTAAGAACATCTACGCACTCTTAGGGCGGGAGTGCAACTGACATGACTCCACCAATATCCCGGGCCCAGTCAACAATAAAAAGAATGTCCAGGTGTCTTCCCAGGTGGCCCTCTACAGGGGTCCTCTTCATTAGGCCAGCACTTAGATGGTCCTGTAAAACACAAGCATATACAAAACACAAACAAAATCAAAGACCTGGCTTGAGATCTAAGATCTGGCACTCAGCTCTGGTACCACAGGGTCCATCGTGCTAAATATCTGTTCTCGTGGCCAACTCTATTCACACCCCATCGGAAAGCTTCTCCACATGTTTAGTCTTGTATCCTAAAATCATAGAAGACAGCCTCCAAATGTAGTAGAGCTTTGAGGATTA
The DNA here is from genome assembly GCF_964339955.1 of Pipistrellus hanaki. Classification (NCBI taxonomy): domain Eukaryota; kingdom Metazoa; phylum Chordata; class Mammalia; order Chiroptera; family Vespertilionidae; genus Pipistrellus; species Pipistrellus hanaki. The sequence continues at coordinate 30,517,636 of NC_140504.1, forward strand.
TGCCTGCATGAACATCGGAAATTGACATTGCTTTATAGTACAGGAAGGATTTGAGAGGCAGAAGTGCTTCATGGGCAGAAAAGACACATTAATTAACTTGTCAAATGCTTCCTTCCAGATAGCATGACTGCAATAGATTTTACAATATAATGAAGAACTGTTTCTCAGCAGTGATGAGAGTCCTTTATTTTGCTTATTTTTCTGTTCTAATTCATGGTTCTGAAGGTACTAATGAAATAGTGTGAAATTTACAACAGTTGCATATGATGACAGGCATTTTTATAACAAGAAACCATTGATAGCTAGCTACTCTGAAGCTTGATATAGGTAGATCTAGAGGTAATTTGAGTGAAGTTTAACACCAATATTTTATATTGGCAATATGATAGACATTGAATGCAAAAATTGAGAATAGTTATGGTTTTATCAAAAAGTAATGACAATTAAATTTTCAAGAAATTAACCAGAAATGTCAGATTTTAAGCAATGTAATTTTAATATTTGTTAATTTTACTAGATATGTTATAATTTTAATAGGTGATAGAATATTTTACAAAAGTATCTTTTTTGGAAAACAAAAAGTTTTAATTTTAAAATCTGACAGCATTTGATAAAGTATATTCAAATTTTGTATACTTAAAAATGACATCATTTTATTTAAATAATTTTCATCAGTAGAAAACAAACCATGTTAACTCAATCAAAATGATAAAAATTAATGTTTCTGTTGTATTAAAATCAAGAAAAATAAATTTTAAGTAATAGATATCTAACATAAATTATGTATATCTGTATTTTATTATACATTCAAACATTACCAGCTAACCAGGGAACACTCAGATGTATGCAGAAATAGTTACATCTAGTCATCATTTTATATTTTTTAAAACTTTTCAGTCATATAAAATCCATAGCTCTACACATATTTTCCAAGTTTTGTGTTATATATAAGTATATTTTGTTGAGGTAAAAGGGTACATATAATATATATAATAATTTATTAGCTTGATATCTAATTTGAAATGATTAATTAGTTCGTGGTAAAATATTTATCATAAAATTTTAAATATTCAATTATGGCATATGAGATTCATTTGGCCTCTGGTATGCTAATTTTTTGGATAGAACTGCACCTAACTTTAAAACAATTAAAAGTAGACCAGTTATTATATATTAAAAGCTATCATTAATTTTCTTAGACATAGTAATAGTATTATGTAATTAACGATCTATATTTTTATTGATATACTTACAGAATTATTAAACAATTGAGGTGATATAAGGTCAGAAGCTTACTTTAAAATATGACCAACCGAATAATTGTAATTTTTCTTGTTTTGATGACCTCTTTGGAACTCTGTTCCAAAAGAAAAAAAGTAGGTATATTCTCCATTTGAAAATGGAGTATGGAAAAAAAGAAAAAAAGTCCATTATTTCAATTGATCAAGAATTTTATTTTCATCTTTACTTCATGTTTAAAGTCTTTTTTAAGAAGTCCTAAATGTGGTACATCTACACAATGGAATACTACACTGCTGTAAAAAGGAAGGAACTCCTACCATTTGCAACAACATAGATGGACCTGGAGAGCATTATGCTAACCAAAATAAAGCAGTCGGAGAAAGATAAATATCACATGATCTCACTCATTTGTGGAATATAATGAACAACATAAACTGATGAACAAAAACAGATCCAAGAATCACCAACGGACATAGACACTAGGGGGTGAGGGCATGAACTGGAGTGGGGTGGAGGGCAATAGAGGGATAAGGACACATATGTAATACCTTAATTAATAATAACAAAATTGATCTAGAGGCAGAGAAGCATCGATTAGATCGTCAAACTTCAGAGGGAAGGCAGGAGAAGGTGGGGGGAAGGGGGAAAGATCAACCAAAGAACTTAAATGCATGCATATAAGCTTAACCAGTGGACACAGACACCAGGGGGGTGAGGGCATGAGCAGGGAGGGGGGACAAGGTGGGGATAAGGACACATATACAATACTTAATCAATAAAGAAAATAAATAAAATTTTAAAAAGAACTGAAGATATTAAAGTATGTGGATTTAAACCATGTGTTTTAAAATGAGTCTGACCTAGGTTTTAATTCTACATCTTTACTAGCTTTTTGACTGTGGGTAAATTATTTAGCCATCCTAAATCTCAATTTCCTCATTTTAGAAATGACAGTAATACTATTAACACTGATTTCATAGCATCATAGTGAGGATTAAACAAAGTAATGTATTTTGCTTGACACAGAACAAGCACACAGTGAAATGATAACTACTTAACAGTGTCAGCCAATATTAGTTTTGGATCATAAGAATATTATTTAGGTAAGAACATTATTGTTTCCTTTAGTTTATGGAAATAAATATTGGTAATGTTTATAAAGCATTTATTTTTTTTCTTGGCATTCAGTTAATTGAAGGGCTAGTTAAAATGCACCTATTCTTCTTCTAATGTATGTTCCTGAAAAGAAAGTGAACATTCCTGGTTTGGAGATGGTGAAGCTCAGAAATGCTGGGATTCTCTCATTGGGTGTTTGTGGTTGAGAAGACATCACTGTCTTGTGGAACTGGGATGGCTGGTAGTAGAAGAGGGGTGAGGAAGAGAAAGAAAAGAGAAAGAGAGAAGGATAAGAGAAAGAAATAAAGAAAAATACTGGTGTCTGTCACATAAAAATGGCAGGCAATAGGAGAAACTGTTCAAGTTTTTCAAATAAGAGAAGTCCTCAGACTCTATAATGTAAGCTAATTTTAGTATTAGACATAGGAATATATAAGAGGGAAATACATATTCATATATCCATATCTATATGGAAGTGGAAAGTCAAAGAAAATTAGAACACAGGTGTAAAAAATGAACCATGATGATTCTGCTGCCCATCATCTGGAATCAAGGAGGCTGGGAAATTTGCTTATGGTATCACTTAGAGCCAGAGATTGTAGACATTTAGATACATAGATTGTAGACATGCTGGCTGGATACATAGTTTAGCTTGCTGCTACCTGATTTTGAGATGATAGAAGTACAAACAGAAACTTACCATAAGTAAGTGCTATGATACTTCCACATTCAATAGGCCAGTTAAGCAACACACCAATAGCTAAGTGATTCTTCTGTAGTATGACATGGTATTAACTGAACAAAAAAAGCACTCCAAATACTCCCAGAAACATTACACTGGGTTAAGCTGCTTAGTTTGGATGCCCATTGGACAAGCCTGTCCTCCTCAGCTAGTGTTAGGGGCTTCAGCTCTGGGAGGACTAGAATATTATTCAGAAGTCTTCAGTATACACTAAAAATCTTAATAAGATGTGGACTGTGTCTCTTAGACTTTCTGACTTAAAACCTCAGAATCACTTTCAGCATCACTCTCCCAAACTCACATTCTAATGCAGATATGATCCTTGCATCGAACTCATTTCTCCTTTGCAGGTAATCAAGAACACAGGAACCAACGTATTCTCATGCTGAGGTCTTTTGTTCCAAATTCCATGTATCATCGGAGAAGCAGGAAATGCTACAAAGACAAGAAAGCAAAGATGTGTTACTATGCAGACCAGCCGCCCTGTGAGAAAGGTGAATTCTGTTGCAAGATTCTGTTGTATGTGCTCTGAGGGTAAGGGTACTAGATTCAGGGTCGAAATCTTGTTTAAAGCTCCCATTCTACAGCAGGTTTGCAAGTTAACAAGTAGAAGGGGATGGGTCTTAAGTAAGTAATAAGTAGCAATAAGTAGTTCTTCCCTCTGGGAGCAGGAGTGACGAAGAGGCAATTCCCACACAATTTATAAGGAGAAATATATCAGGGAAGCTAACGAATTACTCCTGAGACCCGTTGCATTTGAGCATGACAGCATCTGTTCCGGTGATCTCTCGCTTAGGAGCTGTGCATGTATTTTTGCTCTGGATAATCACAGCTCTCTGTGCTGCAAATGCAAGTTCATCTCCCGTGCTGCAGGAGAAGGTGAAAGGAAACCTTTGGGACATGCTCTCTTATAAGCAGACTGTCAAATTACAGCGGGGAGGGGAGGGAGATTTGGGGGAGATAATAGATCAACCGAAGGACTTGTATACATGCATATAAGTACAACCAATGGACATAAAACTCTGGGAAGGGAGGGTATGTATGGGAGGGAGGGGGGCAAAAAAAATCAATAAAATATATTTAAAAAAAAAAAGGTGAACTGTTCCTGGGCAGGTGGGAAGAAGTAAGCCAGATAGGCATGGGAGCGGAGAACATCAGCGACAAGAGGTTTGTGAATGGAAGTTTGTAGCTCAAAGTAAAAATGGAGAAGACAGTAATAGCAATAAAAGGCACATCTAGAAAGCCGGTCCAGTTAACAGGACTTTCTCACTGGAGTGCATGGGGCTGCTTGAGGAAACCGTGTCCTCTTCTCATGGATGCTCAGGGAGCCACAGGATCCACCAAATGCAAAGAATCTTGTTAACAACCCGCCAGGAAAAGATTTCACATGCCACCCTCCTGTAATAAGTTCAGTGACAGCTGCAGGTGGGCTTGACATGGCTGCGAAGGTGGCTTTTCATTTCATAGCTAGAATGACAGAAACATAATTACTGACTCCTTTGCCACAGTGCTCTGTCCCGCAGTCAGTATATAAGTCTAATCAGATACTTCCTGAATTCTAGCACAGAGAATGTTTCCAGTTTCACCTTCTTTTCATAAACTTCAATTTTCCCATTAATCCTATTGTGTTTTGTCAATTTTTTGATTCATTAGCTCCTGACCTTCTTCCATTAAGATTTAGATCTCCAGCCATTTCACTTCCTTTTGTTTGCATTAGGGCAGTGGTTGGCTAACTGCGGCTTGAGAGCCACAGGCGGCTCTTGGGCCCGGTGAATGTGGCTCTTCCACAAAATACCATGTGTGGGGGCGCATGTACAGTGCAATTGAAACCTCGTGGCCCATGCGCAGAATAAATTTCAATCATTGTACTGGTGATATTTGGCTCTGTTGACCAATGAGTTTGCCGACCACTGCATTAGACAGTGGACTGTGGACCCATGTAAGAGGCCGCTCCTGGTCACTGCTCTGTGGTTCTCTAACTGCCAGCATGAGATTCTGGGCAGAGCCCTGCTCCCCGGATCACTGCTGGCTGGGTCCATAGTTCAGCTTGCTGTTACCTGATTTTGAGATGATAGAAGTACAAACATAAACTTAACATAAGTAAGTGCTATGACAGAGGTACAAACTAAGTGCTGTGGGGACATAGTAGGTGGAACAGATATCTAGGTTCATTTGATTGATTGATTGATTGATTGATTATGGTATCACGTAATTGTCCTCATTCCCCATTCCCATCCCAAACCCCTCCCCACATATACCTCCATCCCCCTGTTATCCATGGCCACTGGTTAGGCTTATATGCATGCACACAAGTCCTTTGGTTGATCTCTCCCCCTTATCCCACCATCCCCTACCTTCCCTCTGAGGTGTGACAGTCTGATTGCTGCTTCTCTTTCTCTGGGTCTGTTTTTGTTCATCAGTTTATGTTGTTCATTATTTTCCCTAGATGTGTGAGATAATGTGATCCAAGAAATATCCTTGAAGGAACTGAAACTGAAACAAGCCATAGTGGTTATGCTGAGAGGCAAATGAATCAGTCTGTAGTGAGTTCCTTTCTGGGCCAACAGTTCTTTTGAGTCCCAATTTCAAGGTCAAACAGTTCCTTATGTGTACATGTCAGCCATTGTATTTCAGATCTGGTTGGTGGACAAATGGTAGTGATGCAGGTCCGACTGTCTCTGGTTTGGTCCTGGGCATCCTTTAGTGACACACAGCTGCTGTCTGCTAGTATGGTGAGGTGTTTTCAGTGTCTTCCATCTCTGAACTATTTCTCTTCCGTATTCATGGCTGGAGCACTCCTGTCAATTCCTCTCTGTTGCAGGAATTCAGATGATCTCAGAGTTGTTTTCTGAAAATATACAAACATATTCTCGACCAAAAATTAATAAAGGGATATTTTCTATAAATTTTACTTGGGATCCTTTTTTTTTTTTTTTCTTTTCCTTCTTTCCCACTCCTACCCCACCCCAGGGATTTTCCTCTGGCTTGTTTTGACATCATGTGTGTTTTTTCATGGGTATCTTGCTGTTAGCATTTCAAATGAAGGTTAATTTTCTAAAGTACAAATTTTCTAGATGTAATTTATTCACAGAATATTTTTCCTTACATTATATTTTTCCACTGTCACCCCCGTTTTAATTTAAATATTAGAAGGCTTTTGGAAATTTTATAATGTAGCCTTGATAGCTTTTACATCTTGATTATTATCTACGTAGGTTGTTAAAACCTCTGAAAAATGCACCACTCATCCAGTGGGCAAAATGGGGGAAAAGTGGATGAAAAAGAGTTAAGTACATGTTTGTGTAGTTGGCCAGTTAGTCCCAATGTTGATCAATGAAGTGAATGATGGAGTGAAATCTTGAATCACAGTACTTAATAACAAGCAGACAAATAAAACAAGTTGTGACATTGACAAGGACTAATGCTTGGGATGTAGCAGCAACAGCTACCATTTATCTGATACTTGAACTGTTCTGGAGCTTTACATATATTATCACAGTTAATTATTTCAAGAATTTGTGAGCTATTCTGAAACCAGTTTGGGTCAGAGCGTCAGCCTGTGGACTGAAAGGTCCCGGGTTTGATTCCTGTCAAGGGCATGTACTTTGGTTGCGGGCATATCCCCAGTAGGAGGTGTGCAAGAAGCAGCTGATCGATGATGATTCTCTCTCATCGATGTTTCTAACTCTCTATCCCTCTCTCTTTCTCTCTGTAAAAAATCAATAAAAAATATTAAAAAAATAAAAATAAATAAGTAAATAAAAGAATTTGTGAGCTAGGTTGTTATTTTTATTTTGTAGATTTAAGAAGGGGAGGTAACTTGCCCAGGTTTGCACAGGCAGCACAAAAGAGGCAAGATTTTAATCTAGGTTCATCCACATGGAGGGCCTTTTACTTGTGTTAACGCATTTCATTCTCCTAACAACCCAAGAAGTTATTTTCTGTCATTAGCTCCCTTTTACAACAAGAAGATTGAGGCAACTCTAGCTTCAGAGCTTGGTTCACCACTAGAATGCAGTGTTAGTCGTCCGTATAAACATTTGGTCTAATGTAATAGCAAAGACTTGGTTAAAATAGGAATTAAAGCTTGAAAACACACAAATGATTTATTATTTTGTGGATCAGAAAAGAGGAGACCTGCGTTGTAGCTCTATTTTATCATTTATTAGCTATATGCCCTTGGGAAAGTGCGTTAAACTCTCTGTACCTCAGTTTCATTATCTATAAAAGTGTGGAAAATAATACTAGCTTCCATACCTCATAAAGCTTTGGAAGGAGAAAAGGAGACAGGGTATGTGAAATAGATTTGAAACTATGAGTGTTATGCAAATCTATGCTTTTGTTTCTGTTATTATTTGGCAAAGGCAATTGGTAGGAAAATAATAATATAAAAATGGTGCAATAAAAGGGTTATTTTTATGCTATATGAATTAAAATTATTCAGACACATAATTTCAGAGACCCAAGGAGACAGATGTTTGCCTTTGCAATGAAAATGAAAATTAAGCACAGTTTAAAAGCCAAACCTAATAAGATAACATAAAATTCTGACATATACCTGTCTCCTTAAAATTACTGGGACTTTTTACTCATTCAATTAAAGAAAAGAAAGAAAAGAAAGCATGCAAACAAGACAACCTATGGCTAGCCAAAATACAAAGAAACTAGACAAGTACACTAGTATATACTTTAGAGTAGATTCTTTTGACTCTCTGAGGTGAGTATAAATCTACTTATTTATGGAATTGACTATCAACATACCAATACTATATATTCCAGGCATACTATTCCTAAGAGAAAAATAATTATAATCAATAAAGTTTTGTTTTCCTCAGTGCCAGAAGCCATATCCAGCCTCTCATAACTGTAAGAGTTTCATTGAAAGGTTGATGGAACTTGGGGACTCAACAAGGGCTGAGTCACATATGGTATCCCTTGCTGGAATAGCTAAAGGCATTTCCCCAAACCTGAAAAAGATGATTGTTTGCTGCCAGACAGCTCAGGGCATCTTAATCTACATGTTATTGTCTCTTTTTGGCCAAACACCTGAACAGTCAAAGGCAATTCCCCAATGTGACAATGCTTCTTAGAAACCCCACCCTTTGAAGTGTATATCTCCACCTTGCCTTAGGACAAATTGTGTTAATAAAAAGCAAGGGGTCCTGAGACAAGGAGAACTTGGTTTCTTCAGCCAAGCTCCTCTGCACCCCCATATCCTTTTCAAAATTATGTTTCCTCTCTGGACTCTTATTTAATTTACACACAGCTCCTTCTCCAAATTCCAGATTCCTTCTAGATGCTGGATCAACCACTGGTATGACACCCAATGTCCAGCCTTACCTCAGAATCAAATAAAGTAAAATAAAAGATAAGTTCATTGAAAACTGATGTAATTCTAGCAGCAGAATATATATATATATATATATATATATATATATATATATATATATATATATGTGTGTGTGTGTGTGTGTGTGTGTGTGTGTGTGTGTGTGTATTAGAAAAAAAAATATATAGACTTTGAAGTAAGATTTGAATTTCAATTTATAGTTTCCCTTCCTTTTAAAATATGGAGACTTTCCCCTAGTTTTTTTCTTTTTATAATATTCACCTAAGGATTTTTTTCCCCCATTGATTTTTAGAGAGAGTGGAAGGGAGTGGGGGGGAGAGAGATAGATAGAAATTGATGTGGGAGAGACTCATTGATTGGTTGCCTTCTACACTGCTTCCTAACAGGGGCAGTGCAATCCAATTATGTACCCTTGACTGGAGATCAAACCTGAGATATTTTGGTCTGCAGGCTGAAGTTCTAACCACTGAGAAAACTGGCCAGGGCTCCCATAGGTTTAATCATTATATTCCCAAATTTTTTAAACAAACAAACAAACAAACAAACAAACAATTTTTCTGTTTTCTTTTGCTTTAATCTTTGTACCCATCATGGAGAATGATCATGGCATAACTCAGAATTTACTTCAGACAATCTTCTGGATATTTTTTGTCTTTAGAGTTTTTAAAATTAGGCTTTTACTCTTATAAAGTAAAGAAATAAATGTCTACTATTGGATAGAAAAGAGGATGTATGTTGTATTCATAGAAAATACTACAGAATAAGAATTCTATACAAAATTGATTACCTGTGGTCATCTTTTGAAGTTGTGACCATATGGGTCTAAACAAGAATTTCATTTCTGTGAAAGAATATAAGGATGAAGCCATATCTCCCATTCTCTAAAACTCTGTATCTCAAAGTTACATACCTCATAGGTCTATTATGAGGAATAAGTGAGATTTATTAAACCAGCTCATTGTAAGCACCTAAAAAGCACATAAGCATTAGCTATCCTACCAAATAAAAGAGTAATATGCAAATTAACATCACTCCACTACACCACAAGCCACACCCACCAGCCATGCCCACCATCCAATCAGAGCAAGTATGCAAATAAACCCAACCAAGATGGCTGTAGCCACAGAGAACAGAAGGGAGGCTTGAGTTTCCCAGGCAATGGAAGAAGCCAAGCTTTCCACCTGCCCTAGCTGGCCTAGGCCTCCATCAAGGCTACAAAGTTTCATTTATAGAAGGTAAACAAATCTAAACAGAAATGGTGTTAGCCATGGAGCGAGCAGGAGGCTTGGCTTCACTCCACAGCTGAAGAGCAGGATGCTAGGGTTATCTTTGGCAATGGAGGAAGCCAAGCTTTTGGCACACCCTGGCTTGCCCAGGGTTCCACTTAAGGCTACAAAGTTTCAATTGTAGAAGATAAATAAACCCCAGATACTAGGGCCTCCACTTGGGTTGCCAGGGGGTATGGCCATCCTGAAAACCATCACAGGCCCCTTGCCCAGGCTACCTCATGCCGTAAGGGAGCCCTCAACCCTGATCTGGGACGTCCTTCAGGGCAAGCAAGCTGGCCCCCACCTGTGCACCAGACCTCTATCCTATCTAATAAAAGAGTAATATGCAGATTTACCATCACTCCAACACACAAGATGGCTGCTCCTATGTGGTCAAAGATCCTTCCCCCATTTGGACACAAGATGGCCATCACAAGATGGCCAGCAGGGAGGCCAGTTGGGAGGCACCAGGCCTGCAAGAGAGGGCAGTTGAGAGGGACCATGCCTGTAAGGGAGGACAGTTGGATGTGATCAACCCTGCAGGGGAGGGCAGTTAGGGATGACCAGGCCAGTAGAGGAGGGAAGTTGGGGGCAAACAGGCTGGCAGGGGAGCAGTTAAATATCAATCAGGCTGGCATGGGAGTGGTTAGGGGATGATCAGGCTGGCAGGCAGAAGTGGTTAGGGGCAATCAAGAAGGCAGGCAGGCAAGCAGTTGGGAGCCAGTAGTCCTGGATTGTGAGAGGCAGTTGTACATCCCTCCAAGGATCCCAGATTGGAGAGGGCACAGGCTAGGCTGAGGGACATTCCCTTACCCCCTCTGCATAAATTTCGTGCACCGGGCCTCTAGTTTTAAATATTAGCTTACAGAATTCCTTCCCTAATTCATGACTTTCTTGTCCTACCATTTCTCTTCTTTCCCACACATAAATACAGACTTCCCCTCCCAACTTAATTCCTCTTGAGCCTTCTTCTTTTACCTTTATCAACCCAGTCTACTGCAGAATATATTCATATATATACTAGTAGCCCTGCACATGAATCCGTGCACCAATAGCTCTCTGTGGGGCCTGGCTCTTCTGTGCCTGCTTCCCAGAGGCCCTCTGAGTCCCAGAGGCCCATCGGGCCTCAGCCTGGCCAGAGGCCCATCCATGCCCAGCGTGGAATGCTTGCCTTGTCACTGTGGCAATGAAGCAAGCATTTTGCCAGGCCACTCACACTGCCCACTCTCAGCAGCTGCCCATCTCCCCCTGGTACTGGGGGACTCTGGCAAAGCTGAGAGGACTGGGCACCACCATCTTGTGGCTATGGGTGTTGCCATCTTTGTGATGGAGTGACGGCTAATTTGCATATTGGCCTTTTAGTAGATGGGGATATATATATATATATATATATATATATATATATATACACCATCGCCAATGATAAAAGAAACATGATCACCTAGTTATGTTGAGAACCAGTATATCTGGAAAAAAAATAAATAAAAAGGGACTAGGTGCACTGAGTTGAGCTGAGGTTTCTCAGGGTTGAGTCCTAAAGGAGGTATAGGTATGACCTGTTACTGTGAAGCATGGAATCTACGGGTATCTGAAAAATTGAAACCAAGGGAAAAATATGTAAAAATCAAAGTGGCCAGCCTAAAAAACCATGTCTGAAATAAATGGATGACTTTTAAGGAGAGCAGGATAACAGGAACAAGTTTAGAGAGCACACAATTGACTGATGTTGAAGAATTCTCCAAAATTTTCCTATTTAGACTCAGGAATGCACTTACAGATACCTGTGGCCTCACCTATGGTTAGTGACGGAACTGTAAAGGACACCATGCAGATTCCAACTGAAAGTTGGCATGCTACTTAGGTACCAAATTATTAGAAATTATGAATTAGGGCAGGGATGAATTTTATTCTGTAGACAATAATGACCTCCTGGATGCTTGGGTACAATTACTGATGTAAGGAAATGATAAATGTAGTGAGATGACTTGGGAGGCTATTTGTGTATTACAAGTTAAGGGGTCATATGATATGAACCAAAAAATGAGCAATGGAAATGGAAAGAATGAAACAGATCTGAGTCATTGAAAAAAAATAATTCAGATTCAGTGATTATGTGGCTTCTAAGAAAGAATGAGATCAAGAAAAAAAAAAAAGAGTCAAACATAATTCTAAGGTCTTGAGAATAGGTGACTGGGAGAATCTTGAAGAGGGGGGAGCAGATGGAGGAGACAGAAGGTGAAGATTACATTGCTTTCAGTTGGCAGGAATTGAAAATAAAGTTGAAAGATAAAATATTGCACTGAATTTAATCAATGGAGAATTCATAGCCAACTACATTTCTTAGGCTTTGCTATATTAAAAAGTTAAAATGTACATATATCTATTAATAACTGTAGTTTTATAATTTTGATTTTCCTTGCAAGCTGGTGGACAATATCCAGTATCTGAGTCAATATAAATTAAGCTTGACTCTAATGGTCTTGGTCTAGTTTCTTAGGAACAGATGTTATTTAACTTTTTACAAGTATTCTCTGAACTAGCTACTAGGATGGAAATGATATTACTGAAGTCAAAGTTCACTCCACCACTGAAATTTTTTCAGGTCATAGGTCAATTGTGGTTCAACACAACATTGAACATTTTATTGAATTATAAGAGGAAGCGCTTCTAGGAAAGACATAGCAATTCAGTGGCCAATGAGTGAGAGACAGGAGAAGAACCGATATAATAAGATTTGAGAACAGTGTTTCTGAAAATTTAATGCGCATACAAATCACTTGAAGGACGTTTTAAAAATGCAGACTTAGATTCAGTAGTTCTATGGAGAGGCCCAATACTCTGAATTTTTAACAGGCTCCCAGAGCTGCCGAAAATGCTCATCCCTGAACCACATTTAAATAGCAAGGCACTAGAAACCAACACAAACAAACCAAGCAGGTTTCTGTACTGCACACTTTTCAGTTTGTCTTTTCAGATTCACGGTCCACTCTTCTCTACCCAGCCCTGTGCCCCAGGAGGCTGACCCTCATGGAGTACATCAGTGGGTTTCTTTGCGCTAGTATCTTGTTGGTTTGGGTCAGTAAGAAAAATCGGCTGAACCTGGAAAGAGGTATGTGATGAGATCTGAGTATGTATATAAATCTTTTTTAAATATATATATATATTTTATTGTTTTTTTACAGAGAGGAAGGCAGAGGGTTAGAGAACTAGAAACATTGATGAGAGAGAAACATCGACTAGCTGCCTTCTGCACACCTCCTACTGGGGATGTGCCCGCAACCAAGGTTCATGCCCTTGACCGGAATCAAACCTGGGACCCTTCAGTCCGCAGCCCAACACTCTATCCATTGAACCAAACCAGTTAGGGTTCACCTCTGAAGTCTTAACAACCTGAGCAATGCACATTAGACTAGACATGCAGGCCAATGGTCCATCCAATGAGCCAAACTAGTTTCGGTTGTACAATCATTTTTGCTATACCCAGACATGTGATATGCTAAAAATTATCACACTGTGAAATTTTATTCAATCAAAACCATAGGGCTGTGGGGAAATGTGATTAGGAACACAGCACTCACTCAAGATCTGTTCACTCTTACACATACAAAGATGGGCGTCTAATGAAGACTGTAGCACAGTTACATATTACAATTACTATGGCACTTTATCTTGAAAAGGACTTGAAGTTTGCTTGTAGAAGTGGGCATTGAAAAAGTTGCAGAATGTGAGTTATCATGAAGTGGTGGAAGGAAACTTGTAACACCAGATGTGAATAGATGTGGCTCATCTCACACACCATGAACTGAGATAGCTGTTAGATATTGGAGGTGCGTGCATGGGTATGTTTTGTGTATTCCTACTCCGCTAAGCAGTTTTCTCTGTTCACTCCATATTTCTCACGGGTGAAATTGTGCATAAGCCAACATCAAATTCACTTATGTTTAAATTGCTTCCTAATGTATCAATTGCATTGGAACAAATTTGCATCTTCAAAATAAGAGTTTTGCTGCGGGTTGCTGCAGGTTGTCTGCATTTCTGTGTTTCGAGATGTGGCTCTTACAGGTGTCCTCTCCTAAAGCTACAGACATTACTTCTGGGTTCTGGTAAACACCATTCACCTTTCCCCTTCAGCTCTGGCGGGTGGCTACAGCTCCCTGCTGTTACCAACCCTGTGCGATTTCACCATTGCTTGTTAGTTTCACTTAACCTTGCCCACACCTTTGTAAACAGTCGCTCTACTGCACACCCATCACTTACCAGTGTTGTTTGGATTACCATGTGTCCTTCCAGGCCTGGACAATGTTCAAACATAATTAGTGATGTGAAGAGGTGAAGGGGAATGAGGGCTTGGTGGAGGACTTTTGATTTTATCTTTTGCCACTTCAAAAAGGAAAGTGGATCAAGCCCCTCCTTTTCTCTTATCCTCACCATGACTTCCCTTTACTCCTACAGCAAGAGTGATTGTCCTTTCCGTGACTTACAAGACCCTGCATGGCCTGGTTTCCTGTCGCATCGCTGAATCCATTACTCTCCATTATCAATTCTCTATTTTGCCTGGTTTGTTTCAGAGATGTTGGCCAAATTATGGTCTTGGCACATACCAGGAGGGCTTTTCAATAATGTAGGCAGGTGTTTGTGGAGGCATCTTAACTGAAAACATTTGAAAGCTGTTTTTTTTCTGGATTAGGAGTACAATTTGTAATAGGGAACACATTTTCTAAGCATGAAGGCACTTGACTTTTTTTGACTGGGTCAGAAAATCCATTCATCCACTTGAAAAGCTTAGTGATATTGTTCAAATGGAAATGTTTCAAATTATGCAAATACAATTCCAATAAAAAGGGAGGCTATCAGAGTACCAGGCTATCATCCAAGAAGTTCAATGTCTGACCACAGGTAGGAATCTTATTCCTGAAGCCGGACATCTGGTCATAGCCTGGAAATATTTCATGTTTTGTTTTATATTTTATTAGAATTCAATTACAAATCATTTTTGAGTGAAAAAATGTGTGTCTTCCTGCCAAATAGCTCCAGCCAGGCACTATGGCAATAAGATACCACAATTTGTTTCATTAAAATCAAGAACTCCTTTTCTATTTAAGGTTCAATTCCAAAAAATTCTGAAACCCAACAGTTTTCCCTCAACCTAAAGCTTCATTCAGCTTTGCCAAAATACAACCAGAATCTTGTTCACTCTTCATGGTTCATTTATATGCTGGAAAATGTTTTGTTTTCCATTCTTATAACCATCACCAACATCATAAGCCCTTAAATTATTTAAGGCAGACAAATAAGAAAACCTCTTCTAAAAACACAAAAACAATACAGTTCACAGTTTGAAAATTTAAAGAATGTGCCTTTTTTCTTTCCAAGATTTAAAAAAATATTTATTGTCGAATGTATTACATATGTTCCTACCCCCACCCCCATTTACCTCTTCACTTTAGTTAGAATAAATGAATTTTCCAGGTTTGTAGTTTCTGTATGTTTACACATAAGAAAACCGAGGGATCTATTTCCTCATATTTCTAACTGAAACTAATTTTTATTGAACTTTCAGGAATAGTTTAAGATTAATTTTATTGAATTCACTGAGTGACCTAGAAGAGCAGGCTACATTTGATTTTGATGCATATACATAATTATATGAAATATTTAAATTAGGGAACTATTTCACGTTCTTAATTTAATGGTTGAAAACAAAGATGAAAGTAAAACTTTAATTCATATATTTTAAACAGTTTTTGTGCATAGAAGTTATTAAATTTTTTAAATCATAGCAATATTCTTTCATTCACTTAATGGTTTTAAAACATTGATTATATACAAATATTGTACTAAAATAGCAAAGGAGAGTTGCATTTATACTGTTTTGTGTTTTTACATCAGCCTTAAAATTGATAAATTAAAGACTTTTTGGGCAACTAAAGTTTTGCATCCTTTCTAATGAAAATCTCCCTTATATAGAAAATGTTACCAAATAGTTATTCTCCAGTTGTTTACACTATATTCATTTCCCTTGTTGACTAGAATCATACATTTGAGGAGCAGAAATGTTAATGTTTTCCTGTAGGTTTTTTGTTTTGTTTTGTTTTGTTTTTTTGTATTACTCAAGGATCTAATTGATATATAAGGCGAAGAGTAGAAACTGAATAAATATCTGTGAAATTATATAAAATAATGTTTAGTGATTTGACCTGATGAAACATCAGCAAAACTAAATTTATGCTTATGAAGATTTTTGTTACTATTTTATACATTATCTGAAATTGAAACAAGTCTTTATCATAATCATATAAATACTAAGGATAAAGTGAATTATAAATACTTTTACCAAGTTTTTGTAAGCATTCAATGTGAGAAAATCTCAACCAGGAATTATTTCTCTTCATATTTTATTGTTTATCTTTCAGAAAAGTCAGATGCCCAGGAAAGGCACCAGGAGAAAGCACCATCTCTCTATATAAAAGCCTAAGTGACTTACAACTGAACAACCAGAACAACCAGGACAACCGGTTGACCAGTCACTATGATGTGCACTCACCACCAGGGGGCAGATGTTTAATGCAGGAGTTGCCCCCTGGTGGTCAGTGTGCTTCCATAGCTAACCTCCCATGACCACTCCCCCCTTGGCTTCCCAACCTCCCACGGCCCCTCCCCCAGTCCAGCCAACTTCCCACAGTCCCTCCCCCTGGCTGGCCAGCCTACTGATAGGCCTTGATCACTGGCCAGAAAGAGGGACCCCACCGTGCACAAATTCATACATAGTAGAATATAAAAAACAAACAAGCAAACAAGCAAATCCCCAAAACAATGTTTAAAAAATTCAGGTACAGTATTTTTTATACCATAACACTGAAAGAAACAGAACAACCATTGTACAATTTGACCAGGTATGTGATGTGTATAAAAGTGACATGAAATGATGCTGAAACCAGTTTTGCTCAGTGGATAGAGCGTCGGCCTGCAGACTGAAGGGTCCCAGGTTCGATTCTGGTCAAGGGCATGTACCTTGGTTGCAGGCACATCCCGAGGTGGGGGGAGGGGGTGTGTGTGTGTGTGCAAGAGGCAGCTGATTAATGTTCCTCTGTCATTGATATTTCTAGCTCTCTATCCCTCTCCCTTCCTCTCTGTAAAAAATCAATAAAATATATATATATATTTTTAAAAGTGACATGAAATGAAATAATTTAGTGTCTTTATGACAACTAGCTACCAATGAGGCCCTGAACCAGAAGGTGCCCTCTGAGGAAGGCATTGATGGTTCTTGCATTAAATGAAGACCAACAGAGACTCACTTTCTCAGTCAATTTTCTATTCTTGTGTAGAAACAGAAAACATACATGATGGGTGTTAACATCTGTTGAATTGTTTGGAATGTACCAAGCTAGAATGGCTTTTCAGTTTGAGAAAAAAAGATTTAAAAAAGGAGAAGAAAAATGTGACACAAAATAAGAGAAGAAAATATTTACATAGAGGAATTTTCATAAGAAATACTGAAAATAAATTGATAGGCAGTTTAAAGGCATAGCTGAGGGAGAGAGACAAGAGCTTGCTTTATTTATTGATTTTAGAGAGAGAGAGGAGGAAGGGAAGAGAAAGAGAGAAAAAAGAGAGAGAAAAAGAGATTTAGAGAGAGCGTTGTTGTTCCACTTATTTAATGCATTGACTGGTGGATTCTTGTATGTGCCCTAACTGGGGATCAAAACTGCAACCTTGGCACATTGGGATGGCACTCTAACCAACTGAACTACCTGACCAGGCTGGGGTTTATTTTTTGATACAGTGACAATTAAATGAAATGTTAATTTGGTATAGTTGGGCTTTAGGGAAGACATAACTTTTGTCTTTCTTGCTGATTTATGGGGGAGACAATGACATATACATCATTGAAGAGGGGCTGGGACCAAGGTGGTTCTGATCCAGGACAGTCTGGAATGTGTAAAACATTTGCTCCTAAATGTCCTTGGTTAGGAAAGATAAAACCTTGTGATTCATTAGCTGGCTATAAAATTACTCAAATTGTTTGACCTTATTTAATTATTTTGTCTCAGTTTCCTTTATTCCACTTGTCAATGAATTTCTCTAGCCTCTTACTATCCTGACGAAAAAGGAGTGGGCAAATGATTGATAAATGGCAGAATGTCCCATTCAAACCTCATCCTGGGAATGAGGTCAAGTTCATAGTTGCACAAAAGATTCAGGGAAGCAATGAACTAGCTCCAACCTGGGCTTTATGTTGATTAAAACAGTTCCCAAAATGCAAAAATTGTAAAGAATGTGATAACAATATTATATTTCTTTATACTAGGGGCCCAGTGCACAAATTCATGCACCTTGATAGGAACTGTGGGACACAAGACTACAGTGGGCACAGGGGCGAGTCTTGGCCCATCTACCCTGCCTCCACCCAGCCACTCCTGCCATGGCCCATGGGTGAGAACAGGGCCATTGCTGGCAGCCATGGAAAAGGTGGCTGCCAGCCTCAATTGCCACTTAGGAGCAGGAGGAGATGAAAAAGCCCTGAGGGGTAATCAGGGCTGGCAGCCACCACTCCCATGGGCTGATGACACCAAGATCGCTGGTCAGTGCGGGGCGCTGGCAGCAGGGGTGAGCCGTTGTTCTAGTGCTGGCAATGGGTGTGAGCTAGGTCGGTTTGAGTGCTAGGTGGGACTGTGGCGCACAGGAGCAAATAATTTTCAGTAACCACCAAAGGCTAGCCCTGATGACAGTGATGGGAACCCTACCTTGGTCTGGCACACTCACTCACCTTCTCCACCATCCCACCGTGGCCAATGCCTGCCATGGTCTTGCATGCACCCTCTGGTGGTCAGCACACATCATAGCAACCGGTTGCTCTGCCATTTGGTCTATTTGCATATTAGGGTTTTTTTATATATAATCTTTTTTTCTTTTCATTGTAAACAAGCCATGGATTCCCAAATAATATCTTGAAGTTTCAAAAAAAATGTTGAACAATAGTCTAAATTGAAGGTGATTTTTTTTTACTGTTAAGTACTAAAAAAACTACTTTTGAAGAAATAAGAATTCATTTTCTCCATGAAGAGAAAAACTGAAAGCAGAAGTGAGAAATAAATTGGATAACACAAGTTACATAGAAAAGATTCCATTTATGTTCTTGAGCTTTTTAAAAAGATAGGTTTTCAAAATACAAAGCAAAAAAGCAAAGTGATTTTGCATATTGTATGTAGAATCAGTCAGTTGCATCCTCCAAAGATTGATTTTGGTCTCTGATATTTCAAAGGAAATTATATTGATTAATAGATTGCTGTAAATTCTCAACTGTCATTTCGGCTTCTTGTACTTGGGTAGAGTTCTTTATCTATGGGAATGCTTTTTACGTGACTTACAGTCATGTTTTTAACTCCTTTTTTCTCAGTTCTCTTTGAAGTCCAATTATTTATTTTATTTTCTTTCCACTACCAAGAAAATGTATTCTTTAGTTATATGCTCTCTTTGTATCCCCACATTCCTAGGTGTACTTGGAGTTCTTTTTGGTATCTTTTAAATTTCTGCATCCCATCAGTTTCATTCTGACAGATGTAGCCTCTAAATTAAGCTGTGTGATGCACTCAAACCCAAAATAAGCAATTATTTGGGGGTTAGGTGCGTCATACCTGCAAATAACCTCATTTATCTAGAGAAATGCATTTAATGCTATTGTATAAATACCAGTGTTCCAGCATGCTCTATAATACCATCTGTCACTTCTTTTCATATAATACATAATTCAATGTATCCTTTATTCCATTTCTTTAGACATGCAGAGTTCTTGCATGCATCTCTACATACTGTGACAAGAACCCAGGTGTATTATGGAAATTATATCAGCTATTATCCGAGATAAAATTTTTAATGCATGTTGAATTAAGTCCTTTCTCTGTTGCTAAGATATACATACATCAAGGTAAGCTTATATCATTGGCATATTTCACTAACTACTTTTACAGTATATTTTAAACACAATACTCTAGAAAGTAGAAAAGAAACTGCTGTTTCTATTAGAGGAATGTCAGTTTGTCGCTGGTTATGCCAGAGAGGGCTGCTCTGTGTGAGAAGAAGAAGAGAGGATAATGAGATGGAAAGTGGTAGCAGGTTGTAGGGAAATGGGCATTTTTTTTTTATACCTTGCTTGAAACATTTCCCCCCAGATAAGAATAAGATCCAAATTAGATTTATACGTATATCACATATCACATATATCACAAAAAGGTTAGATGTGCAATCATTTGTTGAGTAAATACTAAGTGCTATGATGGCTGAGACATGGAAACAAACAAAGTGTCATGTGATAGAGGACTGGCTAAAGAAGATGTGCTACAGATACACCATGGAATACTACTCAGAAAGGATGAAATTGTGGTGTTTGTGACAATATGGATGGACGTTGAAAACACTATGCTAAGTGAAATAAGTCTGCCAGAAAAAGCTAAGAACCATATGATTTCACTCATATGTGGGATGTAAAACTGAAACTGGTGAACACAAACAAGAGTGTGGTTGCCTCAGGGAAGGAGTAGGAGGAGAAGGGGAGTTCTAATACATGGTGACAGGAGATTTGCCTTTGGGTTGTGAGCACACAATGCAATACACAGATCTTTTTTAAAATATGTATTTTTATTGATTTCAGAGAGGAAGGGAAAGGAAGATAGAGAAACATCAATGTTGAGAGATAATCACTGATCGGCTGCCTCTTGCATGTTCCCTACTGGAGATTGAGCCTACAACCTAGGCATGTGCCCTTGACTGTAATCAAACCCCAGGACCTTTCCATCCACAGGTCAATGCTCTATCAACTCAACCAAACCAGCCAGGGCACAATATACAGACCTTGTAACATAGAAATCCACACCTGAAACCTATATGATTATAGTAACCAATGTCATCCCAATCCTATATAATAAAACGGTAATATGCAAATCGACCGGACAGTGGAACTTCCAGTTGCTATGATGTGCACTGACCACCAGGAGGTAGGTGTTTAGCGTAGGAGCTGCTCCATGATGGTCAGTGCACTCCCACAGCAGGGGCTCTGCTCAGCCAGAAGTCAGGCTCATACTAGAGCCCATGTCCGAGGCAGTGCTAAGGATGTCCAACTGATGACGTAGGTGGGGAGCAAGCATAACTCACCAGTTGGACACCCCCCAAGGGCTTCCAGACTGCAAGAGGGCAATGGAGGGGCTGAGGGACTACCCCCTGCCCTGAGTACATGAATCTCATGCACTGGGCCTCTAGTAAATTTAATAAAAAAGGAAAAAACAAGCAAACAAAATACTAAGTGCCAAGCATGAGGCTAGGTTGTGGACCCTGTAATAGAACAGATTGCAGGTGCTCATGCTCTGATGGGGAGACAGACACACACAGGACTGTGATGGAGCATCCGTGTTCCTAGCACAATGGAGGACGTGCCTGGGAGGTGCTGAAAGAAGTGCCAATTTGCCCTCTGGAAAGAAAGTGTTATGGTTTTCAAAGGAGATTTTACTTGAGCTTCATTCTGAAGAATGAGTAGGAGTTAATTGTTTAGATTGTTTTCTATCCTGTATCATCTGAGCACATTTAGGAAATACAGTTTCTGAAATTATCTTGTCAAGCACAATTCTGTAGGTTGGATCAAAGATGACAGTTCATATATCTGCCCGCCCCCCCCCCCCTTTTTTTCTTTGCCTTTTTTACATAGATTCGTGCAAACTTTTTTAAAATGCATGACTTTCCCATGAAATATATTGCTTTATAGTTAGAATTATATGATGTATACACAAGTGTGAGCATAGATGGTAGGAATTATATATCAGATCATCACTTTAATGTAGCTACATTTACATTCTAAAGCAAAATCACATCTTTCTCCTCGTGCTGACTTTTTCTTTAAAAAAGCAAAGAACTCATGTTCTTAGAACATGACACAGAAACAGGCAATTTTACTGGCTTTGGTCTGCATTCCACTTAAATACATTATATACTATGAAAGTTTTCTTTTTATTTCAAAAGTCTTCAAAATGAAATTAAGGGAATGAATGCATGCTTGCCCCACGGAGTACCTTCTAGGGGACGAATATTCTCATATTCCAGCTTCAACGCTTTTCATCCCATTTCACAATTTTGGAGAGAGAATAATTGATATCCTAGCACACATCCTTTTGTCTGATAATGAGATACACATTTTATAAACATGCACACTGCTAGAAACCAAGTTGGTCTTACATGGAACAGGTGTTGCTTTGGCTATGAATTCAATTTTGTCATGGACAAAAGAAAGTATCTTAAGAGGTGATTTTGATCAATACAATACAGAAACTCAGAGAAAATACCCTTTTGATAAGCTGTTTGATTGTCTTCTTCAAAGAAGGGGCTCTGCCAGGTTAGTAAGAACAGACAAAGATTTGTGAATAGAGAATAACATTTCCCCTTATTTACTCTTGAAAGATGTTTTTATTAGTTCTAAGAGTTACCTTTTTAAGCTAAAACAAGGCCAACTATCACTTTAGGCCATAATGTACAATACACTTTTTTTTTTTTTCCTTTTCTGGCTTGATAGTTTCATGGTGTTTTGTCTTGTTTACTCATTTATATTATGATATACTTCATACTTACAAAAGATCTATACATATAAAAGGGTAGTATGCTACTTAGACCACATCAACTGGACATATTCCACTTGTCCCGTCCTCCTTACAAACAAAGTCACGGTGGCGGTTGCTGAGGCAGAGGCAGTTGGAGGTGATCAGGTTGGCAGGCAGAGGGGTTAGAGGCATTCAGGAAGGCAGGCAGCAGTTAGAAGCCAGCAGTCCCAGATAGTGAGGGAGATGTCCAACTGCTGGTGTAGGCCTGATCCCTAAACCAGCAATCAGAAATCCCCCATGAGGTCCTGGATAGGAGAAGGTGGAGGCCAGGCTGAGGAACCTCCTTCATGCACTGGGCCTCTAATCCTATCCTATCTAATAAAGAGGGAATACGCTAATTGACCCTCACGCCATAACAAATGATGATAGCACCCACAGCCAATAAGGAAGGAATATGCTAATGGACTGCCATGCCCTTAAAGATGGCAGTGCCCACAGCCACAAGATGGCAGTGCCCAGTCCCCTCAGCACCTCAGCCCCCAGGCTGGCCCAGCAGCTCCTCATACCTGCATCCAGAGTCCCCCAGTCCCCTCAGCTTCCCAGGGTCAGCCTGAGGTACAGGCAAGCCTTTCATGGTGGCTACCCAGCCTCCCAGGGCTGGACTGATGCTCAGATAACCAGGGCTGGCCAAGGCTTGCACTGATGGCAGTGGCAGCAGCAGAGGTATTATGGGGCATAGCCTTTCCCTGATCTCCAGGTCGCCTCCCACCCCTGAGGGCTCTGGGACACTGAGAAGGGGCAGACCGGGCTGAGGGACCCCACTCTAGTGCATGAATTTTCATGCACCAGGCATCTAGTATAAATATAATACACTATTTCCCCTTGTACCTACTCTGCTGTTAGAAAAGAAATCATTACAAATACTGATAAAGCCCTTTTGTGTATGGCTTCATGATCTCATTTGTTAAGCTCAGGCCTCAGGTAACCAGTATTCTAAATGTGTTGTTTAACTTTTGTGAACCCTGAGAAAGAAAACACCTACTGAGAAGGGATTTTGGTGGCTAACTGGGCTCAGATTAAAACAACAAAACAGAGAAGCCATTAGCCATTGAAATACAGGGGCCTCTCACCCAAACTGCACTTCAGGGAGAAGCCAGCACTGAACTGCCTGCCCTGCTCTGTTCAGCCACCTGAGCCAGCCCTTATAAAGGAGATTCTAGAACCTTCTTTCAACCAATAGAACTGAGACTTTTCCCATCCAAGGGGAGCTGTGCAGCTCTGTCCAAATCAGAGTGGCTCTATACTGGCCAATCAGGACAGTGCCTTTTGGCATGAGAACAGACCAATCAGGGATCAGTTGCTGGGACATCTGTCTGTATAAGCCAGCTCCCCTCTGGCTCTGGGAGCACACTTTCCCTTTCCACATAGAGTCAGTAATGTGTCTCCCAGGCTGAGATGAGACATCTTGAGGGAGGAGAGTGCCTCAGACCAGTGGAGGCCAGATCAGACTGATCCAGAAAAGTAGCAGATCCAAAAACAGCAGAGCAGAACAGTGCAGTGCACAACAGACTGGCAAGGAGCAGAGCAGAGCTGTATAGCCCTAGAAGGGCCTGGCCCCAGGGCTGCTTCACAGCTATGCCATATCACAAGTGAGCTGTTTTACACTGAAAAAAGTTAACTCACCTCAAATAGGGTGTTCCTATTGGTGCTGAACTGGCATGAATGACCATCAGTTGACACCTTCTATATGTTTTCATACTTTTATTAATTAAATATGTATTGTAAACTAATATATGATATTATTTTGCATATTTTGGTATAATATTCTGGCAACTCCTTTTACTCAACCTCATGCTGTGATTCTTTTTACCATATGTGACTCATTCGTTTGTTTCCATTGCTGTATAATATTCAATTGCATGACTTCACCACGATTTGTCTTTGCAAATAGACCTGGATTTTTTTCAAGTGTTTGTTATTACAAACAACACACTATAAGCATTTTCTTACTTGTTGTGATGGGGAAATGAGAGGTTTTTTTTTTTGGGGGGGGGGGGGCTAGCAATCTGTATTTGTGCCATTAACCTAATGCACATTCTTGTTAATCTATAGTATAGCCACTGCCCCTTTAATTATCTGGTCTTATAAGATCTGTTTACCCAAAATACTACTCCCATTTTAGAGATGCCATAAACCATCCCCAGATGGAGTTATCAGTGTTGGCACCAGGCCAGACCTTTAGTTGTGATCTCAAAGCCTCAGCACATGGGGCTCTTTAAGAACTTGCAAATGGGACTGGAAAACCCTTATTTGGAAGACAAAGGGCTAGAAAGATATAAAAAGGGAAAGACTCCTTCGTGTTTTTACTCAGATTTTTGGAGGTGACTCCACTGAGACCACTGGCAGAATAAAACAGTGTAACTCCATTTCTCTAAGCATTGCTTGGTTTTTTCCCTGGTCGTCTGTAACAGTTGCACTTACCCAGAATAATTTAAAAGCATGTTATTTAATACCAAAAGTATTAAAATTTTATTTTTATAAATTACACTTTGGTTTAAGAATATGCTATAAATAATGCAGTTCTTAAAATGTATTGAGTATTGCCTAAAGGCCTAATGCATTGGTAATTTTTATAATTGTTTTCTGTATCTTTGTTATTCCAAGGTTATATATATCAAGGGCTAAGGACTACATTTTGTTCCTTCAAAACTTATATGTTGAAGCCCAACCAACAATTTGACTATATTTGGAGACAAGTGTCCTTAGGAGGTAGTTAGAGCTAAGTAAGGTCATAAGGGTGAGGTCCTATTCTAAGGACTAGTGACCTTATAAGAAGAGAAGAAGCCAGAGATTTCTTTCTTTTTCTCTCTCTTTGTCTTCATATTTTGTATGGCAGCCTGAGCAGGCTAACACATCAAGCTTATTAATTGTTCCATTCTCTGAATCTCTCTCTTCTTGAGCTTTTAGCAACAAAAATAAGTGCATCAAACTTTCTTAGGGTTGTGGATTTTTTTCTCCTGTAAAATTCTTTGTTTTGTTTGATAGTTTTGAAGAATACTATTAAATGCATACAAATTTAGAATTGTAAGATATTCCTGGAGAAACACACCTTTTAAAATGATGAAGTAAATCTCTGTCTTCATAAAAATTATTTTGACCTCAGAATCTGCTTTGTCTAACATCTTTAAAGCCACAATAGCTTACCTTTAACTAGTAATTTCCTTACATGTAATTTTTAACATTTTAATTGCAGCCTATTTGCCATTAAGTTTTACACGTACATCCTATAGGCAATTTTAAAAAATCTATTCTTGCAGTTTCTGCATATCCTGTCAATCCTGATATACTGTGGGTTTTCGTTTATTCTTTTTCTGTGAGTTGTTTCTCTTTTCTATTCTTTGATATTTAAAGTTTGTTTTATTTTCATTACTCTTTCCTCTCTGTGCAGGTTTTGAATTTATATACTCTTGTTATAGTCTTTTAATAACTGTCATAAAATTTTAACAGACACAAATATGAAATATAAAATCCAAAGTTAATTAGCATCTCTACCTGTAAAGCCACACAAAGATTTTAGAACACTTCATTTCTGGCTTTCCTCTTATGCTACTGTCATTTTTCAGTTCCATCTTTGTTCATAACTTTTAAAGTAATTATCATTATATTGTTTCATTCAATTATTGTGTTTATTTACCCTTACAATTTTTTTGCTAACTTTTTCTTTTGTAATTGCAGCCTATGATTCAGTTTTCTTCTTTCTAAAATATAGTCATGTGTAGCATAATGATGTTTTAGTCAGTTACAGACTCCACATATAACTGATCCCATAAAAGAGAAATAATATGTGGGGAGTTTGACAATATATTCCTGTTCCTCGTAGCACCTCAATTTCGGGTGCACAGATTACATCCCAAACAGTTGGCCCCTCACTTCTTTTAGCAGAGGAACCTGTTCCATCTTGGCTACATATTTAGGGCTGAGATAGCCCTCCCAAATCTAGCTCCATGGTCTTCAGAGTACACTGCTGTATATTCTTTGTTGAGGACCTAAGATCCATTGGAGGTACTTTAACAAGTCTTTAGTGATGCTGCCACTTTATTAAAAGCTTCCTGTTTTATGATTATAAAGATATGTCCCTTTATCTCTCTATCTTGATGTCTTATTCTGACTGAACCGCAGGCCACTTTTCACTCCTTCCTGAGAGTCACATTATGGTGTACTACCCCTAACCCAGACAGTTGTCCTTGATATTTTTCAATCAAGGACATCCCAGTTCATGGAGCTGAATCAACAGCTTCCATTTTCTGTTTTCAGCTTTGTTAGCTGGAAGCCAGTGGAGGGTTGTAGGCCAGTGTTTAGTGTTCAGTGATGTCCTAGGTCTTCACATTCACTCACCACTCATTCATGTTCTCATCCAAAGCAACTTCCATTCCTGCAAGCTTCATTCATGGTAAATGCCCTACACAGTGGCTATATCATATTTTAACTATACCTTTTTGATGTGTAGATATGTTTAGATACACAAATACATACTATTGTGTTATAACTATTTACAGTATTCAGAACAGTAACATGCCTTATAGGTATGTAGCCTAAAAGCAATAAGCTATTCTACATAGCATAGTTGTATAGTAGATTACACTATGCTTGTATAAGTACAAACTATGATATTAGCACAAAGATGGAATCACCTAATCATGTGTTTCTCAGAACATATATGTGTTGTTAAGTAATACACAACTGTATTTCTATTACTACTTGACCTATTAACTATTCCATATATACCATATATATTCACCTATCTTAATCTATGCTCTCAAAATGTTTATGTCTATATTTCATGTCCTCACCCTATCAATAAAGGAGACAACTAAAATATCATCTAATGGTAAATTTAAAAACATCTGGATAGTATGTAAGTCTCCCAAGTCGATTCTAATTTTAGCTCCTCATTATTTTCTATATATGGGCAATTGAAAAATGTATCTAGTCTACAAATACTTGATATAAAATTTTAAAAAGTAAATGTGATTACAGCAATAATACTGAGAGAGGGAAACAAAACACGGAAGTGGGGGCATCTTAGATCTATAAAATAAATAACATCCTTGTAAGAAGGAATAAGGAGGAATCTCTGCTTTGGAAAAGATTTGTTATGGTCATTAGTTATTAACAAAGAAAGGGAGACAATGAATCAGACATTAAGGCTGACTAACTAGGAAGGGGCAGCTTTACAGACACTACAGGGAACAGCCACATCTTGCATCCTCCATCAAAGGGATGCTAATCCCCACGTAGGCAGAAAACACCGGTTTTCCATCTCCCCTGGGGAAAACCTCATTTCCGCAGATTATTAGATGGAGAAATAAAGAGCAAGGGAGAAAGTCCTCTGCTGAGGCATTCCAAGTAGAAGCCAGTTAGCAAAGCAAGGCTATGAGGCATGTGCAGTAGGATCCAAAATAGGGTCCCTACACAAGGATTACTTAAATGGTCCTACACTTGACCATATATATTTTTCTTACCTTTTTGAAAGCACTGATTTTGAGAAATGACATATGGAATAAGTATTATCCAAATCCTCAGCATCTGTCATGGTAGGTAGTGGCAGCCTGGAGGGTGGTCTCAACTTAGAGATATTCTAAGCACCCATGACTACAATTGTACTGCTTATTGGATCACATGGTAAAAACATTTTTGGAACAAATGTAAAGTAAGAATGTTTTAAAATTCTCATTTTAGTACCTGAACAGTTGCATGACCTTGGATAAATTATTTTATCTTACTGTTCTTTTGTTTTGATGTGCATCTATAATAATAAAAGAGTAATATGCTAATTAGACTGAACTTCCTTCTGGACGATCTTCTAAATAAAGCTGGGGCTGCAAGGGAAGCCTGGGTTCTGGGGCCTGGAGGGGAGCCGGTGCCAGCAGCTGGGGAAAGGAAGGCCTACTCTTGCATGAATTTCGTGCATTGGGCCACTAGTACTTCAATAAAAACAGATATTTTTGAACATCCCCCCCCAAAAAAAAAACCCCCAAACAAAATAATGACCATAAAGGGGAGGAGCCTGGCAGCAGCAAATCTGGGGAAAAGACCAGCTAGGATGAGGTTAGGAAAACCCAGAAGATCTAAGAAAAGTTTTGGATAATGGGGAGCACCAGCTAAGCCAGGGAAGATCCAGGAAAGAGATTGCATAGCTTGAAAGAAAGATTACCCCTTTCCAAACTCAAAAAAATATAATCAAAGTTTAACAAAGGCCTGAGGAGCACTCTCTCTCTTCAAAGACTGCATGGGGCAAAGCACAGAGCAGATTACAGGCCAGACACGACCAGGGACTGGAGCCTTGGAGGTTGGGCCGATGGCAGGGCTTTCTGGCTCTCCTCCTTGGCCTGGTGGGGACAAGTGAGGGCCTGTGGCCCCAGAGGCTGGACAACTTCTGCAGCAAGATGGAGCTGAGCCTCCTGGTCTGGATGAGACATCAGGCATTGTGTACCTGGGGGCAGTCTGTTGTTTTCACTTCAGTAAATCTTGCCACTATCCCTCAAATCCTCTTCTGCATGTATTTTCTGAAATACCATGAAAGAATCCTATTTCCTCCAACAACAGATTAAACTTCTGGGTCAGCTGGTTTGATCTATTTATGCAATATAATTGTCCTTACTTCATCTTGGTCTTGTTTTCTGTGGTTTCAGTTACTCGCAGTCAACTGCGGTCAGAAATTTTAAAAATTAAGTTTTTAGTTGCGTGCTATTCTGAGTATATCTTGCTATCCTGCTCCATCTGATTCATCAGAAAATGAATCATTGCTTTGTCCAGCATATCCATGCTATGTACACCTCCCCCCCCCCCCCCGCCCCTACCCACTAGTCAGTTGTAGATGTTGAGATCTCTCAAGTGCTTGTGCTCAGGCAACCCTTATTTTACTGAACAATGGCCCCAAAGTGCAAGAGTAGAGATGCTGGTAATCCAGATATGCCAAATAGAAGACATGAAATGCTTCTTTTAAGTGAAAAGGTGAAAGTTCTCAACATAATGAGGAAAGAAAAAAAATCGTATGCTGAGGTTACTAAGATCTACACTAAGAACCAATTTTCTATCCTTAAAGTTGTGAAAAAGGAAAAACAAATCCATGCAACTTTTGCTGTAGCAGCCAGAACTACAAAACTTCTGAACACAGTGCATGATAAATGCTTAGTTTTGATGGGAGAAGTATTAAATTTGTGGGTGGGGAACATGAACAGAAAAATGTCAGAAATGTGTTGCACCAGGAAGCATTGAGCCTGTACAAAGATTTCAGCAAGGGATTCCTTGAGAGAAATGACACATGTAACTGTATAAAGGGCTGGTTGCATAGATTCAAGAATAGTTTTGGGCTGCAAAATATAAAAGTTGCTGAAGACACATGCACAGACTACTTTCATATAACTTTTTTTTTTTACAATGTATTGTTATAATTTTTCTACCTGATTATTAATTAACATTGTTAATTTCTTACTGTAACTCATTTGCAAATTAAACTTTATCATAGGTATGCATACATAGGTAAAGAAAACATTATATTTAGGGTTTGAAGCTACCCATGATTTCAGAAATCCAATGGGGTTGTTGAAATGTATTCTCTCCTGTACAAAGTTTGACATGTTTTGTTTTATATAAAATTAAATTTTCCTCTGGAATAACTATGTTTACTAAATAGCAAGATCTTGCAGAGGAGGTCAAATTAGATTTGTCTTATGTAACAATCTTGAAGATTTTAAACTACCTTGAGGAAATACCTTTACTTTTATTTCTAAGTCAATCAAATATCTGATATCATAAAAAAGATTGAATCATTTACACCTCTATAGCACTATTAGATTTAGTTGGTGTTTTTGAAGTTGTTTTCTGTTCTGATTATAAAAAAAGATCTGCAAAGCAACTGCCCATTTATAAATTTTGTATATATTGCTTAATCTTTATTCTTCTCACAAAGGTCATAGAAAATTAAATAAGATTGTCATCTTATTCATTATTTTAATAACTCCTTGTCTGAGAGAGGAAGCTGGATGTTGGCTTAAATGGACTTTGAACAATTGCCACTTTGATCTGATCCTCACCAGGGCTTGTTAACAATTATAAAACCTGCTAAGATGCCAGCAATGTTCTGAAAATGTTTCCTCGTCTTTTATGTGTATAATTTCATAATTGTTATTAATTTTTGAGTTATTCCTTACCTTTCAAACATACAATATATTATTTAAGCAGCGTTTCCCAAATTTTAGTCATTTATGAGCTACCTTTGTGATTTTTGCAAAATCTTAGAAACCACTATATTTTTAGTATTTATTTATTTATTTTTTTATTTTTTTATTTTTTTTTTATTCCTTTCTTTTTTTTTTTACTGATTTTTTTTTGCCCCCCTCCCTCCCTCCCGTACATACCCTCCCTCCCCAGAGTTCCATGTCCATTGGTTGAACCTATATGGATGTACACAAGTTCTTCGGTTGATCTACTATCTCCCCCAGATCTTCCTCCCCTCCCCTCTGTAATTCGACAGTCTGCCTGTTGTTTTACTGTCTCTATATCTGTCTCTTGGTTCATCAATTTATAATGTTCTTTATCATCCACAAATGAGTGAGGTCATGTGGTGTTTCTCTTTCATCGATTGGCTTATTTCACTCAGCATGATGTTCTCCAATTCCATCCAGGTTGCTGCAAATGATGAGAATTCCTTCTTTTTTATGGCAGCATAGTATTCCATTGTGTAGATGTACCATGGTTTTTGGATCCAATCATCTGCTGACGGGCACCTACGCTGTTTCCAAATTCTGGCTATTGTAGATTGTGCTGCTATGAACATAGGGGTGCATATATCCTTTCTGATTGGTGTTTCTAGATTCTTGGGATATATTCCTAGAAGTGGGATTACTGGGTCAAATGGGAGTTCCATTTTCAGTTTTTTGAGGAAACTCCACACTGTTCTCCACAGTGGTTGCACCAGTCTGCATTCCCACCAGCAGTGCACGAGGGTTCCTTTTTCTCCACAACCTCGCCAACACTTGTCGTTTGTTGATTTGTTGATGTTGGCCATTCTGACAGGTGTGAGATGGTACCACATTGTTGTTTTGATTTGCACCTCTCGGACAATTAGCGACTTAGAGCATGTTTTCATGTGCCTTTTGGCCTTCCTTCTGTCTTCTTTTGAAAATATTCTATTTAGGTCCATTGCCCATTTTTTAATTGGATCATTCATCTTCCTTTTATTTAGTTGTATAAGCTGTCTGTAAATGTTGGAGATTAAACCTTTATCAGTGGTATTATTTGCAAATATATTCTCCCACACCGTAGGCTTTCTTGTTGTTTTGTTGATGGTTTCTTTTGCCGTAAAAAAGCTTTTTATTTTGATGTAGTCCCATTTGTTTATTTTCTCTTTAGCTTCCATTGCTCTAGGGGCAGTATCCGTGAAGAAGTTCTTTTGGCATACGTCTGAGATTTTGCTGCCTGTGGATGCTTCTAGTATTTTTATGGTTTCCCGTCTGATGTTTAAGTCCTGTATCCATTTTGAGTTTATTTTGGTGAATGGTGTAAGTTGGTGATCTAGTTTCATTCTTTTGCATGTGTCTGTCCAATTTTCCCAACACCATTTATTGAAGAGACTGTCATGACTCCATTGTATACTCGTGCCTCCTTTGTCAAATATTAATTGAGCATATTGATTTGGGTTGATATCTGGGTTCTCGATTCTATTCCATTGATCTATATGTCTGTTCTTGTGCCAGTACCAGGCTGTTTTGAGAACCGTGGCTTTGTAATATAGTTTGAAGTCTGGTATTGAGATCCCTCCTACTTTACTCTTCTTTCTCAGGATTGCTGTGGCTATTTGGGGTCTTTTATTGTTCCAAATGAACTTTTGGAGAGTTCTTTCTAGGTCAGTGAAGTATGCTGTTGGTATTTTAATGGGGAGTGCATTGAACCTATAGATTGCTTTAGGAAGTATGGACATTTTGATGATGTTGATTCTACCAATCCATGAACATGGTATGTTCTTCAATCTCCTTACATCTTCCTCTATCTCTTTTTTCAGTGTCATGTAGTTTTCCGCAAATAGGTCCTTTACTTCCTTAGTTAAATTTATTCCTAGGTATCTTAATTTTTTTGGTGCGATGGCAAATGGAATTTCTTTTTTAGCCTCTGTTTCTGTAGTTTCACTGTTGGTGTATAGAAATGCCATGGATTTTTTGGCATTAATTTTGTATCCTGCTACATTGCCAAATTCATTTATTAAGTCAATTAGTTTTTTAATGGAGTCCTTTGGGTTTTTTATGTACAATATCATGTCATCTGCAAATAAGGATAACTTTACTTCTTCTTTTCCAATTTGGATGCCTTTTATTTCCTCCTCTTGTCTAATTGCAATGGCTAGTACTTCCAGTACTATGTCAAACAGGAGTGGTGAGAGTGGGCATCCCTGTCTTGTTCCTGTTCGTAAGGGAATGGTTTTAGTTTTTGCCCATTGAGTATAATGTTGGCTGTGGGTTTATCATAAATAGCTTTTATTATGTTGAGGTATGATCCTTGTACTCCCACCTTGTTAAGAGTTTTTATCAGGAAAGAGTGTTGGATTTTATCAAATGCTTTTTCTGCATCAATTGATATGACTATACGATTTTTATCTTTCAATTTGTTAATGTGATGTATCACGTTTATTGATTTGCAGATATTGTACCATCCTTGCATTCCTGGAATAAATCCTACTTGGTCATGGTGTATGATCTTTGTGATGTTCTTCTGGAGTCGATTTGCTAGAATTTTGTTGAGGATTTTGGCATCTATGTTCATGAGGGATATTGGCCTGTAATTCTCTTTCATTGAGTTGTCTTTATCTGGTTTTGGTATTAGAGTGATGCTGGCTTCATAGGAGTTTGGAAGTGTTCCTTCCTCTTGTATTTTTTGGAATAGTCTGAGGAGGATAGGTTTTAGTTCTTCCTTGAATGTTTGGTAAAACTCTCCTGTGAAGCCATCTGGCCCTGGGCTTTTGTTTGCTGGAAGCTTTTTGAGGACTGTTTCAATTTCTTCCCAAGTCACTGGTCTATTGAGATTTTTAGATTCTTCCTGATTGAGTTTTGGAAGTGTATATTTTTCTAGGAATACGTCCATTTCCTCCAGGTTGTTCAGTTTGTTGGAATAGAGTTATTCATAGTATTTAGTAACAATCCGTTGTATTTCGGTGGGGTCTGTTGTTATTTCACCTCTTTCATTTCTGATTTTGTTTATTTGGGTCCTCTCTCTTTGTTTCTTGGTTAGCCTGGCTAGAGGTCCATCTATCTTGTTTATCTTTTCAAAGAACCAGCTCTTGGTTTTGTTGATCTTGTGTATTGTTTCTTTGGTCTCTATGTCATTTATCTGTGCTCTGATTTTTGTTATTTCCTTTCTTCTGCTTACACTGGGCTTTTCTTGTTGCTCTTTTTCTAACTCTTTGAGTTGTAGAGTTAGATCACTTGTTAGCCTTTTTTCTAGTTTTTTGCAATAGGCTTGTAAGGATATGAACTTCCCTCTCAAAACTGCTTTTGCTGTGTCCCATAGATTTTGGATGGTTGTGTTTTCATTGTTATTTGTTTCCAGGATGTTTTTAATTTCTTCCTTGATTTCTCTGGTAACCCAGTCCTTGTTTAATAGCATGCTATTTAGTCTCCATGTGTTTGATTTCTTTGGATTATTTTTATTGTAGTTAATTTCCAGTTTTATGCCATTATGATCTGAGAAGATGCTTGATATGATTTCTATCTTCTTGAATTTGAAGAGACTTTGCCTATGTCCCAAAATGTGGTCTATCTTTGAGAATGTCCCATGTGCACTTGAGAAGAATGTATATTTTGTGGCTTTGGGGTGGAATGTTCTGAAGATGTCAATTAATTCCATCTGGTCTAGTGAGTCATTTAGGATTGATATTTCTTTGCTGATTTTTTGTTTAGATGATTTGTCGAAGGGTGACAGTGGGGTATTAAAATCTCCTACTATGATTGTATTGCTATTAATCTCTCCCTTAATGTCCTCCAGCAGTTTTTTTTTTTATGTATTTGGGTGCTCCTGTATTGGGTGCATATATATTTACCAGGGTTATTTCTTCTTGTTGGATTGTTCCCTTTAGTATTATGAAGTGGCCTTCATTATCTCTTGTTATGTCCTTCACTCTGAGATCTAATTTGTCAGATATAAGTATTGCTACCCCAGCTTTTTTTTCATTTCCATTTGCCTGGAAAACTTTTTTCCATCCCTTCACCCTCAGTCTGTGTGCATCTTTTTTTCTGAGGTGGGTTTCTTGTAGACAACAGATGTATGGGTCTTGTTTTCTTATCCAATCTGACACCCTATGTCTTTTGTTTGGAGCATTTAATCCATTTACATTTAAGGTTATTATTGATAGGTACTCATTTGACGCCATTTTTATTCTATAGCAGTGTTCCTTCTTCACTTCCTATTTCTTTATTTTTACAGTAGACCCTTTAGCATTTCTTGCATTGCTGGTTTGGTGGATATAAATTCCTTCAGTCTTTTTTTGTCTGTGAAGCTCCTGATTTCCTCTTCAATTTTGATTGATAGCCTTGCTGGGTACAGTATTCTTGGATTCAGACCCTTCCTTTGCATGACTTTGTATATTTCATCCCATTCCCTTCTGGCCTGATATGTTTCTGTTGAGAAATCAGTTGCTAGTCTGATGGGGGTTCCTTTGTATGTCACTTTCTGTCTCTCTCTGGCTGCTTTTAAGATTCTTACTTTGTCGTTGTTGTTAGCCAATTTAATTATAATGTGCCTTGGCGTCTGTTTTCTGGGATTTATTTTGCTTGGGACTCTGTGAGCATCTTGGATTTGTGTGGGTTTTTTCTTCTCTATCTCAGGAAAGTTTTCTGTCATTATTTCTTTAAATACTTTTTCCATGTCTACCTCAGTTTCCTTTCCTTCTGGAACCCCAATTATTCGAATATTATTTTGTTTTGTATTGTCCCAAAGCTCCCGTAGGCTCTCCTCCTGCTTTTTAATCTTTTTTTCTAGAAGCTGCTCTAATTGGGTATTTTTTTCCATCTTGTCTTCTAGCTCACTGATGCGGTCCTCTGCTTCATCTAATCTACTCTTGATG
The DNA here is from genome assembly GCF_964339955.1 of Pipistrellus hanaki. NCBI lineage: Eukaryota > Metazoa > Chordata > Mammalia > Chiroptera > Vespertilionidae > Pipistrellus > Pipistrellus hanaki. The sequence continues at coordinate 30,553,049 of NC_140504.1, forward strand.
TTTTCTATTGAGTTCTTCATGGTAGTGATGTCATTTTTCATTTCTTCTTGGTTCTTCTTCAATTCCTCTTGGTTCTTCTTCAATTCCTCTTGGTTCTTCTTCAATTCCTCATGGCTCTTCTTCAATTCCTCATGGTTCTTCCTCATTTCTTCTTGGTTATTGTCAAATTTCTCTTCCATTCTTTTTAGCCATCCTATGATCATTATTCTGAATTCTTGCTCTGGTAGGCTGCTTGCCTCTGACTCCTTTATTCCTTTTCAGGTGATGCCTGCTTTTCTTTCATGTGTGGGCTATTTCTTTGTCTCCCCATGGCCTCTCTTTTCAGGATGTCTGGTTATGTGGTGTTTCTTCCCCTTTCCGTGGGTGACTGAAGAACTCCCTTGAAACCAAGTGTTTGCGCCGATTGGGCTGTCTCAGCTACTCGATGTTCTCCGCCGCTGTGGGTTTTTCCAGGCTTCAGAGAGGCTCTTCCTTTCCTGGTAAGCTGACGCCGCCTTCTCTTCAAGCCCGGAGCTCTGGGAGAGCCGCGGCGGCGGCCGCAGTGCTGGCCGGTTGGTCAGGAAATCCTGTCCAGCGAACCTTTTCTTACCCTCCTTGAGATTTCCGCTGTCCCTCAGCTGCCAATCAACTTTCCCTGAGCGACTCAGACACTGCTTTTTTCTGTTCTGGGACCGGAGTCAGAACAAGTCCGTCTGTTCGGTCGCCATCTTCAAGCTCCGCCCCCCTTTAGTATTTTTTCTTAAAAGCAACTTATAGTTTTACGTAAAGAATATATTTTAGGAATCTTTATCCTATTACTAAAATGTAAAAGCAATATCTTTTTCTATAAATAGCTTACTGTAACAACAAATTCAATAGGAGTAAGCAAAAATCTTTAAATTCTAGCTAGGTAACACTGCCTACTAACTGTGGGAGATTGAGATTTGGTTTTTTTTATTATTAAAAAAATACAGGTTAGCTCATGATAGAGAGATGTTAAATAAATTTTAGCCTTAAAATTGAGAGCTCCTCTTTGACATTGCTAGGTTGAAAGAAAAAGAGATTATTTCCTTGCTATCTGAATTAACATTATTTTTATTATGTCCTGTTATTAAATGTCATATTCATTGTTATCCAAAGCCATATCTCTACCACTGGTATATTACCTGTCCTCCCATTTTGGGAAATAGAATTCTAAAGAAATATATTCAGATATATTATATACTTTTAAAAGTAGTTACACATGAATGTGTGTGAGATGTGTGTGTGCTAGAGAGATATAAAATATCTCTAGCTTAGATATAAGTGTAAAAATATCCTTCAGATCTAGACCAACACCAACCTCAAAAAAATTGTATAAACATTTTCTCTAACTTTCTGAGTTAAATTACTGGTTTTCAATTAAATAGCTATATAGTTGCATATTAGGAAAAATGAAGACTTCCTCATTTTTCATTAAGGAAAAATATTAAAGTTAATTCTGATTTTTGCTTTATCAGTTTCTGCTTTGGGGCCTGTCTTTTTGCTGACCGTCCCTTCCCTCCCTCCCATCAACCCAGACGCTAATATGTTGTCTACCTAGCAGGAAGTACGATTTTTCATGAAATCAGATTAAAATGTCAGTTCTGTTTTAAAACGGCCCGTGACTTTCCATTGCAGTTTTAAGTGAAATCCCTGTGTGCGCCTCAGCCTGAAGACCTGGGACCCAGCCCCTGTGCAGCTCCTGCAGGGCCTCATTCCTTCGCTCACCAAGTGGAGCCACTCTAGCTTTCTTCCTGTTTTCCTACTTGCCAGGTTTTTCCTGCTGTAGATGCCTTTCACTTGTTTTGTTTTGTCTTGTTGTTTGCTGTTATTATCTTTTATTGTTTATTTTTGTTTGTTTGTTTTCCTGAAATGCTCTTTCCCTGGACTCCACTTGGCTGATGCTGATTATCCCTCCCCTTCGCGCCCTCCTTCCCCCCCTCCCCCCTCTTCCCCCGCTTAATTCTCTAGTTAAATGTCTTCCAGACTGTGTCTGTAAACATTTTGTAAGTGGATCATCCCTTCATGTAGTATTCCCTACCTGTTTCTTTCTGTTGTTTTTTTTTTTTTGTTTGTTTGTTTGTTTTTTGGCTTGTTTTGCTTTGTTTTGTTTTAGAAGAGCAAGCAAAATTTAACAGAGGAACAAGGAAGGGCATAGAAAAAGCAACAGGAGAGCCTAGGCTGGGCTGCTTTGTCTCCTTGGGAAGTCAGAGAAGAGGGTACCTTGGAGACAGCTTTACGGGTTTAGCCCAGGACCAGCTGCCACTGCCCATTGCTCCTCTGGTTGTAAGTCTAGTGGGGTCCCTTGGAGTTTATGAGATACTGCTTGTGGGAGGAGGAGACAGGAGAGGAAGAAGAGGAAGAAAGGAATAGCGTGGCTGTGCTCCTTGGAAGGAGGTGAGCCTTCACCTGTTTTTTTCTTATGTTGTCTACTTTGGATACATATATTTGTCTCTTTACTTATTTTTATATTATTTATTGATTTCAGAGAGGAAGGGAGAGGAGAGAGATAGAAACATCAATGATGAGAGAGAATCATTGATCAGCTATCTCCTGCACACACCACATTGGGGATCGAGCCTGCAACCTGGGCATGTGCCCTCACGGGGAATCAAATAGTGATCACCTGGTTTATAGGTTGACACTCAACCGCTGACCCGCATCAACAGGGCATCTTTACTTGTTTATTTCCTACTTCCTTATTAAACTCTAAGCTTTGTGAGGGCTTATGTTTATCAGTTGCCATGGCCTGCACTGTCCCAATACCATTCTTGGTACATAGAAGCACTAAATATATATTGAGTGAATTCATCCTCTTCAAGTAATTCTTTGGAGGCTGCCCTGATGATAATCTCACTTTTAAATAATCTCTTGGTTAAGAAAGCCGTGTGGGCCGTGTTCAGTATTGAGAAAGAATAAGCAGTTGAATAAACAGCTTTCCTTTGTTTGTAACAGCACTTAAAACTAATTGTGGTGGCTGAGCATAAGGGGCAGCATAAGCACCACAGATACTTGGGTTTGTAGCATCAAAGGCAAGGCAGCAATACTGCGTTAAATCTTCTTTTAATGATCTCCTTATAATTATGAATCCCTCAGAAGAAATTCAACCACTTTCTATGTTTGAAAATCTGCTTAACTGTGCTTAATTCTTTTGCTTTGGCTCATTTCCAGCTCTGAAACATTCTTTTCCTAACTAGATTGTATTTGGACTTTGACAGAAAACAGTTATTGTTATGTATTTGTAGGTGCACCAGCTGCTTGTGGAAATTTGAATTCATTCTACATGTAAGTTCATAAAAATACATACAACAGAACACTTTGAATCCATGGCTTTAGCCCAAAGACTTGAACCTGTCTACAAGATTTCATATTTCTCTACTGAGATGTTTCTCAACGTTTTTACACATTATCACTTGGGACATGTGGCCCATGTCTGCATTGATAAGGTGGATTGTTAGCACTATTCAGTTCTCAGGTTGCATATATGTAATCCCATCATTTTCTTTCCCCATTCACAGACATACATCAGAATGAACAAAGAGGGCCTTTAGTTTATGTCTAACCTTAAATTTAATATAATTTATTTTTAAAATTTTATAGAAACATTGATCATTAAACTGCCATTAATAAAAACATTTGCTTATTACTCATAGCTGCATCAGCTGGAAACTGATAGACACTCTATTCTCAAGTAAATAGGGACAAAATTGTAAGGAGAACTTCCTATTCCACTACAGTAAACATAAAATGTACTCTGGACATTTCTTGAAAAATTAGTAACTGTAGTTTCCAGAGATTGTTATAATGTAATTTGTTTTATAATTATATTATATTATTGGCTATATTTATCCAATTGACCTGAGGATATATTACCATGGAAATCATTGTGAGTCTGACAAAATGCATTCCAACGGCCACCTACCAAATGTGTTTTAGAACACCACTCAATGACACAGTAGAGATTGCCTGTACATTTGGCTTTCATATTGAAAATTTGGTTTACGGAGTGGCTAAGACTGGATGCCATCAAAGTTAGATTTATTTAGTGACATAATGACAACTAATATAACTAAGTCTTTTAATAGGTAGTTTAATCTGTAAATTCAGCTCTGTGGTATAACATAACTTATGGCATAAGTGAGGAAGTCACTCTGTTTTATTAATTTTGATATAAATAAGAAAATTTAGAGCCACATGTACATCAAGACAAAAGCTCACAATTGTAAAGCTAGTTGCTTCTGCAATACCTTTTTTTCTACTTTATTTTCAAACTATTCTTTTAGGTCTATCAAGGATACTATAATAAAGTATGTGCTATGTATTATATAATATTAACATTAAGTCATTCTTTACTCAATTTTTTATTTTAGTTCTGACAAGTAGTTTTAAATGTTGGCATGTTGATGACTTTTGCAATTAAAGTGAAGCAGTCACACTAAGCTTATTTCATTTAATAAGGTCATGCATATAATGTGAGTAGTTTTTTTCAGATATTACAAAGTAAACAAATTTAATGTTATCATTTAAAAATCCATATGTGAGTAGTGACACAAGAGGGCAATTTTTGAGATCTTTATAATGTGATGTGATGACAGTAAAATAACATTTTGTTTTTATTTCTGGAGCAGCTAATATGTATCATTTTTATAAGTACTAAATTCATGATTTAAAAAAATACAAACTCTGGTTAAATAATGCCCTTGCCCTTGATGCATACTTGCATTTCCTTCAATAAAACAGTTTGGTGGAATACATGGTAAATAAAATCAAAGAATTTTTGCATTAATACAAAAATTCTCTATTTTTTTTTAAGATATCCTTGCTTTTACTGTCTGTTAAGGCTCACCTTCTCTCTTTTACTTATGTATTTGCTAATGTACCCTTCCTGTTTCATAGGAATAAATGTTCCTTCAGTTTTTCAAAACCATTCTCATATTTGCCTTTTTTAAAGCAAGTATATAACTTTAAACTTTATTATAACAACATTTGAGTAAGCAGTTTTTCTGATAATGGAAAACTAATTTTGCTGCATTAGGGTATTATGGTCATTTCTAAAATAAAACTTAGCCTTTAATATAAATATTTAGTCAGACTTACTTCTTGTCATTTGGGGAAGAATGTTTGCCCTGTGTTACTTCTCAGTTGACGTGGGTTGATGATTAACTTATGGTTTGTTTTCTTGATCTTTCCTTACCAACTTTGTCCCCCTGTCCTAATATGAGGCAGTTTATCATGAGGCTAATAAAATTTAAGCATCCAAGCCTCTCAAGCCTCTCAAGCCTCTCAAGGCCCATCTAAGGTTCTTGAGGAGTCCTAGTAATATAGCCACTGGTCAAACCTGTTCATAAAATTTAGAAGAATTAGACAGTTTGATTGCAATCATGTTATGTTTTACCGCTTCTTTTCATACTGATTTTTCCTACGTCATATTATCCCAGTGTTCAGAGTAGCCACTGGCATGTTAGAATTAGTTAACGGGGAGTTGGATTGGGGATGGATTTAGTTGGTTTAATTTATGTGTTTGCTGTCTTTTGGGGTATTTTTAAATTATTTCTAGTACCAACCAATTGCTTTGGGTAGTGTTACCACATTGTAACAATGAGGTACAGAGCTAGAAGTGGTATCAGGACCTGAATGTGTCCTACATCACCAGAAATATATAGGAAACAGAAGAGTAAAAATGTGAGCAATTTGATTATGATGCATCTTGGTATGTTTTCCTTTGTATTTATCCTGCTTGTGCTTCATTCAATCTTAATTTGTCATTTCTCATCAAACATAGAAATGTTTCATTCATTATTTCCTTAAACATAGTTTCTGCCTTGTCCTCTTTACTCTGTTGCATGTATGTTAGATCACTTGATTTGATCCCACAGGCTACTGAGGCTCTGTCTAATTTTTTAAGGCTTTCCCCCCATTCTCTTTCTACTTAAATCTGAATAATTTTATTTTCCAACCATCAAATTTTTTTACTTCACATTGTCCAATATGTTGTTATATCCATCCAATACATTTTTTTTATTTGAGATATTGTATTTTCATCCCTAAGCATGTCATTTGTTTCTCTTTTATTGTCTGTTTCCCTAATAATGATGTCTGATTCTTTTTAATCCTTGACCGTATTTATAATAACTGTTTTTTTAAAAATCTCATCTATTAATTGTACTGTCTTTGTCATTTCTGGGTTTATGTCGATTTATTTTTTCTCCTGATGCTGGACCACATGTCTAGTAATTTTGTATTGAATACTGGATGTTATGAATGTTAGATTATTGGGTGTTAGGACATTGTGTTTTTTTGGTATTTTTTTAAGAGTTGAAAAGATTAAGAAAAATTGAAATATTTGTAAGTGGAAGGATGAAATGAAAAACATATTATAAAATGTTTACCCAGGTATGGATGAGAGATGGGAGGCAGGGAGCCTCTAGCTCTGTAGAGAAGCTATTGTAATAGTTCAATAGAGTGTTCTGATATTTCATAAAGGCTGTAGTAGTGGGGATGGAGAGAAGAAACAGAATTGAGAGATATTAAGAGATAAACTGATATGTCTATTTGCTTTTCCATGACCTACCTATTTTCCAATCAATTTGAACTTATTGATATTTCTCAGACATAACCTAGGTATTCTTACCTCTGTGCTTGGCAATTGTTCTTTCTCTCAGTTTAGAATCTTACTCATCTTTTGGACCCAGTTCAGATGCTAGACACTTTTTGAAATTTCTCCTTACTCTTTAAACTTTCCTAAATGGTATCTATTGCCAAATATATAGTAATCTCTCAGGGTATAGTGTTGATGGTAACAGGTAAAGTAATCTTAGACATTGTCTCATACAGAATTCTCTGTGAGTCTAACAATTTGACTTTGTCTTCCTTTTCTTTTCTTGGAGTGGGGATGAGAATGTGACCTTAGTAATAAACTTTCTTAAGAAAAAAAGGCACTGCCTAGAGGAGTCCCCACACCATCCCCTTATTATTATAGAGTCCAGTTACTTCTGTTCCTGTCCTTGGTCCCATTCATTGTTTTGGTACCAAAACAAGTTCAGGTATGGTTGTTGGTGGAAGTCAAACAAATTCAGCTATAATTATGCATAGAGGATGAAGTACTCTCATAGTGTTTGGTCTCTGCCAAATAGAGATATAGAAAGAATTAGAGCTCAACACAGAAAGACTGGCTTCAAATAAACTTTAATACAGAAGGAACTGGCTCAAGTCCTGTTTGTTTGGGTTTTTTTGTTTGTTTTTTTCACTTACTCTCTGTTGACCATGGGAAAAATATTTTACTTTACTGGTTTCAGTTTTGTCATTTGTAAAATATAGCATATTCCAGCCTACTGGTTTTTTTGAAACTGCAAATTAGGAATATATATCTAAATACCTAGATTGATGTCATACTTGGTAAAAATTCAGCAAAAGTTAATTTTCCTCTTTTTGATTTTTTTCACTTTATGCCTTTAGCATCCTTCTCAATCAATATGTGGTTCAAGCAAAAATGTCATCCTGATAGATTTTAAATATTAAATTTATACTTTTTAGATTGTTTTGTATGTTCCCAAACAATGACCTAATTAATCTTCCTATCAACGTAACTGAGGTGGTGGGGATGATACCAAACACTTTATACAAATACACATGTGGGTGTGTGCGCACACACACACATACACCACACACACACACACAATACACAAACACACACACACACACACACACACAGGTTTACTCATATTGGTATACTCTGGCTGAATATTATCCAATTTTTATGGATAAAGAAATAGGGTTCCCAAGATTCAAATTATTTATTTAAAGGTACACATGCTGGAGGCTAATTCTAGCAGGTCATAAAAGCAAGAAGTTCATCAAAAGGTTGGTAGACATTGAATCTTTAGCAAGGGCTGAAGATACATATTATTACCTACTGGATGGCCGAAAGCATTTCCCCAAACCTGAAAATCTGCATATATTATTGTCTACTGCCAGACTGCTAGACAGCTGAGAGCATTTCAATCTACATGTTATTGCCTCCTACTGGCCAAACAGCTGAACAGCTGAAGGCATTTCCTCCAACCTGACAATGCCTGTTCTATACCAAACTTACCTTTGATATGTATATCTACTTTGCTATAGGGCAAAATGTGGGAATAAAAAAAGCCCTGGGTCCAAAGATAGGGAAAATTTAGCTACTACAGCTAAACTTCTTCTGGCTCCCATGGGTTTCAAATTTATATTATATTTCTAGTGTCTTTATTAATTTACATGCAGCCCTTCTAGATGCTTGAGAAAGGCCCCGGCATTATACATGTATCGCCTCTTTGATACCCTTTTCTCTCTGCCAAATGCCTATTTGTCCTTCAAGCTCAATTACATTTCATTTTCCTCTCCTTTCCTGTCACCTCCACCACTGCCAGCCTGGGTTAAGTGTCCCTCTTCTGTGCTCCCATTGCTTCCTTTAAATCTCTTTCATAACTCTTATCACATTTACAATTATCTTTATACTGGAAACCCGGTGCACGAAACTCACGCACTAGGGGGAAGTCCCCTCAGCCTGGCCTGTGCCCTCTCGCAGTCAAGTGGACCTAAGCTGGCAGGTGTACATCCCCCTCACAGTCTGGGAGCCCTTGCCCCTTACCACCTGACTGCTCGTAGCTCCTTACCACTCTGCTTGCTGCTCCTTTCAGCTCAGCTTGCTGCTCCTTAGCACTGCCGCAGAAGTGGGTGAGGCTCCTGCCACTGTTGCTGTGCTCACCAGCTGTGAGCCTGGCTTCTGGCTGAGTGATGCTCCCCCTGTGGGAGTGCACTGACCATCAGGGAAAAGTTCCTGCATTGAGCATCTGCCCCCAGTGGTCAGTGCTCATCATAGCAACCAGTTGTTCTGATCATTATGCCATAACGGTTGCTTAGGCGTTTATTATATAGATTTGTCCTCCACTACACTATATACTCCTTGAGGACAAAGTACATTACATTACTTATTCATGGTGATATTGCACACTGTTTTCATGTAATATGTTAAAAATTTTCTATTAAATAAAAGAGCAAAAGTTAATAGACACTAGGAAATTGAGAAGATTTTTCTGGAACATATGTAAGAAAATCTAAGGAATACTTAAATTAAATGAAAAGAACCAGAATCTACTCTTTTTTGTTTGTGGGGAAAGGAGGACAAAGAAAAAGACTAATTTTCTTGGGGTGATGGGCTCATAATGCAGTATGCAGATGATGTTTTATTGAGTTGTACACTTAAAACCTGTGCCCCAATAAATTTAATAAAAATAAGATAAAAGGACTACTGTTTTATTATTGATGCCAGGGACTATATTAATTTTTTTTTATTTTGCCCCTTAGGATGATCTGATTGTTTATTTGTTTGCTTATTTGCTGATCGATTTATTGTACCACAAGGCTGTTATACCCAACACATACATACATAATACATCATGCTGAAAGCGACATTGTGAGCCTTGGAGAGCTGAAAGTTATGTCTGAAAGAGGGAAGTGTCAAACTCATTCCTTTTCTCTGCTGATGTTGTTTGATTCACTTATATGTGAAATCTAATGAACAAAATAAACTCATGAATAAAATAGAAACAAAGGCATAGAAACATGGAGCAGACTGATATATCTCAGAGGGAAGGAGAGGGGTAGAGGGGGAAGGAAAAGAAGTGAGATGGGGGAAGAGATTAACCAAAGAATTTATATGCATATATATGTTGCCCACAGGCAGAGACAATCGTTGGTGAAGGACTGTGGCAAAGCAGGAGCCAGGTAGAGAGGAACGTTGGGGGCAAAAGTGGGGGGACTTCTGTTTTACTCTCAACAATAAAGATAATTTTTAAAAAAAAGACTGAATTATAATTATAAAAATATTGATTCTATACTTGTATAAGGGTTATGTTGACAAAAATTACTGCAGCACCAGATGAGTAGCTTTTTTCCTCTTCTCCAAGAAACTCTGCTTCAGAGAGAATAAGAAGGAAGGAGGTTTTATAAGGGTTATAGAAACAAAATTCAACTGAGTAAATTTGAAGATCTAATTGGTTTTATTAAGTGGTTCATGAATCCAGCAGTATCCTGTCTAGCAACCAGAAGGGCACTCCCAGGGGTTGTACAAAATGGAAGCTTTTATAGGAAGAAGAATTGGGCAAGAGAGCTATTAACAAACAAACAATAAATAAAGGGTTATTTTTAGGCCTGGACAGCTTCCTTTGTGGGGGAGGGGAAAACTGCAAGGATTTTTATTTTTATCTGAAAGATTGCCTCTTTTTGGGGAAGGCAGCAGAGAAGGCCCACATAACAGATTACCTCATTAGTATTGACCAGAAAATTCTAGGCTGGTTGATTAAGTTTATGTTTCTGGGAGAGTTTGGACTAATAGTTAGGGCATGTATTAAACCTTAATTTAGTGTTCTCACCTTTAGCACAAGTGATATCCTTTGGTGCCTGTAAGAATACGGGCAATTTTGATAATATAATCTCAATCTTCAAATGGGAAGAGAGGGGAAAGTTTAAATTCAAATCCAAAGAGGCTTTTTATTTTCTTGATTCTCCATCGGCCAATCTACAGAGAGCTGTGCACTCCATGGAGGGCTTTCTTGCCTATATAATTAGCCCCTGCACTTGTGTAAGGGTTATGTTGGCAAAATCACTATAGACTACATTTGCATCCCTCTAGGAGACTACCCTCAGCACCCACCCTGGGGAGAGCTCTGAATTCACCCATATTTTATGATAAATAGAACATTTGCACACAGATTTTACTTTGCTCTAGTGTCTTAATGATCTTCCCCCGGTGCCTCTGATAGGCTTAAACATAATGGAAACCAATTTTGACTGTAATTCAATGTTCTCTGTAGGAGAGGATGACTGAAGTTTAATTACAACTCTTTTATACCGAATGTGCTTGCATTCTTTAGCTTTTGATGTGATTCCTCCAAAACTTCCATCTCAAAAATCAGCCTCTCAGTAGAATAGTCACATGCCACCCAGTTAATTATAATGGGATGTGGTGGTTTGGGGCTGTATTCCAAACAGAACACCATGGCATCTACAAAAACAAGCTTCTAAAACACTAATAAGCCAAGGGCCTTTGTGATATTTCAATTTTTTTTTCTGTTTGTCCCCCCTTAATGTAAGTAAATTGAAGAGGGACTAATCAAAATGTTGGTTATATAATTTTTTTCATCTATTCAGGCCATTTCATTGCTCCCAATCTCTTCTCTCTCTCATATGTATAGCAATAAATAAAACTCATAGTTCCTCTAAAAGTCAAATGTCCAAAATAATGTATTCTGGAACATGTAGTTTTAAAGCACGTTCACTGTTACTTTAAAAGACTAAATTTCCTTGATATAATTTATTTTTCAAACAGCACATATGATTAACTATATATCGAAGACAATAACCAGGTGTTATTTGTGTGTGTGTGTGTGTCTGTGTGTGTGTGTGTGTGTGTGTGTGTGTGTGTGTTTCTTAAATTACAGACCCGAATGAGAGATGCTAAACAGTAAATTATGTTTTGTAGATTAAATTGGGGTTTTTTTTGAATCACTATTGTCAAAAAATCAAGTTCAATCAAGTATAAAGATCTAATTGGCTTTATTAATCCACTCATGAATGGGCAGCCTCCCATCTAGCAACTAGAAGGGTGCCCAGTGATCCAGAGATTGTACAAATTGGGAAGTTTTTACAGGAAGAAAGGTAGAGCCAGAAAGCTATTAACAAAAGGATTATCTTTTTTATGAGGGGAAGAGAACCGAAAGGATTTTATTATGCAAATTGCCTTTTTTATCTATGGGGGTCCACAGGACAGATTGTCTCATTGGTGTTAATAAGATAATTTCAGACTGACTGATTGATTAAGATTATGTTTCTAGAAGAGGTTGAAAGAACAGTCGAGTCAAATATTAAATCTTGGTTTGGTATTCTGGACTTCAGCACAAGTGAGGCCATTTTGGACCTGTGGTTTTCTTTTTAATACTACGTATGTTTCACATGGAACATATGTAATGCAAAATTTTGAGGTTGCATTGCCCCAAACAACACAACATAGAGAAGTTAACAGAGAAGACAGAGGAAGTTCAGATAGGAATAAACATTACAAAAAATGTTCCTGGGCAACTTCCAGAATTGTTACATTGCTGATGGAAGTCTTATGAAATTGAGAAAATTCTATTTACTGGAAATGGTCTGGTACAAGGAGAATGCAAACATACAAAAGTATTTTGATTATCCACTTGCAGCTGAAGCTGAGATCCCAAACAGTGTGCTTGAGTGACAATAGGTAATCAACAGACTGCCTCTGAGGAAGATAGATCTGGTTAACCAAAAAGCCTTTATTTTGCTGAATGATGGCATGATAATTTTTCACCAAAGCTGATTTTTTTCAGAAAAGAATATAAAGGAGGCTAAATACTAAAAAGGCACTCTTTCTTCTTTATCCTTTTCTCTCATTGTGCTGTCCTATCCTATACTAGAGGCCCAGTGCATGAAATTCATGCACTGGTAGGGTCCCTAGCAGCTGATGGCGACCAGCTGGGTACTCCCTTCCTTCCCCCAGCTGGCCCCAGTCAAGGGGACAATTTGCAACTATGCTTTTATTATATAGGGTAATAAAAGCCTAATATGCTAAGTGTCTGGTTGTGGAGTTTTGTTCAACCCATTCAAAGCATAATATGCTAATGATATGCTAAGGTCACTCAACTGCTTGCTATGACATGCACTTACCACCAGCAGGCAGATGCTGCAACTGGTAGGTTAGCTTGCTGCTGGGGTCTGGCCCATCAAGACTGAGTGAGATGGGCCGGTCACATCCTAGAGCCCTCCCACTGTCCCTCATGGCTGGCCAACCTCCTGTGTTCCTCCCTGGCCCCAATAGTGCACCAGTGGGGGTCCCTCAGCCTGGCCCGTACCCTCTTGCAAACTGGGACCCCTCAGGGGATGTCAGAGAGCCAGTTTCAGCCTGATCCCACAGGCCATGCTGAGGGACCCCTACTGGTGCACAAATTCATGCACCGGGCCTCCAGTCTTTAAATACCCGTTGAATGAATACTTAAAGAATCCAGTCTGTTGGGGTACCATGGCATTCCCTACATAGAAACTCACATAACTCAGTGTGCCCAGTTCAGTGTGTGAAGTAGCTTAGCCTGATTAAGTTCTTTGGTTCCTATTATAGACTTGGACACAGAAGCAAATTCTTCTTCCTTTAAGTGAGTGTGCTCATACAAAGAGATGAAAAATCAGAAGTGTGATTGTATTGATATATAAAGTAAGCATTTAATGCCCTCTTCTTCTTAAGATATGATTTTTAAAAAAGGGCAAAGTCACAATTCTAAATATAACTCCATAAAAGTAGTCCTGTGGGGGTAGGACATGGCGATGGGAAAGAGAATAATGAAATGAAATCTAATTACACATGAGTGAGGATTATTGATAATGATTAAATGCTGGAGAGGTTACTTCATGCCATTGTAGGAAAGTAGGTTCAGGACAGAGTACAGAAAAGAAGAATGTCTGGAAAGTAGAGCAGAGATCATGCAGTGGGAGATGCTTGAGAAAGTGACCCCATAAATTTGCTTATGATCTCCTGGGTACATTTCTGGAGTGTACATGGGTGAAGTTGGTTCTAATAAGCATACTGAAAACAATAGACTCATGCCCTTATTTTGATACAGTAAAGCCCAAAATTTGAACTAAGGTTAAATTTTTTTCTAGGTTTTATTTTTCATAGGAGATATATATTTATATCATATAACATAATACTCAAATTTTATTTAAAGCCAACCATCTTGTTTTAATAGTTCTAGATTTTTCAAATATATATAAATTACAAACTATAAAGGCTAATAAAATTTTCATGGGAAAATTTTTTGCAGCCCAAATCTTTCATATGTCTTTGTATCCTGGCTCAAGATTTCTCCAGCCTAAAAAATAATTTCCTGTTTCTCTCCCTTTTCACCACAACCCAAACCTACCCTACACTGCAGAACCTCCCTCAATCTTTACAGCTCCAATGGATTGTTCCATTCTCTTTGCTTTCACATAGGCTCCCTCTCTACTTAAGGCTGTACTTTTTAAAAGTTGGACTTTTAATGTATTTAACTTGTTTTTTCTAATTTGATTGTCAGGAGGATTATCTTCTTAGTAATAATTCCTTTATCATTGTTAAAATGCTGTAGGTTTATTATAGAAAACTTAATTTTAGATGAAAAGAAAACAGTAAAAGCAACCTATAAATCTTGTGGTGAGAATGGAGCCTGAGGGAGTAAAACTTTGAGAAAGAAGAACCTTTCCCTATGCTTGATGAAGCTTTGGGTTCCACATGGTAGGGCACAA